>NC_052355.1:12984248-13074979 GCF_009727055.1 Benincasa hispida | reverse complement strand
AGATTGGGGATTTAATTCGAGGGTCATTATTTTTTTTCTTTTACACAATATATATATATATATATATATATATATTAATTATTTTATTTTATTATTGATAATTGGGGAAGGCGGGAAATGAAAATGGGAGAGAGGGAACCAAAAAAAATTGACCTAAAATGTTGGTTTTAAATCGACATTATAGGTACACCTACAATGTCAATTTAAAACTGACATTAAAGATCCATTTTTTTTAAGAAACTGACATTGTACAACCATTTTAGTTTTTCCAACCGACATCAAAGCCCAGATTTCTTGTAATGCTTCTTCTTTAAATGTATGTTTTGCAATAGATAGAGAAGATGAGAGTGGAATTAATGCATGCATCAGTTGAGTTTTTCCTAAAAAATTCGAGTTGAAGAAAGGTGTTCTTCAAGCGGGTACAATAGTGAACTCTTCACCAAATTCCCTTCATTCAAACTTATTTTGAGTCCCACAATTCAATCTAAAGCTCCAAGAGAATAGTAGAGAAGATCTTGAGGTGGTTCACAATGAGATTTGGAGAAGATTTGCAGCTGAATTCGAGATTCTAAAGGTTCTACAAAGGTATGATTTGAAACCCTCTTATTATTGTATGATGATGCTTCATTTACAGCCAAAATTAATGAATTAGAATGCTTATTGATCATTTTTCTTCCGCTGTATGCTAATATACTCCTTCAATTGGTATTAGAGCATCATTTAAGCATTTATTTGGTTTAATTTTTGTGTGATGGGTGTTTTTTCATGAGATATATGAAAATGGTGCACTGAGATGGTTTTTTGGGTTTTGGCATTTAATTTCTCATTGATTCCTTGATTAAATTTGTAATTGGCTCTTGTTTGATGAGCTTATATGTGTGCTCAAGAGTCTGTAATTTATTTGGAGTCATTAAAGTTAAAATTAAGTTGTAATTGAAGAAACAAGTGAAGAAGGTCGAGTTACAGATTCCAGATCATGAGCTTCTGCCCAAGTAGTTCTGCAACGTTGCCCTACCGTTGCAACGTTGCTAAAAGTTCCAGTTAGAGCGAGGTTTTCATTTGATGTTCAAACAAGATTCCTGTTCAAAACCAACGAGAGCAAGATTTACATCAAGTAGCATTGCGACGCTGCCCTTGAGCTTTGCAACACTACTTTGAATTCCAGCGAGATTAAGTCCGAGCAGCGAGATTTGATCAAGTTTCAAGTGATATTTCGTTTCGAGCGAGATTCTGATGGAATTTTTTAGTAAGATTTCGAGTGCAAACGAGATTTTGAATCGAGTTTGAGTGAGATTTCTAGTTCAAGTGAGATTCTAATTGAATTTCAAGCGAGAGATCGAGTTTGAGCGAGATTTTTGGACCGATTTGACCGATTTTCTTCAAACTTGTTCCGGTTCACCTTCAAAAGCATTTTGATTGGTTTGGTTCAGGTGGTTCACATCTGGTTCAAGCTGTTTAGGTTCGGTTTGGAGCTGTTTGAGCGGTCCGAAAGCAGTTTAAAGCTGTTTCTTGCTGCTTATGTAATATCTAGGCCTTATTTTGCTTGAATATGCCAAAACTAAAACCATATCAGTATGTGTTTAATTATTTATGCATGTGACGTATGTTATGATTAAATAAATCTTGTATTGCATACAATATGCCATGCAGATTTAAAATCCTACCGTAGGAAGCATGTTACATGCATTATGTATATGTTATAATCTGTTATAATGTATAGAATGCATGTTTAGGGTTTTTATTATTTAATATAACTGTTATATTAAATTTGAATGCCTTTGATGCATGTTATGGACGTAAGAGCATGTCTAATTTTTTATAAGTTGTTATAAAATTGAGTTTAGACATTAAAATCCATAACGAAGATAAACTACATGCTCACATAGGTTAAACAGTTGTTTTAATAGTTAAAATAGGTCGTGTTTTGTTCCTATTTCAATAGGATGACCTAGGCGACTTAATCTCAATCGTGAGTATATTATGAACTTCTGTTCATGAGAGATTGTCCTTTGATTTGCATTGGTGAGGGTGGTCAGATGGACAACCCAATATGCCCACCATTTTGGGGACAAGACCGAGTGGGGAGCTGGGAATATAATAATACATGATGGAATTCACTCTCTCCCTCCTTGAGGGTAAGTAGATGAGTGTTCCCTTAAGTGATGTCTCTGAGACTTGAACATAGAGCCCTACCCTCTCATTGCCTTGAGAGGGTTTTCTATTAATTGGTTGGACTATAAATAGGTTGTTCATTAGAGAAGCAATGGTACTTAAGAAGCCAAAAGTAACCTAAGGGTAAAAAGGTAATTTGACCCAATTGAAGTTACAAACACTCGTGAAGGACTAATTTGCTGGTATTGGTCTATATCTGTGGATATAGAAATATATCTATAGTGAGAAGAGTGTAGTTGTGGGTCTTTAGTAGAGTGTACTCACAATTAACGAATATTTATTAACTTAGTTAATGAGTTTCATCCATTAATATCATTTCGTTGGAGCTTCTAATCTATAGGTCCATCCGGTCACCTTATTAGCTCACTAGAGGATACTTAAAGGGATAATTCAAAATTTTTAAATTAATTTGAGGAAACTATATATTAATTTGATTAATATATAATTAATTATGGATATAATCTATAGTTAACTTGGGAAGTAATATTTGAATAATATTCAAGTTAATTAATTCAAGTGAATTACATTCACAAAGAATTAATTAATAGAGAGGTTTTGCACATATACATGGGATGTATATGATAATTAAATGTATACATTAAATTAGGTTTAACATATAAGTAGTTATTTAATTGTTGTGCAAATTAAAATTAAATAAACGTTATTTAATTTGGCTAATTGATTAAATAAACGTTATTTAACTAAATGGACTAATTAATTAAATAAATGTTATTTAATTAATTATAGGAATATATATTGAGAAAGGGGCTTAACCTTTCTCTATATAAAGACCTTCCCATGGCCCTTTGGGAATGCATTGAACACATAATTCTCATTTTAGAGAAACTCTGACAATACAAACTCCATAGTAATATTGTGCTAAATTTTCTCTGAGTCTCTTAACTCTCAAAAACCTTATTCTCCCATCCCTCTCCCAATAGTTGGATACCACCTATCCCTCTATTGAAATCACATAGAATAACAAGGTAACTCTTGTGGTAATGTTTGAGATTGCTCAAAGAGTTGTTCATGATCAAGACTGCTTGGAGAGGATTATTCGTGGCACTTGGGGAATCTATAAAGGCAAAAACTGTTCTAACCCTTTCCCTAATAGCATGCTAGTTTACGTGTTTATTCATTCTGTTTTGTACAATGATTTTGTTTATTGTAAAAATTGAATTGCGGGATGCAAGACATTCCAATAATGCTTCCGCTGTGGGATTTGATCCCTTTAATTAGTATCAGAGCCAATTCCTTGCATCTTCATTCGTTGTATTTTTTTCGAAACAAAATCGTTTAGAGGTGGGTGTTCATATTTTTTATTATCAAATGTTTAAATGGTTGGTTTGCAAAAATTAGATGTTTTCAATTTTGGCCGTAGATTACTTTTTAGTTTGATTAAATTGTAAGGGCCCGTTGTATTTTTGGGCAATTTTAATTTATGCTTCGAGTCTGTAAGTCTGTGTTGATCGATAGACAATGGTTGCTAAAGAGATCGGGGTCAAACAGATTTATTCGAAGAAAGTTCGAACCTGAATTCATGCAGAACGAGAATGTTCTCTCGACCAGCATCACGATGCTACTATCGCAGCATTGCAACATTGAAAGGTAGACACGTAGAGCAGCAGAGTTTCGAATTTTGATGGAGCATGACGGCACGTGCGCATTGCTGAAGATCGACTACTTTTAACCTAGATTTATTTTTTTAAATATTTTATTTTATTTTTTAATTAACTAAATTAATATAATATTTTTATTAATTTAATCAATTAATTTTGTTTTAGGGTGTCAAAAAATCGGTCCAGTTTTTGTTATTTAATTTAATTATGCATTGGATGCATGTTTTAATTATTTATTTTTTTGAATTCATATTACATATTGTATATCATATAGATTAAAAAATACCCACCTTAGGATAAACATGTACATGCATCATGATTAAATATCAAAGATTATATTTTTTAGATGCATGATTGAATTAGTATGCTCATGCATCTTAATATAAGAGTTATATTAATGATGTATGAGTAGCCTAAGCATGTCCATGCATTGTACTATACATTAAAATTGTTCTAATAATTAGTGAAATGATGTATGTGAATGTTTGAGTTTTTATAGATTTAATAATTCATTAATTTAAAAAGTGTTATAGTATTAATGTGTTTGATTAAAATCTATAATCTAGATTGTGTGCAAACATATGTCCAATTAATTTTAAATTTTTTATAATTGACTTATGCTATTTCTAATGGAAATTAGGAATAAGTTAATTTTTTAATTTTTTTTAATAGGATTAAATCAATTTCAATAAAATATTAAATTTATAAAATAATTACCCATAAGGAACCTTTGTCTAAGGAAGGATCTGTTTGGAAAGAGGTATTTAAACTGATGGAAACGAAACATCTCTACTTGGGAACCAACCTGGAAGGTGAATTGGGCAAATATTTAATAAGCATGCAATAGCTAATTGATTTTATTAAAAGAGTTTAATAAATGAAATTATGTATCATTAAATTATATAATATAAATATTATATTGAGCAATTTAAAGAACTTAAATAAATTCTTTAGTCTGGGGTTTTTAACTAAGTATAATAAAATACTAATAATAATATTAAAATACTTTAGTGGGAGGACATTGGTATATGTGATATATCAAATTTCAACTCTCACGTCCCCAAGAGTTCGCACCATGAGATTCATGCTCGGCTTCGTCTCGCCATGGGAGTAGCCTCCCTTGAAAAAGTGTTTACATGGGTTAGGGACATGTGTAAACGTGTCAACGTATCCCACGGTCAACGTATTCATAGTAAGTGGGATAGGGACACGTGTCAACGTATTCCACGGTCTCCACCATTAGGTTGCACCGTGAGATTCTTATGGTTTGCTTGCATTTTCGGAATAGGGTTTCCTAGGTTAATCTTCAACGATTGTCTTTCCTTTCGATAGCTTGTTGAAGTGTACCTATGAGATCCGAAAATGGAAAGGTCACACTTATGAGATGAATTAAGTTAGTTAATGAATCATTGACCAAAACAACGTAGCTAAAAAACTATAGGAATAAGTGTTATTCTGGTATTAGTGATTGACTGAAACTGTCTCAATTCAGGGGAGAAGTAGTTGATCACCCTTCGGTGGCTTTTGATCTAAACCTCTAAAGTATCGTTGCAAAAACTAAAATCAATAGTTTAATTATGGTTTTATGATTGCATGTGTTTTTGCTAAATTTTTTGGATAATTAAGTAATGGGTTATGACAAAGATAATTAGTAAGGTAAATGGTTTGTTATATCTTTGCTTAAAAATACACAACATGGAAATCTAACCTAAATACAATTCTGGTTGTTGATGATCTGAAATTTGTCTTAATGGAGGAATGTCCTCTAGTTCCCGCTCGAAATGTATCTCAAGCATTGAAGGACATTTATGAACGTTGGACGAAGGCCATTGAGAAGGCCCAAGCCTACATCTTGGCAAGTCTTTCTGACGTTCTTACTAAAAAGCATGAGGCCATGATGACTGCACGTTAGATCATGGATCCCTCTAGGAGATGTTTGGACAACTGTTCACTCAGATCCAGAGAGGCCCTCAAGTACATTTGCAATGTGCGCACGAAAGAGAGCCAATTAGTGAGAGAATATGTTCTTTACCTGATGGTCCATTTTAATGTCGCTAAAATGAACTGTGCAGTTATAGACGAGCAGAGTCAGGGATCCTTTATTTGGGAATCACTTCCAAAGAGTTTTCTTCAATTTTGCAACAATGCGATAATGAACAATTCTGGCTACCCTTCTGAACGAGTTATGGATTTTTTAGTCCCTTATGAAAGATATGGGACCAGTAGAAGAAGAGGCAAATGTTGCCCATTCCAAAAAGTTCCATAAGAGTTCATCCTCCAGAACTAAGTCTATTCCTTCAACTTCTAGTACTAAGAAGTAAATGATTCCATTATAATGTGGATGATCACTTGAAACTTAATTTCTCCAAGTACCTCGCAGTGAAGAAGAAATAGAAGGAAGGTAAATATGATTTACTAGTTCTGGAAACTTGTTTAGTGAAAAATGACCATAATTCCTGGATACTTTATTCAGGAGCCACTAATCATGTTTGTTCTTCTTTATAGGGAATTAGTTCCTTCTAGTAGCAAGAAGAGGGTGAAAAGATGCTCAAGATTGAAACGGGAGACGCTATTTCAGCTTGTGCAATGGGAGCTACTAAGTTGTCTTTTGGAAATAGATTTTTCTTTTTAGAAAACATATACATTGTTTCCAAGATAAAAAGGAACCTTGTTTCTATTTATTGTTTAACAATCATAATCAATTTCTTTTGATTCAAATGAAGATTTCATTATGAAAAATGGTGTGACTATCTGTTCAGCTAAACTAGAAGACAACATATATGTGTTAAGACTAATTGAATAAAAACACTTTTAAATTATGAGATGTTTAAAACGGTTAATACTTAAACTAAAAGGCAAAGAATTTCTCCAAATAACAATGATATGTATCTTTGGAATTTGAGATTAGGCCACACAAATCTCAATAGAATTAGGAGATTAGTAAGGAATGGACTTCTAAGCAAGTTAGAAGATGATTCATTACCTTAATGTGAATATTGTCTCGAAGAAAAAAATGACTAAAAGACCCTTTAGTGCACAAGGTTACAGAGCCAAAAAGCCCTTAGAGCTCATACATTCGAATCTTTATGGTCTGGTGAATATAAAGGCTAGAGGAGCATACAAATAATTCATCTATTTTATAGATGATTATTCGAGGTATGACTACCTTATACCTAAAGGAATTTAAGTCTGAAGCTTTTAAAAAGTTGAAAGAATATAATGTTTAAGTTAAAACCTATTAACTAAAACAATTAAAACACTTCGATCTGCTCGGGGTGGAGAGTACATGGATTTAGAATTCCAGGACTATTTGATAAAACATGAAATTCAATCCCAACTTTTACACCTGGTACACCATAGTAGAACGGTGTATCAGAAAAGAGAAATAGAACCTTATTAGATATGGTTTGTTCTATGATTAGCCATGCTCAATTACCTTACTCGTTTTGAGGGTATGCAGTAGAGACTACAATTCACATCTTGAACAATGTTCCGTTGAAGAGTGTTTCTAAAATATCTTTCAAGTTATGGAGGGGGCATAAACCGAGTTTACGTTACTTCAGAATATGAGGTTGTCCTACACATGATTTAGTGAAAAATTCTAAGAAGTTGGAACTGTTGGAATTAGCATGCATGTAGAGGAAGTAATTAGGATCTTAAGCACTCTAATTCCATCAATTTTAGCATAGAAACATGCAAGTTCATACACTAAAAATAGGGTTTTGAATATATCCCTATGAAAAGTTCCTCAAATCTTCAAGTCCAGCTCAAATTTCTTGTCCAGCAAGTTGTAGACCACCACTTGATCTTCCTACTATTATCTAGGATCTTAGATTGGATTGTGGGATTCAAAATGAATTGAATTTTTAGGTAAAAGGAGGAAATTTCTAGTTTTTTTTTTCAAGAACTTTTCTTCTTCAAAATTTTCAGCATGCAACCACTCATTTTTTAGCTGAAATGAATTATATTTGATAAAGAACTACATGCATCTCAAATGCACGAAGAAATGACACACAAACACTTCAAAATGTATTGGAAACATGGGCGTTCTAAGTGGGATAAATCCATTATGCCTTTTCGAATTTTAAAATTGAATTTTTTAAAAAAAATCAATTTGTCCTTTTAATTTTTGAAACTAATTTTTCAAAAATAATTAGAAAATTTAATTTATAAAATATTGATTCTATGATAAATATTATATAAAATTCATTATAAACAAAATTAATTCCATAATTAATTTTGTATAAAATTAATTCTTAAGGATTAATTAAACACCAATTTCTAAAACATGAATCCTTATTCATATATTTAATATTTAAATCAAATTTAAATATTATCCAATTCTCCAATTTCATTTAATTTGATAATAAAACGTGTAATTATATTGAATATAATTTCTAATTCCCTTAATTCAAATTTGAACATTTCAAATTTACTCATCACACTATTCTAAGGTTTAATCCATTGTGAGCTAGTAGGGGAATCTAATAGACCTACACATCATGAGCTTCAACGATATGAGATTAACTGCTTAAACTCTTTAACCTAATTAACCAACATTCTTTAACTTTCGGGTCACTCCACTAAAGCCCAGTAGTTGAACCCCTTATTGTAGATATATTTTTGTCCACTTGATATAACCATAATTAGTAAATCGACCCTTCACAGGTTGTTCATAGTAACGGTTGGGTCAAAAGTTGTTTTACCCCCGAGATTACATCTTGTTCCTTAAGTCCTACTGACCATCTATTAAATAATTAATTTGTGAACCAATCACCAAACCGAGTCCCTCTGGGGCCAATGAGAGGGTGATGCCCATTGTTCAGGACCTGAAGTCAATACTTAAGGGAACAACCTCTTTACTATTCCTTAAAGTGGGTAGGAGTGAATTCCATCTTGCACCCTATATCCCTAGCTATCTACCTAGTCTTACCCCTGAAATGGGAGGCTTATTGAGCCGGCACTGTTGAGCCAAACCTCACCCATGAAAATCTAAGGATAATCCTGAATAAACAGGAGTTCATAGTTATCTCAGGATTAAGGTCAAGTTACCTAGGTCATCTCTTTGAAATAGTCGGTCTTAAACAGTAAATAGCAATATAAAGTAAGAGCGACTTATTTCTTGGTTCGGTCTTATACAAACTATTTGCATAGGATGCCCCCACACATGTCTCCATATGAACAATTCAGGATCACATCGTTTATACTAAATACAATGGGGGTTGCATTCTCTAATGTGTCTAGAATAAGGTATCCAACCTTACTCTTATTATATAGACCATTTTGACTATCTACTTGAACTTGATATACTCTTATGTCTTCATATAAAGTCCAAGCACTCATGTAATAGCCATAGATCTTAGTTTATTGGATTTAGTGCAATTTACATATTTAATAACAATTTTATTGAATAAAACCTCAATAACATATTTATTACAAAATAAAATATATTTAATTTTACAAATTGCGGTTTTAGGACATACAACCCAACAAACTCCCACTTGAACTAAAACTCCAATGGGATTACATAAAATATATACAATGTTGAGTATGAGAGAATAAATACAATAAACTAGGGCATCAAATACCCATTAATTCTCTCACTTTCCCTAGATTTATCTATCTCGTAGTCCTAATCCCACTAGGTGACTCTCAAACACTTTAGCCGATAGGGCCATGGTAAAAGGATAGGCTAACTTGTCTTATGAGGCTATCTGCGTGGCAATCACGTCTTCTCGGTCTACGATCTCCTTGATGAGATGGACTTGTGCTCGATGTGCTTTCTGCGCTTATGGCTTCTTGGTGCTTTGAAATTTGCAACTGGTCCACTATTATCACAATAAAGGGTAATCAACAGATGCATATTTGAAACTACATCTAAGTCGGTCAAGAACTTTCTAAGCTATATACCTCCTTGGGTGCTTCGTACGCAGCTACATACTCCGCTTCCATGGTGGAGTAAGCAATACTATAGCTCCTCTATTTAGAGTGAATAGTGATCTCAAAGTTGATTTCATAGAATCAACATCGGTCTGAAAAATAGAATCAGTGTATCCTTTAAGAATCAAATCCTTAGCACCATACACGAGTATATAGTCCATCATTCTCCAAAGATACTTGAGGATATTCTTAACGGTAGTCCAATGATAATATCAAGGATTGGACTGATATCTGCTGATTATTCCAACTGCATAGCATATGTCAGGGTGTGTACATAACATGACATACATTAAACTTCCAACTGTTGATGCATAGTGAATTCGTTTCATAACCTCAACATCTTTTCTATATAAGATACATGAGATAATGCTAGTGTTTTGTTCTTTCGATTCCATACTATTTGGATTCCAAGAACATCCTTTGCATCTCCAAAATTACTCATTTGGAATTGCGAAGCTAGCCATCTCTTAACGTCAGTTAGGAATTCTACTTCATTAACAATGAGTAGAATATCACCAGCATATAAATTTTGAAAAGCTACAGTCATATTGACAATCTTCTTGTAAACACAAGGTTTGTCAACGTTCTATTCAAAGTCATGAGATTTGATCGCAGTGTCAAATCTCATATTCCAAGATCAAGATGCTTGTTTCAATTCATAAATAGATCTTTTAAGCTTGCAAACCTTTTGCCCTTGACCTTTCTCTATTAACTCCTTTGGTTGAGACATATAGATACTCTCTTCAAGATAGCTATTCAGAAAGGCTGTCTTGACATCCATTTGTCATATTTCATAATCATGAAAAGAGGCAATGGATAAGAGTATTCTAATAGACTTGATCATGGCAATTGGAGATAAGGTTGCTTTATAGTCCACTCCCTCTCTTTGGGTAAACCCTTTTGCCACGAGTCTAACTTTGTAGGTCTGTACCTTACCAACTTGGTCTTCTTTTCTCTTGTAGATCCATTTGCAATCAATTCGGCTTACCCCTTCTGGTTGATCTACAATTTTTCAGACTGAAATGAAATACATAGACTCCATTTCGAGGTTTATGGCTTTTATCCATTGGTCTCTATCCATATCTTCCATTGCCTATTTAAAAGTCAATAGATCCTCTAAGCCATCATCGGGTATGAAGATCTGAGTTTCTGTCAAACTCATGTAATGGTTAGGCTGTTGAATAACCGTCGTACTACGTCAAGGCACTCTCAACTCTTGAGAAGGATGTGAAGTACCAGTTTTATCGATAACTTTTGTTGAAGGACCAACTTGGTCAACAACTTTTGTTAACTTGTCAGTAGCTTTTGTGGATATTTCATTTAATATTAGCTTACTGTGAGGTTGATAATTCTTTATCTGATCTTCCTCTAAGAAAATTGCATTTGTCTATACAAATACTTTATCTTCCTGAGGATCATAAAATAGACCACCTTTTGTCTTTTTGGGGTATCCTACAAATAGGTTGATAATTCTTTATCTGATCTTCCTCTTTGGGTTTTGTACCAACACAAGTGCTCGGCATCCCCAAATCCTAAACTGATGTAAAATTCCTTATGTCCTCTCCATAACTCATAAGGTGTTTCTGAAACACTTTTCGAGGGAACCATGTTCAAAATATACATAGTAGCCTCTGCTACATGTCCCCAAAATGAATTCGTAACTGAATATAACTCATCATCGAATGAACCATGTCTAACAGGGTTCTATTTCTCCTTTTCACAACCCCATTCTGTTGAGGTGTATGATGGAACACGAGACATACGAAGTGAAATAAGGAACTGATTACACTCTAATTATTTTTAATTAAAAGGAAAATAACATGTAAATAAAGAAAAAACAGTAAATTAAAAGGATGTAATACAACCTTTGTAGCTCCTAAAACGCTACTATCTCCACCCGAACACGAACTGGACAACCACTAGAGCTGACGTACTATCCTCTAGACTCAGAACCAGTTGTGGGACTGATGGATGAAGAAACCGAAAGAGAGAAAGAGATGGAAATAGGAGATGGATTTTTCTATTTGGACCTATAGATCATGGGCTCCAACGATCATGGGCTACAACGATCTAAGTTTATTCCATATGAGCTAGTAGGGGAACCTAATGGACCTATAGATCATAGGCTCCAACGATCCGAGATTAGCTGGCTAAACTCTTTTAGACGGAGCTAATCAACATTCGTTAACTAACGGGTCATTCCACTATAGTTCCGTAGTTGCACTTCCCTCACTATAGATATATTTATGTCCATATGATATAACGATGATTAGTAAGCTAATCCTTCACATATTGTTCATAATCTTGGCTGGGTCATAAAAACCGTTTTACCCCCAAGACTACATTTTATTCCTTAAGTTCCACTGATCCTTTAATGAACAATTGGTTTAAGGTCCAACCTATAAACCGAACCCCTCTCGGGCCAAGTAGAAGGTAGGGCCCCTTTTTCAAGACCTGGATTCAGTACTAAAGGGAACAACCTATCTACTATCCCTATAACGGGTAGGAGTGAATTATGTCTTGCACCCTATGTTCCCAGCATCCACCTGATCTTACCCCTGAAATGGGAGCTTATTGCCAGCGATAACGAGCTACCCTCACTTATGTAATCTAAGGATAATTTCGAGTGAATAGGAGTTCATAGTTGCTTAGGATTAAGATTAAGTTACCTAGGTCATCAATTAACGAAATAGTCCGTTTTATACATAAAACGACGTTTAGAACGTAAAAAGTGACTATTTCATGGTTCAGTCTTATGTAAACTCTTTACAAAGGATGCTCCACTTTCATGTCTCCACATGAACGGTTTAGGATCACATCGTTTGTACTAAACTACAAATGGGCATCATCCATAGTGTCCCCAGAATAAGGCGCCCAACCTTATTCATATACTATAGATCATTTTGGCTATATATTTGAACTTGATCCACATTTATGTCACTACATAAAGTTCAAACTTAAACTTAATAGCCTCGGATCCTTAGTTTATTGGATTCATGAATATAGAATTTAATTTTACTAAAGATTTTCAATAACAGCTTTATTAAACAAGAATATGATATTTACAAACTATGAGTTTTAGGACATAAATTCAACAAACTCCCACTTGAACTAAAACTCCTAGTAGGATCAAACGATGTTGAATTTAACTGTGAGAAATTAATATTACATATGAGTACAATAAACATATGAATACAATAAACTAGGGCATTCACGCCCAACATAATCTCCCACTTGTCTTAGTTTAGAAATACCGTAGACCTAAACTTTGTAGGTGACCCTAAAAAACTTTAGCCGTGAGGGTTTTTGTAAAAGGATCAACAATGTTTTGCTCAGAAGGTATCTGAGTCACTACAACGTCACCACGGTGTACGGTTTCTCAAATAAGGTGGTACTTACGTTCGATGTGTTTTCCCCATTTATGGCTTTGAGGTTCTTTTGAATTTGCAACTGCACCATTATTGTCACAATACAAGGTGATGGGTAGATTCATATTTGGAACAACTTCCAAATATGTCAAGAATTTCCTCAGCCATACTACTTCTTTTGCTGCTTCGCATGCAACTACGTATTCAGTTTCCATTGTGGAGTCAGTTATACAAGTCTGTTTTATGCTTCTCCACACTACTGCTCCTCTGTTAAAAGTGAACACTAATCTAGATGTAGACTTTCTAGCATCTTTATCAGTTTGGAAATCAGAGTCAGTGTATCTAGTAAGGATCAGATCCTTAGCACTATACACGAGCATCTAGTCCCTAGTTCTCTTGAGATACTTTAAGATGTTCTTAACGGCAATCCAATGATCATGTCTAGGATTAGACTTACCTACTGACGATCCCTACTGAGTAGCATATGTCAGGTATAGTACATAACATTGCAGACATTAGGCTTCCAACAGCGGAAGCATAGGGAATATTTCTTATATCCTCAACTTCTTGAGGTGTCTTAGGACATTGTTCATTTGACAGATGAATTCCATGTCTGAAAGGCAACAGACCCTTTTTGGAATTATGCTTTTTATATCTAGACAACATTTTTTCTATATAAGATGCTTGAGACATGGCTAGTGTCTTGTTCTTGTGATTCCAAACAATTTGGATCCCAAGAATATACTACACATTTCCTAAATTTTTCATTTGGAATTGTGTATCTAGCCATTGCTTGACGTCAGTAAGATATCCTACATCATTCCTAATGAGTAGAATATCATCAACATATAAAACCAAGAATATTACAATAGAATTAATGATCTTTTTGTAAACACAAAGCTCGTCAACATTCTGTTCAAAGCCATAAGATTTGATTGCAGTATCAAACCTTATATTCCAGGATCTAGAAGCTTGTTTTAATCCATAAATGGATTTCTCAAGCTTACAAACCTTCTGTTTTTGACCCTGTACTATAAACCCCTCTGGTTGAACCATATAGATACTCTCTTCAAGTTTGCCACTCAAAAAGACGGTCTTGACATCCATTTGCCATATTTCATAGTCATAAAAAGTTGCAATGGATAAGAGTATTCTTATTGGATTTAACATGACAATGGGAGAGAAAGTTTCTTCATAGTCCACTCTTTCTCTCTAGGTATAACCCTTTGCCACAAGTCGAGCCTTAAAAGTCTGTACTTTACCGACTTGATCTCGTTTTCTCTTGTAGATCCATTTGCAACAAATTGGTTTCACATCTAGTTTATCTACAAGAGTTTAGATTGAATTAAAGTACATTGACTCCATTTCGAGGTCCATAGCTTTTATCCACTGGTCATGGTCCACATCATTCATTGCCTGTTTATAGGTCAATGGATCCTCTACGCCTTCACCAGGTATGATGATTTGTGTTTCAGATAAACCCAAATAGCGGTCAGGCTGAAGAACAACTCTCCCACTACGTCGAGGCACTCTCAATGCTGAGAATGATGTGACTGGCCAGAAAAACTAGCTTTATCTACTACTTTAGTAGATGAACTAGGTATATTTGTAGCGTCTTTTGAAATTTCTTTCAACACTATTTTACTGCGTGGTTGATGATTTCTAATGTGGTATTCCTCTAAGAATGTGGCATTTGTTGATACAAATACCTTGTTTTCTTGAGGATGATAAAACAAACCAACCCTTGTTTCCTTTGGATAACCTACAAATAGGCATAACTTTGAACGATGTTCCAATTTCTTGGGATTTTATACCAACACATGTGTTGGGCAACTCCAAATTCTAAAGTGATGTAAACTAGTTTTACGCCCTTTCAATAGATCATAAGGTGTTTCTAAAATACTTTTAGATGGAATGTTGTTCCAAATATAGACAGCGGATTCAAGTGCATATCCCCAAAAGGAATCAGGCAATTGAGCATAACTCGTCATAGAGCGAACCATATCTAATAAGGTTCAGTTTCTTCTTTCTGATACACCGTTCTACTGAGGCGTACTAGGTGTAGAGAGTTGTGACTGGATCCTATTTTCTATCAAATAATCTTGGAATCGTATGCCCATATACACTCCACCTCGATCTAATCGAAGTGTCTTTATTGTTTTACCTAATTCATTCTCAACTTCAGCCTTATATTCTTTGAAATTTTCATGAGAAACAAACTAGTGATGAAGCAGGTACACATGACCATACCTTGAATAATCATCAATAAAATTGATGAAATATTCATACCCACCTCGAGCCTTGATATTCATTGGTCCACAAAGGTCTGAATATACGAGCTCTAAGGGTACTTTGGCTCTAAGACCTTTTCCTGAAAAAGATCCCTTGGTCATCTTTCCTTCAAGACAGGATTCTGCATGCTTGTAGTTAACTCTTTTAATTGGTATCAAAGCATGATTTAAGCACTCAATTTGTATTAATTTTGGCTTGGTGGGTGTTAATTCATGTGATTAATGTTGTGGTGGCTAGAGTGGATATATTACAATTTTGGCATGAGAATTTACCTTCAATTTAGTTGTAATTATTGTAATTAGCCCCTTATTTATGGACTTGAAATTAGGTTGTAATTGAAGAAGGGTCTATAAATTTGCTAGAGTCATTGAAGTTGAAATTAGGTTGTAATTGAAATATTTAGAGAAAAGTGCAGTAGGAAAAGTAGCTGGAAGCTGCTTATGTCAAACGGCACCGTGATGCTCTTTCCACAGTGCCACGACACTGTTCATCAGCAAACTCAAAACTGCGGCAACATCGTGGTGCTCTTTCAACAACACCACGACGATGCTCTTTAGCGTTTCCAGAAATGTCCACGGACGAAGAGCGGTGGTCCAACTTGATCGGTTTTGGCCCGGTTCAGCCCATTATGGTCTAGTTCATCCTTGTATGGTGCATTGGAGGTCCGGTTTAAGGGGTTTTCAATTGGTTCGGACAGGTTCAAAGTGATCGGGAGTGGTTCGGAGCCGGTTCTGAGTTATTTTTTGTAATAATTTAGCTATTTGCTTACTTAAGGATGCCAAAACTAGTCCACTTTAGTGTGTGTTTAATTAATTATGCATTATAAATGTATGTTTTAATTAAATTAAATCCTTTTTGTGCATCAAGTATGCTATGTAGATTTAAAATTCCACCATAGGAAAGTATGTTGTATGCATTGAAACTATGTTATAACTGTTGTAACATAAAGTATGCATGTCGGCTCTCATAATTTTTAATATAATTTATTATATTAAATTATGAAATGTATGATGTTTGTTATGGACAATGTATAAGTTATAAGTGTAATAAAATGAATTAGACATAACAAAGATAAATGCACGCTCACTTAGAGTTAACAATGAAATTTTGTTTTAATAGTTAAAATAGGTTGATATCTTGAAAAACTTTGGTTACAAACTCATCCGGTAAAATCCTATCTAAGGCTGAAGGTACTTAAGTTGATGGTTTATAAAACATCTGCTACTTGAGGATCAAGCAAGTTCTTGAGTTTTGTTAACCTTGTTTTATGAGCATGTGTGATCGATGTGAGGTAATAAATTGTTATTCACTTAGACATCGTAGGTTAAATCCAGTATAAAAGTTATACTTGGTTAAACACCTAGACTCAGGTTGTTTTAATTAGCCGAAATATACCTAAGCAAAAGTATACAGAAACCATCTAGAACACTTTAGTAGGAGATTAATGATATATATGATATATTATTTTTAGATCTCATATCTCTAAGAGTTCACACCATGAGATTCATACTCGACTTCATGTAGTTTTCACGGACTGCTCAATTCGGAAAGTATTTGCACGGGTCAATAGAAAAGTGAATAGGGGAAGTTGTTCATAGTAATTGGGAGAAGGAAGTGTGTCAACACATCCTATGGTCTCCTCCATTAGGTTGCACCATGAGATTCTCATGTTCCGCCTTCATGTCATTTTTATGCGACCACCCATTCGAAGGGTTGTGACTTGGGGATCAAAACAATGCAAACTCTAGAAATGGATAGGGTCTTTCAAGTCCTTCTTCAACATTGTCTGCCATTTGATAACTTGTTAACACCAATCTCTAGGATCTGAAAAATGACGGGTTACACTTACAAGAACTACTAAGTGTTAATAAGTTCTTGACCAAAGAGTGATGACTAAATGCTATAGGAATGCGAGTTATTTTGGTATTAGTATTTAGTCAAGAATGTTTTGATTCAGTGAAGGAATAATTGACTGTCTCTCGATAGTAGTTATTCTGACTCACTGATGTATCGTTGCAAATTAATGAAATATAGGTACCTTATTACTTTTGCTAAAACTTGATTGGATTTAATAAGCTTCTTACTAATAATTTTTTTTTATATATTTTTAGCATGCCTAACTCAATAATTCAACTACTTGCTTTGGATAAGTTTAACAATGACAATTACTCAACATAGAAATAAAAAATAAACACGATACTAGTGATTGATGATCTCTCTAGTTTTTGGCTCTTCAGCAAACCAAAATGTTCGGGATGCTTATGACAGATAGGTTAGGGCAAATGAAAAGGTCTGAGACTATATTAGCAAGCATATCAGATGTCTTGACTAAAAAACACGAGAGCATGGTCACTGCTAAGGCGACCATGGATTCCTTGTAGGCAATGTTCGGACAACCGTCCACATCTGTCAAGCACGATCCTCTCAAGTACGTTTACAACTACACAAAAAGAAAGGAACCTCTGTTAGAGAACATATTTTGGATATGATGGTCCACTTCAACGTATCATGTAATCTCTTTCGAAGAGTTTTCTACAATTCCATAAGAATGCAACAATGAATAAAATTCAATATAATCTGAAAACTCTTTTAAACAAGCTCCAGACTTACCAGTCTCTTATGAAGAATGAGAGACATGAAGAAGAAGCAAATGCTGTTACCTCTAAAAAGTACCAAAAAGGAATGTCCTTAGGAACAAAGTCTAGGCTTTCTACTTGATAGAATAAGAGTATTCCAATGAAGAAGAAGGGTAAAGGGAAAATAAAGGCTCCTGTAGAACGTAAAGGCAAGAAAAATGTTGTAGACAAAGGAAAAAGTTTCCATTGCAACGAAGATGGGCATTGGAAAAGGAACTGCCCTAAATTCCCTACTGAGAAGAAAGCTGAAAAGGTAAAACAAGAAAAATATGATTTACTCGTTGTTGAAACATGTTTAGTAGAGAATAATCACTTGACCTGGATACTAGATTCGAATGTCGTTAACCATACTTGTACTTTCATTTAGGAATAAGTTCCTAGAGATAGCCTGTAGAGAGCAAGACGACTTTCAAGTTTAGAACAGGAGAAGTCATCTCAACTAAAGCAGTGGGAGACCTGAAGTATTTTTTGAAGATAGATTCATTTTACTTGAAATTGTATTTTATGTTCCTGATATGAGAAAGAATTTAATATCTATCTCTTGTTTGTTAGAACAATTGTATAAAGTATCTTTTGATATTAATGAAGTGTTCATCAGCTCAAGAGGTGTTCAAATTTGTTCTATAAAACTTGAAAACAACTTATATTTGTTAAAATCAACTAAGGAAAAAGATATTTTGAACACTGAGATGTCTAAAATAGCTAAGACTCAGAATAAAAGGCAAAAAAATTATTCTAATACCTATCTTTGGCACTTAAGACTTGGGCACATTAATATCAATAGGATTTAGAGATTGGTCGAGAGTGGACTCATAATTCAGTTAAAAGACAACTCTTTACCTCCATGTAAGTCATGTCTTAAGGGTAAGATGACCAAAAGATCTTTTACATGAAAAGGTCTTAGAGCTAATGAACCCTTAGAACTCGTGGTCCAATGAATGTCAAAGCACAAAGAGGGTATGAGTATTTCATTAGTTTTATTAATAATTATTCAAGGTATGACTATGTTTACCTAATGCATCATAAGTCCAAAACCCCTAAAAAGTTGAAGGAGTATAAGGTTGAGGTTGAGAACTTGTTAGGTATAACAATTAAAACATTTCGATTAGATCAAGGTGGTGAGTATATAGCCTTGAATTTTAAAGACTATTTTATAGAACATGGAATCTAGTACCAACTCACAGCACTCGATACACCTCAGCAAAATGGTGTATCAGAGAGGAGAAATAGAACTCTATTAGAGATGGTTCGGTCAATGATGAGCTATGCTCAGTTGCCTAATTCATTTTGGGGATATGCAATATAGACTGCGATATACATTTTGAAAATGGTCCCTTCGAAAAGTGTTTTTGAAACACCTTATGAATTTTTGAGAAAGGTAGTTTACGTGACTTCCGGATTGAGGGGTGCCCCACGCATGTGTTAATGTAAAATCGAAAGAAGTTGGAATGTCATTCAAAACTGCACCTATTCATACAATACCCCAAAAATGCCCCGCACATGTCTGTTCTTTGATCCTCAAGATGATAAAGTGGTTCAATCAACAAACGCTATATTCTTAGAGGAAGATCACATAAGAGATCATCAACCTCGTAGTAAGTTAGTATTAAATTAAATTTCAAAGATGCTACATATAAATAAAAAAGAGTTGTTGATAAGGCAAGTCCTTAAAAAAATGTCGTTGATGAAACTGATCAGTCACATCCTTCTCAAGAGTTGAGAGTGCCTCGATGTAGTGGGAGGATTGTTCAACAGCTTGACCGATACATGGGTTTAATAGAAACTCAGATCGTCATACTTGATGATGGCATTGAAGATCCATTGACCTTTAAACAGGCAATGAATGATGTAGATAAGGACCAGTGGATCAAAGCCATGGACCTTAAAATGGATTCTATGTACTTCAATTCTATTTGGGAACTTATGAATCAGTCAGATGAGGTAAAAGTTATTAGTTGTAAATGGATCTACAATAGGAAACAAGACCAAGTTTGTAAGGTGCAGACCTTTAAGGCTCGACTAGTAACAAAAAGTTTTCCCAAAGAGAGGAAGTGGACTGTGAAGAAACCTTCTCTCCTGTTTTCATGATAAAGTCATTAGAATACTCTTGTCCATAGCCACCATTTATGATTATGAAACTTAGAAAATGGATGTTAAGACAACCTTTCTGAATGGCAATCTTGAAGGGAGTATTTAAATGGCTCAACTAGAAGGATCAATTGAACTGGGTCAAGAGCAAAAGGTTTGCAAGCTAAAACGATCCTGAAATATAAGATTTGACATTGCGATCAAATCTTATGGCTTTAAACAAAATATGGACAAACCTTGTGTCTACAAGAAGATTGTCAGAAAATTATAGCATTCCTAGTATTGTATGTTGATGACATCCTACTCATTGAGAATGATGTAGGATACCTGACTGATGTTGAGTAGTGGCTAGCAACGCAATTTTAAATGAAAGATTTGGGAGAAGCTGAATTTGTTCTTGAAATCCAAATTGTTCGGAATCGCAGGAATATAACATTAGCCTTGTCTCAAGCATCGTATATAGAAAAGTTGTCGTCTAGATATAAGATGCAGAATTCTAAGAAAGGTTTGTTACTTTTCAGGCATATTCATCTGTATAAGGAACGGTGTCCTAAGACACTTGAAGAAGTTAAGGATATGAAATGTATTCTGTTGCGTCAATAGTTGGTAGTCTAATGTATGCCATGTTGTGTACACAACCTGATATATGCTATGCACTAGGAATCATTAGCAGGTTTTGTTGTTGTTGACAATGAACAAATGGAAGAAATTTGGATCTTAAGCACTTTAATTTCATTAGTTTTAGCAATCAAGCAATCATGGTTATCAAATTAAAAGTAGGGTTTAAGAAATTACCTTTGAAGAATCTTTCTCCAGTTGCAAATTCGATTGAATTCTTCACTCTAATGCTTGAAGACTACTACTTTATCTTCCCTACTATTATCTTGGTCCTTAGATTGGGTGGTGGAACCCAAAATGAATTTGAATTATGAGAATTGGAGGAAAAATCTAGTTTTTGGTGTAAGGAGAAGAGAGAACTCTTTCTCTTTAAAAATCACCAGTTGCATACCTTTCAAACCTAGCAAAAAAAATGTTTTTTTTTTTTTTTTCAACAACTACATGCAACTTAAATTCATGAGCAAATGATACCTAATCTCAAACTATTTTGAGTGGAAAATGGTGGTGTCTTAAGTGGGAATAACCCACTATGGAGTTTTCAAATTTTAAATGATTAAAAAGCAATTTCTAAATTTTGGAATCTAATTTCAAAAATTAAGAATAATAATACCAATTTTAATAAAATTCATTAATTTTAAACAAAATTAATTATTTAATTATTTTTAATCAAATTAATTAATAATTAGTTAAACAATTTTAATTAATTAAATTAATTTAATATCAGATATTAAATTAATAAAACACACAAATTCCAAACATGAATCTCTATTCATGTAATCTAATATTTAAATCATATTTAAATATTTTTCTATTCTCCAATTTTGTTTAATTTGATAATTAAATATTTAATTATATCGTATATAATTAATAAATCCCTTAATTCAAATTTGAACATTTCAAATTTTCTCATCACATTATTTTAAGGTTTAGTTCGTTTATGAGCTAGTAGGGGGACAAAATGAAACTAAAGATCATAAGCTCCAATGATCTAAGATTAATTGGCTCAACTCTTTTAATCGAATTAATCAACATTCGTTAACTACTGGGTCACTCCACTAAAGCCCAGTAGTTGCACTCTCCTCACTGTAGATATCTTTCTGTCAACTTGGTCTAACCATAGTCATTAAGTTGATCCTTCACAGGTTGTCCATATTAACATTTGGGTCAAAATTACTATTTTACCCCTATAATACATCTTGCTTCTTAAGTTTCCACTAATCCACTAATGAACAGTTGGTCCTACTAACAAACTGAGTTCCTCTTAGTCATGAGAGGGCGAGGCCCCTTTGTTCAAGACGAGGAGTCAGTACTTTAGGGATCAACCTATATGCTAGCCGTAAAATGGGAAGAAGTGAATTCCATCTTGCAGGACTATGTCCTCAGCCATTTACTCGGTCCTACCCCTAAAATGGGAGGCTTATTGAGCGGCGCTATTGAGGCATTATCACCCATGCAGATTAAAGGATAATCCTAAGTAAACAGGAGTTCATGGTTAGCTCAGGATTGAAATCGAGTTACCTTAGGTTATCATATTGAAATAATCAGTTTTAACAGTAAACAGTCCTTATAAAGAAAAGTGACTATATCATGGTTCGGTCTTATGCATAGGATGCCCCCACTCCACATAAAGTTTAAGTATTTATATTATAGATTGGTGTTTGTTAGTTTATTCGATTTTAGGCTTTACAAATACAATTTACATATTCAATAACATCTTTATTGGATAAACCTCAAGAACATTTTTATTGTAAATAGAATATGTTTAATTTTACAAACTGCGAGTTTTAGGACATACAGCCCAATAGGTTTCAGTCCAATCCTGGATATGATCATTAAACTGCCATTAAAAATATCCTCAAGTATCTTCGGATAATGATGGACTATACACTCGTGTATGGCACTAAGGATCTGATTCTTATAGAATGCACTGACTCTGTTTTTCAGACCAATATAGATTCAAGAAAATCAACTTCGGGATTAGTGTCCACTCTAAATGAAGGAGCTATAGTTTGGAGGATTAAAAGCAAACCTGTATTGATGACTTCACTATGGAAACAGAGTACGTGGTTGCATGCGAAGTAGCAAAGGAAGCAATATGGCTTAGAAAATTCTTGACAGATTTAGAAGTTGTCCCAAATATACATCTGCCTGTTACTTTCTATTGTGATAATAGTGGATTAGTTGCAAATTCCAAAGAATCTAGAAGCTATAAGTGCGGAAAGTACATCGAGTGAAAATACCATCTCATCAGGGAGATTAAAATCGAGGAGACGTGGTCGTCATGCAGATAGCTTAAGAAAACAACATTGTTCATCTGTTTACAAAGACCCTCATGAATAAAGTGTTTTAGTGTCACCTAGTGAGTCTAGAACTACGGGTTATGTAAATCTAGGGCATGTGAGAGAAGTTAGGGGTATGTGATGTCTTAATTTATTGTATTTATGTTTTTCACTCACACTCAATATTGTGTATATACATATAACCCCATTGGTGTTTTAGTCCAAATGGGAGTTTGTTGATTGTATGTCCTAAAACTAGTGGTTTATAAACATTAAACACATTTTATTTTATGATACAGTTGTTATTGAGGTTATTCAATAAAAATGTTATTGAATAAATAAATTGCACTTTTTTAACCCTAAATCCAAATAAACCAAGAACCCTTGGCTATAGCATAAAGTCTTGAACTTTATGTGGAGACATAAAAGTGGATCAAGTTCGAGTAATAGCCAAAATGATCTATAGTATAGGGATTAGGTTGGGTACCTTATCCCGGGGACACTACATTTTGTATTTGATACAAACGATATGATAATGAATCGTTCATGTTCCGATCCATCTTTCCCTAAGGTTGGCTCATTAGGGCAGAACTCTAGGACCTAAAATGAGAGGTTTCACTTACAAGAATTGTTAAGCAAGTTTAACAAATTATGGACCAAACCATGGTGAGTGATAGTTACAGTAACAAGGTGTTATTCTGTCTATTGGTTGAGAATGTCTCATTTTAGTGAAAGGGCACTTGATTACCCTACAGTGACTTTTGTCCTGCCTCACTGAAACATCATTGCGAAATAGATGTCACTTAGGGTATATTAGACTATTTTGCTAAAACTGATTGGTTGTCTTAGTGGTTTAATGCAAATACACTAATATTAAATAATTTACATGGTTTCAACAACATTTTATCAATATGACTTTTGCTACTTTAAATCTACTCTCCGTTGAAAAATTAACAGGCAAAAATTACGCTTCTTGGAAAAACACGATCAACAAAATACTTATAATCGATGTCCTTTGTTTTTTTTTTTTCTGATGGAGGACTGTTCTCCCATTCCAGCTCCAAATGCTGCTCGAAATGTCCAAGAAGCATATGAGCATTGGACACGGGCAAACGAAAAGGCTCAAGCGTATATCTTGGCGAGTCTTTCTGAAGTCTTGGCTAAGAAACATGAGCCCATGCTCACAACCTATGAAAATATGGAGTCCTTAAAGGGTATGTTCGAACAACCATCCACACAGCTCAGGCATGACGCTCTCAAACACATCTTCAATGTCCGTATGCAAGAAGAGGCATCTGTTTGAGACATATTCTCAACATGAAGGTAGCCAGGTTAGCTTCATCTTAAAATCTTTACCTGAAAGTTTCCTACATTTTTGTAGCAATACTGTTTTAAAAAGGAATGACTACAACCTCTACCTTGTTCAATGAGCTACAAACCTTCCAGCCCTTGATGAAAAGCAAGGGATAGAAGGATGAAGCAAATGTTGCTTCATTCTCTAAAAGGTTCAACAAAGGTTCGACCTCTGGGACAAAGTCTGTATCTTCTTCCCCTAACACCAAAAAGTGGAAGAAGAAGAAAGGTGGAAAGGGGAAAGCTAACCCACTAGCAACTGCTCAAACGAAAGCCAATGTTTAAAAAGAAATTTGTTTCCATTGCAACCAAGAGGTACATTGGAAGAGGAATTGCCAAATTCTTGGCAGAAAAGAAGAAGGCCAAACAAGGTAAATGTGATTTGCTTGTATTGAAAACATGTTTAGTGGAGAATGAAGATTCTGCCTGGATTATAGATTATGGTGCCACTAATCACGTTTATTCTTCATTTCAGGGAATTAATTCCTGATGACAACTTCATGTTGTTGAGATGACGATATGGATTGGAACTCGGCATGTTGTCTCGGCTGTGGTAGTGGGAGGTCTCCAGTTGACTTTACAAAATAAATTCATTTTACTAGAAAATGTTTATGTAGTTCCTAGTTTAAAAAGGAACCTAATTTCTATAAAGTGTTTGCTTGAATAGTCTTATTGTATCAACTTCAATGTAAATATAGTGTTTATTTCCAAATATGGTGTTGATATTTGTTCTATGAAACTGGAAAACAACCTTTATATTCTACGACCGTTAAGAACTAAGGTACTCCATAACACTGAAATGTTTAAAATGCAGTAAATCAACATAATGTTAGATTGTATCAACAAGTAGCAAAAGCAACAAGGATCATTAAGTACTCTAATTCATTAATTTTGGCAGAAACTAAAGCATGCTCTTGCAAAAACAAGTTGGTTTCAAGTCATACCTCTGTAGAACTTCTTCAAAGCTTGATTTCCACCTGCAAATTCCTCTAAATCTCGTTGTAGACCACCTCAAGATATTTTTCACCATTCTTTTGGAGCTCTAGATTAAGTTGTGGGACTCAAAATAAGCTTGAATGAAGGGAACTTGGAGACGAACTCACAATAGCAACCCACTTGAAGAACAACTTCTTCAACCCGAATTTTCAGCAAAAATTCTACAGATTGGATACCTCAATTTCACTCCAATCTACTCAATATATTGCAAACTATCATGCAAAGAAGATGGCTGCATGAGATGAAACTCATGCTTGGAGTAATTGAAGCCTAAAGTTGCTGGGTTTTGTGTGAGTAACTATGAAGATGAATGGAAAAAACCAACAAATCCAATTTGTGTTTTTCTATCATTTTCATCTTTTCCAAAAAATCAATTTGTTTTATAAAATTGAAAATATTATTAATTTTACAAAATTAATTTCATAAACTAATTTTCTAATAAAATTAATAAATAATTATTTAAACAATTTAAATAAATATAATTAATTTAATATAAAATATTAAATTAATTTTACACAAATCCACCTTCATATATTTAAATCATATTTAGATATTAATTCTCCAATTTCATTTAATTCTTAAAATTAAACGTGTAATTATATCTCATATAATTAATAATTCCTTTAATTCTAATTTGAACGTTTCAAATTAACTTATCACACTACTCTCAAGTTAATCCATTTACGAGCTTGTAGAGGGACCTCGTGGACCTACAGATCATGGGCTTCAACGATCCGAGATTAATCAACTAAACTCATTACACCGAACTAACCCCTATTCATTAACTAATCGATCACTCCACTAAAGCCCATAGTTGAACTCCCCTCACTATAGATATATTCTGTCCACTCGATATAACCATGGTTAGTAAGTTAACCCTCACAGGTTATTCGTAATAATGGCTGCCCGAAATTACTTCTTGTTCCTTAACTCCCACTGATCCTCTAATGAACAACTGATTTGTGATCCAATCAATAAATCGAGTCCCTTTTGGGCCAATGAGAAGGTGAGGCCCCTTGTTCAAGACCAGAATCAGCACTTAAGGGAACAACCTCTTTACTTTCCCTATAAGAAGGTAGAAGTGAATTCCTTCTTGCATCCGATGTCCCAAGCTATCTATCTAGTCCTACCCTTGAAATGAGAGTTTATTGAGCCGACGTTGTTAAGCCAACCCTCACTTATGAAAATCTAAGGATAATCCCGAATAAACAAGAGTTCATAGTTAGCTCAGGATTAAGGTCAAGTTACTTAGGTTCACTTTGAAATAGTTAGTCTTAAACAGTAAACAACGTTATAAAGTAAGAGTGACTGATTTCGTGGTCTGATCTTGTACAAACCCTTTTGCACAGGACGCCCCCACTCCTCATGTCATAATATGTACGAATTAGGATCACTTCTTTTGTAGCACTTTACAACTCTTTGTAACAACTACAGAGTAGCCGAATCCAATATTGTTACCAGAATAAGGCATCCAACCTTATTCATATACTATAGATCATTTTACCTATTTACTCGAACCTGATCCACTTTTATGTCTCCACATAAAGTCCAAATACTCATGTAATAGTCAAGGGACTTTTAGGTTTATTAGATTTCTTATAAGCAATACATTCAATAACCACTTATTGAATTTTTAGAATAATTTTTATTGTTTACAAACCACGAGTTTTAGGACATAAAACCCAACAAACTCCCACTTGGACTAAAACTCCAGTGGTAACTTATATATCCAATATATAAGACTGAATTTCTGAGTTTTATAGAGAAATACAATAAACTAAGGCATCCCATACCCTTGGTTTACCATTCAGTATCTCATACTTGATATTTCTCCCACTTGCCCTAGGTTATTAACCTGGTATTCCTAGTCTTACTAGGTGATTCTCAAACACTTTAGCCGAGAGAATCATTGTAAACATATTAGTGTACAATAGACATTTTATTAAGCTATATGGGGAATGCATCTTATTCTCAATAATGACCAGGAAGTCATACTTTCCTCCCACTACATCGAGGTACTCTAAACTCTTTGAGTAAAGACGCATCTGACCTGTCTTAACAACTTTTGTTAACAGTCAGATTTAGAAATATTTAAACTTTCTATACTTTGATCTAATCGATTTCTAGTCGTTTTAAATATCTAAATATTTGCAAATGGCTTTTAACAGTTTGATTCTTAACAGGAGTTGCTATGATATAGAATAAACATAATTTTCAAAAATAAACATTTCATTTACAACAAAAGTATATACACTTTGTTCTTTACAAGATAACAAAAACAGTTAACATTATCATCAAGTAGCAACATCTCCCACTGGTTAAACTGAGCAAGCGGTCCTCAGGAACTAGTTTGCCTGTTTAGCTTTCTCTACTCTCTTCTCAGCAAGGATCTAAGGGCAGTTTCTCTTTTAGTGCCCTTATTCGTTGCAGTGGGAACATTTTCCTTTGTCTGCAGAATTTCTCTTGCCTTTCTTTCTAGCGAGTTTCTTCTTCCCTTTCCCTTTGTTCTTCTAACAGGAATACTCTTACTCTGTGAAGAGGAAGCAACATGAGGCTTGGAGGATGTTCCTCCCTTCTCAGCAGTAGTAACGTTTACTTTTGATTCCAGACCCTTAGTTCTCAACATAGTCTAGAAAGCCTATAGCTCATTTAGTAGAGTAGTCAAGCTATATTCAATTTTATTCATGAGTGCATTCGTGCAGAACTGTAGAAAGCTCTTCGGATGAGATTCTAGAATAAAACCGACTTGACTTCTCTCATCAACAACAACACCATTTACTTCTGCCACATTAAAGTGGACCATCATGTTCAAGATATGTTCACGAACAGAGGCCCCCTCTTTCATGTGGTTGTTGTAAATGTATTTGATAATATCATGCCTTAAGTCGTAGGACAATTGCCCGAACATCCCTCGTAGAGATTCCATAATCTCTTTACCGATACCTATATCCTCATGTTTCTTCACCAAAACATCAGATATGCTGGTGAGGATATAAGCACGGGCTTTATCATTCGCCCTAATCCATCTATCATACGCATCCCGAATAGTTCGGTTTATGTTAGAGCTCGGAACGGGAGGACAATCCTCTGTTAAGACGAACCGAAAATCATCTATCACCAGTATAGTATTCAAATTTGATTTTCAGGTTACATAATTATCCCCAATCTGTTTATCTGACGCCAACAATTGTATTATCAAACTCGTCATTCTAAAATTATAAACAAACTCTATAAGTGAATTGCTTTTAAATCCAATCAAGTTTTAGCAGAGTAATAATATACCTAAGATTATTTTTGCAACGATACTACAACAAGACATTCTTGACTAAATACTAACCCCAGAATAACCCATATTTCGATAGTCATTTAGGTACCTCTTTTTCAGACGTCAAAGGTGGGCCCCAACTATGCTACCGAAATGGAGAGTCGAGGTTGGAAATGGACCTAAGAAATCTTATCCATCTCTGGAGCTTAAGTTGTTCTGAATCCTATGTTACAACCTTCCGAGGGGAAAATGACTAGCAAAAGGCCGCTTAAAACTAACCAGTAGACGCAACATAGGAATCTCATGGTCCAAACTAACGGAAGAGGCCACAGGATATGTTGACACATACTCTTCGTCCACTTACTATAAACAACTTCCTCCGTTCACCTTGGTATTGACTCATACATCCACTTTCCGAATGGAGGTCACTTCTAGGGTGACATGAAACGTCATATGAATCTCACGGTGTGAACTATGTGGAGACATGGCAGTTGAAATCTATATTACATATATTTGATTTATGTTCGATTAACTTCCCCTTATTCACCGAAATCTAGATTTAAAATTTCTCTTGAAGAAAATGCCCAGCTTTGGCATATAAGATTAGGACATATTAATCTCAATAGGATTGGGAGATTGGTGAAGAATGGACTTCTAGGCGAGTTAGAAGAAAATTCCTTAATTGTGTGTGAGTTATGCCTTGAAGGCAAAATGACTAAAAGACCCTTTACTAGAAAAAGTCACAGGGCCAAAGAACCTCTAGAGCTGGTACATTAAGTTAAAACCTAGGGGAGGTTACGAATATTTCATCACCTTTACCGATTATTATTTAAGATATGGGTATGTTTATTTAGTGCAACATAAGTCTGAGTCTTTTGAAAAGTTCAAAGAATTCAAGGTTGAAGTTGAAAATGCATTAAATAGAACAATAAAGACCTTTTGATCTGATCAGGGTGGAGAGTTTATGGATCTAACATTCCAAAACTATTTGATAGAACATGGAATTGTATCCTAAATTTCAACACCTGGTACACCTTAGCAAAATTGTGTATTAGAAAGAAGAAATCGAACTCAGTTGGACATGGTTCGTGAAGGAACTCTTTTCAAAGAGAACCAGAGAGCAGAAGCAGATCGTTCCAAACCCAAAGAACATACACATTTGCAATCAAACAACAATAGTTATGTATAAAATTTAAATTACAACATGCTTCAACAAGAAAATACAAAAGATCGAGTGAACATACCCTTGAAGAACTTTTCTTCTCATATCCCTCGATCCAACTTAGTCAAACATCCCAAAGCACGAACACAAACTAATGAACAACACGAACTGTAGAATCCTCAAACAAAATCGACTAACACTCGAACCTTGACCCTCGAACAGTAGGCAGACACTACCACGAAGCTACCTTGGTATTCTCGGTGTGAGAATACAAAAGTTGTGGGCTCTGTATGGATTTGGTAATGGAAGGAGGAATTTAATGATCGTGTAGACGATCAAGTAAGTGGGAGAAGACAGGAGTCTATCGTGTAAACTTGGGTACTCGATCGATAAGAAGTGAGCAACTAACATATAGAAAAGCTTGATGCATGTTTATTTACCCTCTCAAGCCATCTTATAGCTTTTTGTTTATGAGCAATTGATTATGAAAAAATGTAATCGATTTTCGTTTTATCTATCAGTTACCATAACTGATTACAACTTCCCACTAAGTTGGTTATTAAGAGAAAAAATCGAAACCAATTATCTCATAATTGATTTAATTATAAATATATATAATATCCTTAACCTATAGTTTTAATGTCACATCACATGCAATATATAAACTATAATTCTTTTTCTCCTTTATTAGTTCCTCCAATTAAGGTATCTAATACATGAAATCACTTATATCTCATATAATTCAATCAATTTAATTATATCATATATAATCAAATTCTCTATTGTTAATTTAAACATTTCAAATTAACCCAAAAACTGATTCTCGACAAGAATCCATTGAGCTACCAAGGGAACCTTATGGACCTATAGCTTGAAGCTCCAACGGTACGTGAATAACTGACTAAACTATTTAATCACGATAACCACCATCCGTAAACTGTCGAGAACTCCACTAAAGACAGACAGCTACACTCTTCGCACTACAAATATATTTATGTGTCCATCGGATATAACAAATCAACAGTATGATGACCCTTCACAAATCGCTCTTAAATACAGTTGGGCTAATTTACCGGTTTGCCCCTATAGTAACATCTAACTTCTTAAGTACCATTAATTCCTCTAATGAACAATACATCATAATCCTACTATGAGTAAACCCTTCTCAGGCCAAGAGAAGGTGTGATGCCACATTGTTCAAGCCCCGGACTCAACCCTTAAGAGAGCAATTTATCTACTTAACCCTGGTTCGGGGAAGGACTGAACTCCGTCTTGTGTAGCTGAGGTCCTAGCTCCCTAATAAGATGAATTCCCAAAGTGGTAGGTTTGAGTCAGCGATCTGGCCACTCGCACCCATGCAAATCAAATGATCGCCCTCATAGGCAGGAGTTCCCAACTCGCTCAGGATTAAGGTCATGTTATCTATGGTCATACTTGTGAAATGAAAGTCTCTGTCATGAATGGCGTTATATAACGAGACTAAATATTTCGTGGTCCGGTCTTATACAAACTCCTTTGTATGGAGTATCCCCACTCGCATGTCTAATACATGAATGGTCAGAATCTTACCATTTGTAGTACTTTACAACATTTGTAACATTTACAATGCGAGCCACACTCATAACGTTACCAGGATAAGGTTTCCCTCTTTTATTCATATACTACAGATCATTTAGGTTATCACTTAAAGGACAATCCACTTGTATGTCTCCACATACATGCATAAGTTACAACGACAACTAGGGATCTTAGTTTATTGGTTTGTGGTTAATGCAACTAAAATATCTCATATTTTATAGACTGTAGTGAATAAAATATCTTATATTATTACTCACAAATAGTTGTTCATACAGATGTTTACAAACTACATAACTCTACAAGATTTAGGACATCAACCACAACAATTTGGTCTATAATGAGTTATGCTTCCTTACCTGACTCGTTTTGGGGTAATGCAGTAGAGACTACATCGTATATTTTGAACTGCATTCCATCCAAGAGTGTTACCAGAACACCTTTGGAGTTATGGAATGGTCATAAAGCTAGTTTACGTCATTTTAGAATCTGGGGTTGCACAACACATGTGTTTAAGGCTAATCCTAAGAAACTGGAATCTCATTCAAAATTGTGCCTATTTGTTGGCTATCCCAAAATGAACGAGAGGTAGTTACTTCTTTGACCCAAAAGAAAACAAAGTGTTTGTATCAACAAACACTATTTCTCTTGAAGCATACCACATATGGGAGCACAAGCCCCACAGTAAAACTGTGTTGAATGAACTTTCCAAAGAAACTACTAAACCTTCAACAAGAGTTGTTGAAGAACCCAATACCTCAAAAAGAGTTGTTGAAGTTGGATCATCTAGTAGGTTAAATCCACCTCAAGTGTTGAGGGAACCTCGATGTAGTGGGAAGGTTGCAGATCTACCTATCCGTTACATGAGTTTAACTAAAATCCTTGTTATGATAGCCGACGAAGATGTTGAGGATCTATTGTCTTACAAGAAGGTAATAAATGAAGTTGACAAATATGAGTGGATCAAAGCTATGGATCTCAAAATGGAGTCAATGTACTTCAATTCAGTATGGGAACTTGTAAATCAACTTGATGGGGTAAAACCTATAGGTTGCAAATGGATCTACAAGAGAAAACGGGGTGCTGATGGGAAGATGCAAACCTTTAATTCTAGACTGGTGGCAAAGGGATATATCCAGGTTGAGGGAGTTAACTATGAGGAGACTTTGTCATCTGTTGCCATGCTAAAGTCTATCAGAATACTCCTGTCCGTTGCCTTATATTATGACTATGAGATTTGGCAGATGGACGTGAAGACTGCCTTTCTGAATTGTAATATTGAGGAGACCATCTATATAGAGCAGCCTAAGGGATTCTTAACCCAATATCAATAGCAAAACTTTTGTAGGATTAATCGGTCCGTTTATGGACTAAAGTAGGCTTCTCGATCTTGGAACATAAGGTTTTATATTGTGATCAAATTTTATGGCTTTGATTAAAATATTGATGAGCCTTGTGTATACAAGAGAAACATCAACAGTTCAGTAGCTTTCCTAGAGTTATATGTGTTATATGTAGGCGAAATCCTACTCATTAGGAATGATATAGGTGTACTGATTAACGTTAAGACCTAGCTAGCAACCCAATTCCAAATGAAAGATTTGGGAGAGGCTCGGTTTGTTATGAGAATTCATATCTTTAGAGATCGAAAGAAAAAAATGCTAGCTCTGTCTCAAGCATCATACATTGACAAAATGCTTGTCTCGATACAGAACTCCAAGAGAGGCTTACTATCTTTTAGGCATGGAGTGATATTGTCTAAGGAATAGTGTCCTAAGACACTTCAAGAGGTTGAAGAGATAAGACGTATCCTCTATGCGTCAGCCTGATGTATGGGATGTTATGTACTAGACCTGACATCTGCTATGCAGTGGGGATAGTCAGTAGATATCAGTCTAATCCATAATTTGATCACTAGACTGCCATTAAAAATATCCTCAAGTATCTACGGAGAATGAAGGACTACATGATCATGTATGGTTCTAAGGATATGATCCTTACTGGATACACGGACTCTGATTTTCAAACTGATAAGGATTCTAGGAAATCCACATCAGGATCAGTGTTCACTCTTAATGGAGGAGCAGTAGTTTGGAAAAGCACCAAACAAGGGTGCATTGCTAACTACACTATGAAGGTCGAGTATGTATCGACTTGTGAAGTTTCTAAGGAAGTTGTTTGGCTCGGGAAATTCTTGACGAATCTGGAAGTCGTTCCAGACATGTCAAAGCCTATCACACTTTATTGTGATAATAGTGGTGTTGTGGCTAATTCTCGAGAGCCTAGGAGTCACAAGTGCGACAAACACATTGAGTGTAATTATCATCTCATTCGAGAGATTGTGCATCAAGGAGACGTGATCGTCACACAGATAACTTCAGAGCACAATGTTGTTGATCCATTTACAAAGGCTCTCATGAGTAAGGTGTTTGAGGGTCATTTATAGAGTATGGGTTTATGGGACAAGCCACATTCAGATTAGGGCAGTGGGAGATTTGTACTAAGCGGTTTTTGCCCTAGTTTATTGTTTGTGTACTTTGTATTTTAGTATGACTTTTACATTCTACACCTCACTAGCTTTAGATCATGTGGGAGATTGTTGGGGTTGATGCCCTAAATCTTGCAGGGTACTATAGTTTGTAATTGTAATGTACAAACATTTTTATTTATCTCATAGCTTAAACATGTATGTAGAGACATACAAGTGGATCATGTTTAAGTGATAACCTAAATAGTTTGTAGTAGATGGATAAGGCTGGATACCTTATCTTGGTGACACTACAGTATGGCTTGCTTTGTAGGTGTTACAATTTTTGTAAAATGCTACAAATTATCTGACCTGATCATTCATGTGGAGATATGTAAGCGGGAATGTTCTATACAAAGGAGTTTGTATAAGACCGAACCACAAAATGTTTAGTCTCATTATATAACACCGTTCATAATAGAGACTTACATTTCAGCAGGATGACCATAGGTAACATGACCTGAATCCTAAGTGAGTTATGAACTCCTGCCTATTAGGGTAGTCCTTTGATTTGTATGGGTGAGAGTGGCCAGATCGCCGACTAAACAATCCTACAATTTTGGGGATTTATCTGATTGGGAGTTGGGAACACAGGTACACAAGAAGGAATTCACTCCTTCCCTGATGTCAGAGCAAGTAGATAAATTGCTCCCTTAAGGGTTGATTCCAGGGCTTGAACAATATGGTGCCACACCCTCTCCTGGCCCGAGAGGAGTTTGTTCATAGTTGGACTATGATTTATTATTCATTAAAGGGATCAGTGGTACTTAAGGAGTTAGATGTAGCTATAGGAGCAAAACGGTAATTTTGGCCCAACTATACTTACGAGCAATTTGTGAAGGGTCATCGTACTGTTGATTGGTTATATCCACTAGACCTAGAAATATGTCTATAGTGCGAAGAGTGCAGCTATCGGTCTTTAGTGAAGTGCTCGACAATTAACGGATAATGAATAATTTAATTAAAGAGTTTAAATAATTATTCACGTACTATTAGAGCTTCAAGCTACAAGCCCATGAGGTCCTCTCAGTAGTGCGATTTAATGAGAATTAGTTTTTGGGTTAATTTGAATTGTTCAAGTTAATTGAGGGAATTATTTGTACATGATATAATTACTATAGTATATTTGATACATTATATTAAGTATTTATGAGAGGGAATAAATATTTGAATGTGATTCAAATGTTAATTATATGAATTGGATTCATGTAGAATTTAATATAAGTGTGATTTGTAATAAAAGCCATTTGTGAGAGAAAATTGAAACTGTAGGTTATATTGTATTTGATGTAATATAAAAACTATAGATTATAAGTTATATATGATATAACATATAGTTATGTATATATATGTATAATAAATTATATATATATATATATAAGTTTTTTTATTTATTAAAATTAAATTAAATTATTTAATTTTAATTTTAATTTTAAATTAAATTAAAGGGAAGAAAATAATTTCCCTCCCCTTAATTCTTTCCACATCTCTTATGTGGAAGTTTTCATTTTGGATTTCCTTGACATTCTTCTTCTTTTTCAGAAAAGGGATATAGAGAAGATAGATTTACACAGAACAGTTATGTAAAAAAAAAAGTCTTCTAACCCTCATTCATCTCTTCATCTTAATTCTCTCATTCCCTCACCAAAATCACTAGAGCACCACACCTCCTTGATTCTCACCAGAGAATACTGAGGTTCCTAAGTGGTAGTATCCATTTGGCCCATTTGAATTTCGTTCGTGATTTACCCAGAGGAAAAGGATACGTGAAGAAAGTCTTCAAAGATAAGGGTTTTTTGAAATCCAAATTAATTCTTTTGCAATTTATATTTAAGTATGCTGTAATAGTTGAATTAAATGCATGATTTTTTTTGTTTCTCTGTAAAATTTTTCAATATATATATATACAAAAAAAAATTCAATATAATATATAATTAAATTTTAATTAATCAATATAGATATTGCATCTTTATTAATAATGCATTTAAATAATAAAAATACATATCTCTCTCTTAATTTATAGTTCTTAAATATGGATCCAATTCATATTAGATTTACTCTATAATTTTAATATGAATCCAATTCATATTAATTTAATATTCGAATCTTATTCAAATATTATACTCTCATATTATATAGTTTTAATTATAAATTATATTTATAATTAACTATATACTATAATGTTCATATACATTATACTTTATATTAATCCTTATTAATATAAAATTTACTAAAATAAATAATTCAAATTATTCCAAAATTTAATTGATCCTTGTTCTACCATTAATGAGCTAGCAAAGAAACTTAATGGACCTACAGATTAGAAGCTCCAATACTTCAAGATTAAATTAATCAAACTCTTTAGATAATATAATCAACATTCATTAATTGTGGGTCACTCCACTAAAGACCCACAGCTACACTCTTCGTACTATAGATATATTTCTGTGTCTATGGATACAACCAGTCATCAATAAATCGATCCTTCACGAATTGCACGTGATTACAACTGTGTCAAAATTACCGTTTTACCCCTATAATTACATCATTCATCTTAAGTTCCACTATTCCTCTAATAAATAAACTATTTATGGTCCTACCATAAATAAATCTCTCTCAATCTAATGAGAGGGAAGGGCCCATTGTTCAAGACCTGGAGTCAACACTTAAGAGAGAAATTTATCTACTTTTTCTGAAAATGAGAACGAGTGAATTCCATATTGTGGAGTTATGTTTCCAGCTCCCTACTTGGACAAATTTCCAAAATGGTAGGCTTATTGAGTCGGCAACATGGGTCATTCTCACCTATACAAATCAAAGAATTTCCTTCATAGATAGGAGTCCATAACCCACAAGGAATTGAGATCGAGTTACCTATGGTCATCTTATGAAATGTTAGTCTCTTCAGCTAATGGTGTTATAAAGAGAGATTAATCATTTCTCCATTCAGTCTTACAAACTCTTTTCACATGAACTATTTGGATCAAATCATTTGTAACACTTACAAAATGCGTCGTATTTGCAGTGTCAATGGGATAAGGCACCCAACCTTATCCATATAGTACAGATCTTTTAGGTTATTACTTGAGCATGATCCAATTGCACGTCTACCACATATTGTTCAAGCTATATAATAACTTTGAATCTTAGTTTATTGGATTGAGTTAATGGATATAAATGTCCAATAAAATACTGTTTATTTTATTAAATAAATAATTTGTATTTACAAATTACAAACTACAAGATCCACGAGATTCTAGATACTAAATCCAACAATCTCCCACTTGTCCAAAAGCGAGTGAGGTTGTATAGTATATAAAATAGAATACAATAAACTAAAGTATACACTATACCCCATAATACTGCCACTTGCCTTAGACAAGATGACTCATATCTGGTAGACCTAGATTCTCCAAGTGACCCTAAAAAACTTTAGACGTGAGAGCTTTTATAAATGGACCAGCAACATTGTGCTTCAAAGCTATCTTTGTGATGATCACGCCTCCCCGTTGCACAATCCCTCATATGAGATGATACTTGTGCTCGATAGCTTTCCTCTCTTGTCGCTCTCAGACTCCTTGAAGTTTGTCATAGCACCACTATTATCATATGATAGGATGAATTGCATTGACATATTTGGAACCACTTCTATATCTGTCAAAAACTTCTTAAGCTAGACAACTTCTTTTACAGCTTCACAAGTAGCTACATACTCCACCTCTATGGTAGAGTCAACAATAAAATATTGCTTGATGCTATGCCATACTATAGCCCCTCTGTTAAGATCGAAGCAATATTTACGACAATCACGTCTCTCTATTGCACAATATCCCATATGAGATGATACTTGTGCTTGATAGCTTTCCTCTCTTGTCAGCTGTGTGACCAGCGATTGAATGTCATTTTCACTAAGGATAGGTGTCTTGCCAAAGACAATGACAAGGTACGCGTTCATCTGACAATTGCTATTTATGGTCTCCAAATGTGTCTAGTCATATGTGTGATATTAGAATTCGAGATGAAACTGTTATATGGCATAAGTGTCTCAGCCATGTAAACATTAGATCTATATAGAGACTCGTGTCGAAAAATACCATAGTTGGTTTTCATCCTCTTTGTATTAACGAGAGTGTCATTTGTGGCGAATGTCTAATACTTCCCCCTATAGAATTTTGAAGCTCATACACATGGAATTTATGGGTCTTTTGCAAGATGAAAGCCTTGGCAGAAAGTGTTATGACTTAGTGTTTGTCGATGAATTTTCGAGGTACACTTCATTTTCTTAGAGAAAAGCCTAATGCATTAGATACCTTTCGAACCCTGTGCTTACAACTTCAAAGGGAGAGGACCTTAAATCTCACCCGAATACACAATGATCCTAAGAGAGAGTTTGAAAAAGTCAATTTTTAGAATCATGCAGATTTGAAGGTATTCATCAGGAGTTTTATTTGCCTATTACTCACAAGCAAAATGGTGTTGTAGAGTGTAAAAATCGAACCTATCATGAGAAAACTCGTGCAATGTTACATTCCAAAGACTTGTCATATCACTTCTAGTCTAAGGCTATCAATACTACTAGTCACATACATTACAGGGTTGCTTTTTTCCTATGAAATATTCGAGATGCACAAGCGCACGCGTCAAGTAATAATATATTAAAATAGTCCAGCGACTGAGTATCGTTCTCTAGAAAATTGGTTTTATTCTTCTAGCTATTCATAATTTCTTTTAATTTTGTTTATACGACCGGACTGTGATGAATACTCAACTAATCTAATCCTAAAATGCTAATAAATGATAACACCAGGGCGATACTAGACAAAGACATGTCCTAGGGTAATGGCTTCATTAATGGATTAACTAAATTAATTGATTTTATGCTAACTATATACCTACAAGTCTTTTATCCAAGTGTCCTCTTTTAAGCTCAACCATTTCTAATTTCTAACTATTAATAAACTTTAATCCCTACTAATCCTCTATCATTTCCACACATAGTTAATTAACAATTTAACATGCTAGTTCTAATCTAATGTCCTATCTCTCGAGCAAGACATCAAATAAAGGCCATTCAAATAGTGACCAGTTGTTCGAAAGTGATAAACATAAGCATGCGAAAATAATTTATGCACAAATGCAATCCAAAAAACAATCAATCAAGTTTTGAATCAATCTAAAAACTACATAAAAAACTCAAAGGACTCAACTCAGTCATTCATGGCAACGATACAAATAAAGTAGATCATATCCTATTCAAAATACAAAGGAACAAAAAATTAAAAAAGCAAAGAGATGCAAGCCACCAATTGACTGTCGTTTCCAAGGTCGAGATTTCTCTCCAACGATCTCTTCGATCAACCACTCCTTTGAAAGCTCAAAGATGTCGCCTCTGCCCAAAAATTGGCTCTCGGTGGAGGCCCTTGACGAACTCTGAGCAAAAAAACTTTAAAATAGTCTCCCAAAATTCAATGGCAGACCCTTCTTTTTATAAACATTGAGATAGCACCGCAGCGCTAGTCTTAAAATTACATGTGTCCATTGAACAATTTTCGTATCGTCCTGTTTACACCTATCCATTTGAAGCACCATAGCGTACCATCCACACCTTCTTTTCATGTTCATTCTCACCTTTCAACCTATTTTCTCATCTCTTCTTCCCCTAGGTCAATTTTGACCTACTCTAGGAGTATTTTGGTCATTTTATACTCAAATTAGTTCATTTTTGTTTGAATGCTCGATTTCCTACAAATTAAACATAAAAAATATCAACGATAATAAATTAAGCATAAAACCAACTAAATTATAAGGAAAAAAAAGCACTTTTTGAGTGCTTTTTAGTATGTTCTGCACAGATTAAGAAATTTTGAGGGGGAAGAAGCCGAATGTCAAATACTTTTATATTTTTGGCAGTCTATATTATGTTCTAGTTGATAGGGAACCTAGAAGAAATTGGTACTCCAAAAGTGATGAAGGCATATATTTTTAGATATTCTTTAAATAGTAGAGTATACCATGTTTACAATAGGTGTACTCAATGTGTGATGGAGTCTATAAACATGGCAATTGATAATGTTAATGATGTTTCTGCCCCTACTGTTGATGATGATAGTGATGTGGTGCCTTTTTTTTTTTATTATTAAAGACGTCGCCCACATGCCGTCTAACATCAATCTTGTTATTGAATATGAAAATGAAAGTTTCGATGTAGAAGAAGCTGTGAATAGAAAAATCATCCAACAAGCAACATTATTGAAAGTATTGATGAAAGAATGACTATTAGAAAGAAAACTTTGGTGGACTATCTTCAAATGATAGTTAACATTTTCTTTACATCACATATTGAACCCAAAAATGTCAAGGAAGCCTTGTGTTAGACCCTTAAATATCAAATTGGACATCCATGGAGATCCAAGAGTGACCAAGGGTGTCACGTTGAGAAGACTGATAAATGATTGTTGTATGACCGTGTGGACCAAGTCAACAGAGTAGTTGATAGGAGTCAAGCCAAGGTGTGGCATGACCCATCTCAGTGCAGGTAGGTATGTGACAAGCTAGGCCTCGACCTCAACCAAGAGAGATGGTTAGATAGGCAACACGTGTCTACAAGATGTCGATGGGTGTGTGGACATGGCTAGTGAAGGAAGGCAGTAACGTGATGGAAGCATCGAGTGACACGAGCAACAGAGCCACACAATAATTGGATGTGTATAGGTCAAAGGGGCCCACACAAGGGTGTGTGGGCTCACAGGCACACGAATCCAAAAAGGGCTAGACATGCATACATTAGGAAGCACCGAAGCCTTCTTGGGCATGAGTGGCTCGAGGGACTATAGACCCAAATGACACCTTTGGAGGGATGAGGTGACAAGGATGCATTGCAAGTGCGTGAAAGAGTTATTGATAGCACCATAAAAGTGTTATTGTTATTGATAGCACCATAAAAGTGTTGTTTTTCCTATCTTAATTCGGGCTCGTTCATGGATTTTATGTTATTTTGTAGGAATTGAGTAATTAAGAGATAGAACATACCATCAAACCTAAAACGGGATGAAAATGAACCAAAACGGAGCTCCGTAACATCAACCGTGAAAAAAAGGGGGGGAAATGACTAATTTACATGCGATAGGTGCTTGAAGGAAGTAGTTGTAAAAATGAGAGAGTACCATGGTGCTCCATACTGGATGGAAAAAAAATGTACTCGTGAGCACCAAAGCAGCACAGGCGTCGCTCCACGCCTAGCCCCACCCCTCTGTACTTCGACAAGTGCATCGCTGCGCTATCCTCAGTGTGGCGACGCTTAACACTGTTTATAAATATGTTTTTGGCCAATCTTGTTCAATTCATGCTTGATTTGGATGCCTCTAACTCCATTTTATTTTTATTTTATTCTTCTTAACCATAGCTTCTTATAGTTTTCATTTATTTAGATTTTGGACTTCATCTTGACATTATATCTATGACTAAGGTAAGTGCTTATAGCTTAGGGTTAAGTTGAAGTTCATTTTGATTTAGTTGTGAGAGCTCGTATTCAATGGTTTACTATTGTAATTCTCAGAATTCTTGATATATTTTACTATTTATGCTTAGAATTTATTGTAGCTTGATCATTCACAGTTTTTTCTTTGCTTTGCTAGAGATAAATATGTATATTTGTTAAACTCATTAGGGCCCAAATTAGAGCATGCTTGTGAGTAAATTGTAGGTTATTTATGATAATCTGTTTGCTACATTGCATGACTAGTTGTTCAAGAATCAATTTGTTAGTAATATAGGGCTACCCCATTTGCTAAAGAACTTGCCTAGATTATCTAAGCTTAATGTGATGTTAGAATTCTTTGTTTTAACATTAAGATTAATTAGAAAATTGATTAGTTCAATAGAGCGTTAACTTTGATCTTTAGTCAAAGTTTAACGAGCGAATAGTAAAATTGAGCATGCAAACGTTCTTTAGAGTTTCAATTAGAAACCAATCAAATGAATGAATGTTGAAATCCCTAAGCTAGACTTTTAATCCAATCGAGGCATCTCTTTTAAATTACGCATTTACATTCGATTGCAATAAAAAAATAACTCACAAACCCCTTGTTACCACTCGAATTCATCAATTAGCTTAAACATCTCAAGATTCCCTGTGGAGACAATTTATTTCCACTAGCTGCAAGTTCTTGAGAGCAGTTATAAATATTATTTGTTAAGGTTCTAGCAGGCTCGAATAATTATGCACTTCGAAGAAGTCTTATATAGCCAAAGAAGGGAGAGGGAAACTCTTAACGACAGGAGTTGCCCACCATGAAGAGAGTGCCACATGGCATCATAACCAATTCTTGTCCTTCAAGGAGAGGCATGTGGAGGCTTGTGAGCTAGTTCATGGATGCGGTAAGGTGGGAGAGTCAAAGTAGGGTGGTTATCTCTACTTGGGTTGCCAACTATGAACATGGAGAGTTATTTCCAAGGTAATGAGTGGTTGTCCTAAAAACGTGGAAAACATTGGTGGTTATCCTACTGGGATTTATGCCCTAAAGCCCCCTAGTTAATTTGTTATTTAATATAATAGTTGATCATTTTAAATACGTAATAATTAGTTATTCATTAGAGAAAGAATCCAAGGTTATTTTATGAAAACTTGAAGATTATGTAGTGGACATACAAGTGGATCATGTTCAAGTAATAACCTAAAGGATCTATAGTATATGGATAAGGTTGGGTGCCTTATCTCAGTAACACTATGGATATGACCCACTTTGTAAGTGTTATAAATATTATAAATGTTACACACAATGTAATCCAAATCGTTCATGTAGAGAAATACGAGTGGGGGTATCCTATAAAATGAGATTGTATAAAGACCGCGAAATACTTAATTTCTCTTTGTAACACCGTCGACTGAAGAGATTAATATTTCATAGGATAACCATAAAACTCGAATTCGTTCTTTCCTCCCTTTAGAAAGTAGATGAGTTGTTGCCTTAAGTATTGATTATGGGTCTTGAATAAAGGATACCTGCCGTCTGGGTCAAGTGGGACTTGGTTTATGGTAGAACCATAAACAAATTGTTCATTAGAGGGTCGATGATACTTAAAGAGTAAGAAGTAATTATAGGGGTAAAATGGTAATTTTATTCAATTGTAATTACAAAGAACTCATGAAGGATCGTCTTATTTGTAATGGTTAAATCCATGACGCAAAATATTCTATAGTGCGAAAAATGAAGTTGTGGGTCTTTAGTGGAGCAACCCATATTTAATTAATGTTGAATAACGTAATTAAAGAATTTAATTAAAATAATCTTGGATCATTGGAGCTTTTAATCTGTAAGTCCATTAGGTCCCTCTACCAGCTCACGACAAGTAAACAAGGACCAATAGTTTTGGAAGAATTTGAATTGTTCAAATTATTAAAGGGAATAACATTAATTGTATATGATACAATTAATATAATGTAACAATACATTATATATAAAGTTAATTTTGAATAAGATCCAAAATTAAACTTTATAATAAAGGGAGATATAATATATTTGAATATGATTCAAATATTAAAATGGTATGAATTAAATCGATATTAAAACTATAGATTAAAATTTAATATGAATGAGATTTATATTAAAACTATATATTATGAGAGAGATGTGCATTTGAATATGATTTAAATGTACATTTGATTAAATATGATATATTTGTTTAAAATATTAATTAATTATTTATTTTATTTAGTTAAGTTAATTTATTTCATTTTAATTTAAATTAAATAATTGGACAAAACCCATGAAAATTCTTTCATTCTTGCTTTATAATCAACATTATGGCACCGAGATTCAAGTTTCGATGAGTGACTAGAGGTCCAAAGGTCACCCATGCAGTTTGTGTTCAATTAATGTGACATATTAGTCGTCTTAAGCATAGATTGTATATGTATGCTATGTATACCAGAGGTTTTTAATGAAAACATGCTTAACTTGAATAGCAAATAGGTTTATTTATAGTTATGGTTCAACTTCTAGCGTTTTCAGGGTCACTCAATAATGAAAGATAACAAAACCAAAGGAATGGAAATGGATTAGGTTAGATTTGACTAATTTAATCTAAAATCCTAATCAATCCATGAGCTTAAAGTGAATAACTAAGTAAATAGGCTTGCATGATAATAGTTAGTTAGTTTAAGAATTGACATCCCCATTAGTTTTCCAAAAGGAGTCTGTCTAGTTTTTCTTGATAATCGATTAGGCATTATATTCAGTTAACTCATGAACTCAATTAGCATGATAATTGAATGAATTAATCCATAGATAACCCAACAACCTCTTAATTAACGTAGACAATATTGTGTATCACGTTCTCTCTTTTACCATCTATTTTATTTTCTTGCATTTAGGTTTTTTTGTCAACCAAATCCAAACTATTCTTGTTTCACTACTTCCTAAGGCAAATTTAGCTTAAAGAGATTTTCTTTATGGAAGATTGCAAATAATTTTGGAAACAATAAGCTACATGGAAGAATGCATTTATTTTCGAATAAAGGAAGAATGAGGAACTAATTAAAGGATACATCGTCAACTAAGCAACTCGTTACGATAACCAAAGAACAAAACGAAGATATAAGGTGGAACACTGCCCATAAAAACCTTGGAAAAAATAGAAAAGAAGGGAGAGAAAATATCTTTCTCGACCCAAGGTTGAGGCTAACCAGTTGAAAAGCTATTGAGATGTATGCTCTAAAGTCTCATATTATTTGAAATAATGGTTGATTATTTTATATATGCAATTATCCATTTAGGAAGATCCATGATTATTTTATGTAGCTTGAACAATATGTCATAGACATATATGTGAATCATGTTCAAGCAATAACCTAAATGGTTTATAATATATGGATGAGGTTGGATGTCTTATTCTGGTGATACTACGGATACGACCCACATTGTAAATGTTATAAGAGTTGTAAGTGTTATAAACGATTTAATACAAATCGTTTATGTCGAGATATGCGTGTGGGGATATCCTCTAAAAAGAGTTTGTATAAGATCGGACCGCGAAATGATTAATCTCTCTTTATACAACTGTTGATTAAAGAGATTAATATTTCATAAGACGACCATATGTAACTCGACCTCATTCCTTAGAGAGTTATGAACTCCTGTCCATGAGGACAGTCTTGTGATTTATATGGGTGAGAGTGGTTTGAGTCACTGACTCAATAAGCCTACCATTTTAGGAATTTGTCTGAGTAGGAACTTGGGAACATAGCTACACAAGATAGAATTCACTCCTTCCCGTCTTTATGATAAGTAGATAAATTGTTCCCTTAAGTGTTAACTCTGGTCTTAAACAATAGGGTCTCTCCCTCTCATTGGCTCAAGAAGAATTTGTTTATGGTAGGACCATAAATAGGTTGTTCATTAGAGAATCAGTGGAACTTAAAGAGTAAGAGGTAGTTACCAAGGTAAACGGTAAATTGAATGTTAATTAATTTAATAAAGAGTTTAATTAACTAATCTCATATCATTCGAACTTCTAATTTGTAGGTCCATTAGGTCCCCTACTAGCTCATTAAAGATAAAATAATAAATAATTAGTTTTGAAAGAATTTGAATTGTTCAAATTATAAGGGAATTTAAGTTAAATCGTATAAGATACAATTAATATTATGTATATAGATGTATTATATTATAAAGTTAACTTTAAATGAGATTCAAAATTAAATTATATAATATATGAGAGAATAATGTATTTGAATAAGATTCAAATATTAAATAATATGAATGAGATTCATATTAAAACTATAGCATATGAGAGGAAAATGTATTTGAATATGACTCAAATATAACATTAATTAAATATATGATAATTAATTAATTAATATTAGTTAATTATACTAATTAATATTTATTTGATTTAATTTAATTAAAAATGAACTCTCCTACAATCACAGAGATGTTAAAGTGAGTTAATGGGAGGAGAGTTATCTCCCTTGTCACTGCAAAATGCAAAATGGTTTTGCATTGGAAAAGATAGAAGGAGGTCCATAAATACAAAATGGTGAGTTAACTTGAGTTAAGTTATACCTTTGTACATGAAAGATGCTTAACTACGATAAGAGCTAATATGATCCAAACAAAACATAGATTATTGATCTTCTAAATGTTTAAAATAACTTACGAGATCACATCAATATTTTTGGTCCTTCGATACTTATGAGACCACCTTCAATGAATCTGATATATATATAGCATATCCATCCTTGTTTAAATATTGATGAGAGAAAAGAAGAAGGACTTATTGATTTACATATATTCGATTTAGATTTGCCTAATGTAAACAAATACTATCATCTAAATTTTGCAAGATCATGATTTTAAAATTGACTACCATGAATGTTTTTGTCAAAATGAGTAGCCCACAACATAAATATTATCTTTGGATATCTTGCTGTAATATTGCACTGCTGTGTGAATATTCCTAAAAAATGAGTGAAATAATGAATCTAAATTATTAAGGCCCCGTTTGATAACCATTTGATCTTTTTTTTTTTGAAAATTAAGCCTATTTTAGCCACATTTCTTATAATGATTTGCATATTTCTTAAGTACAATGGTTAAATTCTTGGCCAAATTCCAAAAACAAAAACAACTATTTTTAGTTCTCAAAACTTGCCTTGGTTTTTTAAACCATTGGTGAAAAGTAGATAACAACGGAAAAAATTTGGAGGTGGAAGTAGTGTTCATAGGTTTAATTTTCGAAAACAAAAATAAAAAATGAAATGTTGTCAAAAAGGGCCTAAATGATTACCAATGTAAAAGTATTTTTAAATTATATAACCTTAATTATATTCATTTTAAAAAGATTAAAATAGAGAAAACTTACTACCGAGGGAAGGGGGTTCATCTAAATCATGGTTTCATGCAAGAGTAATTATATTTATTTTTAGGTCAACTAATGGTAGTTAATGTTGGGTGAAATTTTAATTTTCAAAAATAAGAGGGAACCAACCTTTTGTTGGAGAATCCCACATTGAAAATTTTTTATTTGGAAGCGTCCTTTTTGTACTCCAACCTTAGGCTTTGTGTTTGGGCCTCAGGGGTACCCATGTTTTGGAGAGAGTGAGAAGATAGACCAATATAGGTTTGGTGGACGTCCATTAGGGCATGGTGCGACACGTGTGTGTGATTAGTATTTATTATATTTATAAAAATATTTTTATTTATTTCTTTTTTATTATTATAATGATTTAAAACCGAAAAAAATTAGTCCTCCATGCGCGTCTTCCGCCCTCAAACGTAACTCCATGCGACAGTTCAACGCTGAAAGGCTTACAAAGGCGTGGCCTTCAGCAGTTCAGAACACAATTTTTTCACTTCCTTTCGAAAGTTCTCCTCTCCTACTCTTCCAATTTTCGTTTTCCGAGTAGTGAGTCAAAAGGGTGTGTGTTCCGGTCGGTAATGGTACATTTTCCGATCGGGTATTTTTTTTAGGTTGTTTTATCACTTGGGACAACGTGGCAGTATTCCTGACCTGCTTGCACACTTGGGCAGAGCGTGGAAACGTCTTAACGAGAGCGAGACCCGTGACTCAACGTATAAGAGCTTCTGTTTTAACAGGTTTTATTCTTTGCTCAACCACCGTGTCTGACCGTTTGCTGGCTATCTTGTTGTCATCGAGAGTCTTGCCATTTCCAACAATTCTATAGAACATCGCACCACATCACTAATGGCCCTCCTAGCAATAACAACATTATGACATATGACCTCAACCATCCAATTCGGATTCGAAGGAGTAAACTTCAAATGGTGGAAGCAATAGATGTTCTTTCTCATTTGTCAAGAAAGTTGCCGACACTCGTACCAGATATAAGCCGATCGTCCTCTAGAGACCAACTGAACCAGATAAAAGAGTTGCTGACTTGGAGGAGAAAGATATTTTTTGTAAGAACTTTATTTTAAATGGTTTGACTGATGATCTGTATGACTACTATAATTATGAAGACAGCGGAGGGAGGTTTGGGATCCTTGCCAAAAGTACCGAGGAGGTCGGGTCGAAAGAAATATGCTATTAGCCGTTATCCTCAAGTTGCAGATGACGAATGAAAAAATCCATTGAGAGCAATCCCATGAACTCCAGAAAATAGCCTACGAGATAATTACTAAATCTATGCCTCTAGACGAACAATTCCAAGTTACTGTTATTATTGATAAATTGTCCCCTTTATGGAAGTACTTTAAGAACACTTTGAGGCATAAGACCAAGGAGTTCTCCTTGGAGAGTCTTATCACCCGGCTAAGGATTGAAGAGGAAACCTGGAAGCAAGACCAGAGGGAAGAGGTGAACACCATACCTAGGAAACTCGTCTCTACCGTGGTAAAACCTGACCAAAAATCAATGGGGACAAAGAGGAAAGGTCAGAACCATGGCTCTAGCAACCAAAACCAATAGAAAAAAACAGAAGCACCCTTCAGGAGAAATGGTACAGTTCCTCTACTTTAATTATAATAAACCTGGACACATGGCTAGAAACTGTAGGAACAGGTGTCGTCTTGCTGGTCAAGCGAACCTAACAGAAGAACAGTTAGTCGCCATGATCACAGAAGTAAATGTGATCGGTATTTGTGAAAGGTGGTGGATAGAGACTGACGCTACGCGCCATATCTGTCACAACCTTAGTCTCTTTAAAATGTATACTAAAACTAAGGATAAGAATATTCTGTTAGAGGATCACCACTCCACGAAAGTTGTTGGAACCGGCGAGGTGGAACTAAAGTTTACCTTTAGGAAGACTCTTACGTTGAAGGACGTCTTACACACTCCGGAGATAAGAAAGAATTTGGTCTCGGGCTATCTCCTCAACAAGGTCAGGTTTACTCAAAATATAGGAGTAGACCTATATACCCTTACCAAAAATAATTTATTCGTAGGAAAAGGTTATGCAACTGAGGGAATGTTGAAATTAAATTTAGACCTTAATAAAATGAAATATTCTATACATATGTTGTGTTCTATGCATGTTTGGCATGTTAGACCCTGTCATGTGAATAAGAATTTAATTAGTAACATGATTAGGCTGGAAATGATACGTAAATTATCCACGAATGAATTTGATAAATGCGAGTATTGTAATAAGGCTAAAATTACTAAAATTCTGCATAAATCTATACTTAGGATTTCTAAGTCTCTAGATTTAATTCATTCTGATTTGTGTGAATTTGATGGCATCTTTACTAGGAACAGTAAAAGATACTTCATTACTTTTATTGACGTCTGCTCTGATTATACTTTTGTATATTTGCTGAAAAACAAAAATGATGTTTTTTATGCCTTCAAACTTTTTATTTATGAAGTAAAGAATCAGTTTAATAGAAAGATTAAAAAACGTCGTAGTGATAGAGGAACTGAGTACGACTCGGACAATTTTAATGAGTTCTTTAACTCGCATGGAATAATACACGAAAAGACTGCACCTTATTCTCCTGAAATGAACGAAAAAGCCGAAAAGAAAAATAGAACTTTAGCTGAGCTAGTAGTTGCTATTTTACTTAGTTTAGGAGCCACGTCTTTTTGGTGGGGTGAAATCATCCTTATCGTGTGTAATGTCCTAAATAGAATCCCAAAGTTTAAAAACAAAACTTCATCTTACGAAATTATCAAGAATAAGAAACGAAACTTGTCTTACTTTAGAACATGGGGTAGTCTAGCCTTTGTAAGAATTCCAGACCCAAAAAGGAGAAAGCTAGCTAGTAGAGCTTACGAATGCGTCTTTATAGGTTATGCCTTATATAGTAAATCCTATAGGTTTTATGATCTAGTGAACCAAGTGATCATTGAGTCAAATGATGTCGATTTCTTAGAAGATAGATTTTCTTTTAAATCAAGGAATAGTGGGGGCTCGGGGTCAAGTGGTCTAACCCTAGTTAGAAAACCTAACCCTAGAGAGGAAATCGACCTAGAACCTAGAAGAAGCAAAAGAGCTAAAACCGCCAAAGATTTCGGACATGACTTCCTGACCTATAATGTAGAAGAAGATCCTAAAGATCTGAAAGCTATCCTATCCTTAGTAAATGCCAACCTATAGAAATAAGCTATAAATGATGAGATGGATTCACTTGAGTCAAATAGGACTTGACACTTAATAGATCTATCACCAGGTTGGAAGGCAATAGGGTGCAAATGGATCTTAAGGAGGAAACTTAGACCTGATGGAACTGTTGACAAATTTAAAGCTAAGTTAGTAGCAAAGGGCTTTAGACAAAGAGAAAACATAGATTTCTTTGATACCTTCTCCCCTGTCACTAGAATTACTTCAATCTATGTCCTATTTTCTCCCGTTGCCCTTTATAATCTCGTAGTACATCAGATGGATTTAAAGACCGCTTTTCAACCAATTGGAGAAAGGGTTTCGACTTATTAGAGTAGTTTTGAGAAGATGATAAGAGTTATAAAAGAAGTTTTTGAGAGAGAAATGAAAATTTGGGAGGAAAATGAGCTCGAGCCATCATATGTAACTCTTTTCAGTAACGTGGGCGAGATTTTTTTTTAATTTAGTGCCCATTTTTTTATTTTTAAACCCTAATTCCTTTTTTTTTTTTCAATAGTGTGACTAAGCTTCATGCTATAACTAAATGTTTTAGAAAGTAATATTTGTTGTAGTGCCAGGTCATAAAAAAGGTTGAGTTAGATATTTCTAGCATGACTCATGCTTCGAGGATGATGTCGAAAGGTTAAATTTAATATAACTATACCTCTGGTAGCAAAGTAGGTACATCATACAAATAAGACATGATAGTTATATAGGGAGAAGTATGTCTTTTCTAATACTCAAACTGTCTACTTGTTACACATACATTCTTTTTTTACTTTTGCATGTGTCGTGTTACACTACATCGGTGTATAGATCTTATCATCTTATAGATCACATTCTTCCAGTAATTACAAATTTATGATTGTTGTCCTGTGAAGGTCTGATACACTTTTTCTCTATCTAAATTTTGGTCTCAACATATATAATTTTTGTAGGTTTTTAGACACATAATTAGTTTTTAAAGTTCCTATGCAGTTGTTGGAGTTTCTACAAATGGGCTACCAAAAATAAACTTGTATTAGTTTTTATTTTTATAGATCATAGCTTAAAAAATATCAATTTGCACCTCTAAATTTTGGAGGTTATATCAATTTAAGGCTTAAACTAATAATTCTATCAATTTAAACTCTAAACTTTTGTAAGTATATCAATTTATAGCTTCAATTACAATTTGTTTGGATAAACACTTTGCACGGCATACTAATAATTTTATCAATTAAACCACTAAACTTCATAAACAAATCAATTTAGACTCTTAATTATAATTTCTTTTGAAAATTATTTTTGTCAATCCAATATTTAGAGAAGTTTATGTGAGCAATTTTCTACAAATAATCTTAATAATGTGTCTAAATTTCCCTAGATTATCTGAATAATGTATGTCTAAAATTAAATTCACTTGTGAAATTTTAGGAATTTGATAGAACTATAAATTTCACGTGATATTTTGAAACAAAATTTGAAAGATGAATTGATACATTAATACAAAAGTTTAGAGTTTTAAATGGATACAATGATATAAATTCATACACTCTCCACTTTATTAATACCCATTATGGCATATAATCTCATAATCCATTCTCATTCCAATATTGTATTTGATATTTCTTTTTGGGCTCTTTGAATTATTATATAACAATTATTTCAAGGGCAAAAAAAGGAAAAAGAAAAAAGAAAAATGAAAATGAGAAGAACCAAAAGGTAGTAGATATGTCTAATGTGTATTGAATAAATTCTTTTTGATAATATAATTGTATGATTTATTCACATAAAATTTTTGTAACTTTAAGTATGATGATATTACTCCTAATCAAAAGTTTCCCATTTTGTTGTCACTACAACTGATTCAGAATTCCTTAAAGCTTCCTTCACTATTCTCAAACATTGTTGCTTTGGCTGCAAAGTTTGCTTTCCCTTTGTAGTGGAAATAAAATCTTCATTTGAGTTTGCATTTCCATTATTGGTAGTGAGAGTGATACAATATTGTAGCTTGATCATGTCAAGAGTTTCAATTTGCTTTTGAACTTCTCTCACCTTTTCCAAATAAAAATGATTTAGTTTGGAAATTAATTATAAAATTGTATGAGATTTGTGTGTTATTGTGTTTTGTTTCTAGGAACCTTTCGAAAAAAAGAAAAAAAACTCATAGACATTAATAGACTTCAATTAGAAGATAAGACGATTAAAATTTTGTTATTTTGTATAAATTGTTTTTCTTATTTTTCTATCTTTGAAAGTCCCCTTAAATATTGCTACCAAATGATTTTTTTTTAAAAAAAAATTATTGTAATTAAAGTGTAGAGTGCATATCAAAGCTCAGATCTCGAGGTCGATACTACAAGGAATATGCCAGTTAAGTTATGCTCTTGTTGGTCAAATGATTTTTTTTAAATAAAGAAAGAAAAACAATAATGAATGACTAAATACATTTTTAAAACCCATTTGAAATAATCGATTTGAAAAAAAAAAAATACTTGAAATAGAAGGTTCAATAATAAATTAGTCTATAACTTTAAAATTCACGTCTATCAAAAACTTTCAATATAGTATCTAATAAATCTTTCAAATTTTTGTTTTAAGACTAGATCTCTTAATTTTTAATTTTATATTTAATAAGAATTTAACATTTCTTATATTTTTAAAAATAATTCATGATTCAATAGACACAATACCCAAAGTTTGGGATATATTACAAATAAAACTCAAATTTAAATCAAATAGACTTATTAAAATTTTAAAATTTTGTATATATTAGGACCATTAGACAAAAGGTTGAAGATTCATAAACTCTATTAAACATTTTTAAAATCTAGAGATCTATTACAAAAGAAGAAGAAGAGAAGACGTATTAGACGATAAAAATTTGAAGATTCACGAACTCTATTAAACATTTTTAAAATCTAGAGATCTATTACAAAAGAAGAAGAAGAGAAGACGTATTAGACGATAAAAATTTGAAGATTCACGAACTCTATTAAACATTTTTAAAATCTAGAGATCTATTACAAAAGAAGAAGAAGAGAAGACGTATTAGACGATAAAAATTTGAAGATTCACGAACTCTATTAAACATTTTTAAAATTCAAGAATCTACTAAAAAAATAAAAGTTTATATGTGTGTAAATGTTAGTTATCCAAATATTTATATAGATTTTTGTGGTTGAAAAGTTGCCACAAATTTTTTAAAACACAAGTATTTTGAAAAGTAAAAAACTAATTTTTAGTACAGTTTTTAAAATCAGAAATAATAAATAAATAAATAAATAAAATAAAATAAAATCATCATGAAAAGGGCCTACAAATTGTGAAAAGAACTTGAAAGATTGAGTAGAAGGGTTTGATTACCTGTTCTCTTCTTTGTAGTCTCAAATCTCCCACAACTTCAATTTCATCTAATTGAATCAATTTTCTCATAAGCAATTCAGTCAAATCATCCACTTCCTTTTCTGATACTCTCCCTTCTTTACAAGCTTTCACATGAAAAGATCCAACCTATCAAAAATAATTGAAAAAACTCGTTTTGAAACTGAAAAATCGATCCCTATAGTTTGGAGAAAATTAGAATTTAGTCCCTATAATTTATAAGTAAAATTTAGTCATATGGTTTGATAAACTCCTCTTAAATAATCCTTACAGTATGGACTATTTACGAAGATTTCATCAAAGGGTAATTGCTTTGGATAATACTTTCAAAGATAATAATTAATTGTACAACAACATTTCTGAAGAAATCCAAGTATAAAAAAAGTCTATCAGGTGATAGACTCCATTGTTAGACTTCTACCAGTGATATGATCTATCACTAATGACCTCCACCAGCGATATGGTCTATCACTGATAGATTTCGAAAACAAAATTTAAATTTTTCTATGTTTGCAATTTTTTTTGCATTGTGCTATATCTGCAAATATATTGGGTTTGATTGCTATATTTACAACTGTTCTTTTTATCAAACCATAAGACTAAATTTTTACTATTAAAATCATAGGAACGAAATTCTAACCTTTTTATTTCAAACTATGAGGACCAAATCTATAATAACCCTTCAAACTTGATATATACATATACATTATACATACCTCTTGGGAGAGATGATTCACTTCCAAGTTTATTTCTTTTAGCAACTTTGAGGACTTTTCAAACTTTTTATTACTAAGCATTTCAAGGCATCTTCTTTCCTTGCTTAAAATGTCTTCAATCAACACAATTTTTGAGCCATTTTTTACTCTTGCAACATCTAGATAAGCTTTTGAATTCCTTTCTTTGTTTTTGTATATTAACTTTTGCTCTTCTGGGTGCAACCCAGTTGGTTCTGCCAACAACTTTTTTAATTCACCTACAAAAATGTTGCATTTATTTAACAACACTGCAAAAATAATAATAATAATAATAATTCACCTGCAAAAATTTAAATTTTGCTATGTTTGTAATTTTTTTTTTGCATTGTGCTATATCTGCAAATATATTGAATCTGATTGTTATATTTACAACTGCTCTTTTTATCAAACCATAGGACTAAATTCTCACTACTAAAATCAATTCCTTATATTATAACTCAACAATATACATTTTAAAATAATATGAAATTATCCCATTTCAAATTAAATTGACGGAATGATTATGCTCCTAAATTTTTAGGCTCAAAAAAACCACCTCTTAACTTACAAAATTTACAATATTATCCACCATTTTTTTATAAACATTTCAAAACTACATTTAGAATAGAATTCACTATAAGACGTTGAAAAAAAGTTGAGATGACCTAGATGATATTGTAGTGATCTTAAAACATAAATTTGGAGTATCGCCACACCTATTCCAAGTCACAATTTTTATTCAATCTTCTAATAAAATTCTACTCAAAGGATAATGTTTGAAACATTTATGAAAGATCAAGATAATATTGCAATTTAGCCTGAATTTTACCCAAAAGGGGATTTATTTATCTAACTATTTTTAAAATGAGCCAAAGGTAAGTTTCAACCAACTTTATCTAATCCAGAATGTCTCATACAGACATTCCAAAATAGAAATGTTATACAAATGTTTTACTAAAAAACTTCGCATACAATCATAGATGCAAGAATTTCTTAACATGGCAAAATATATGTTCAATATATGAAATCATACACAAAGAATTTACATTTATCACTGAAATTAAACAAATAACTAATGAAGAACTCAGAATCATATTCACAACAAAATGAACAAATTCAATAGATGAAAAGAAAAAAGTGTTACCAAAGCTTGCATGGGAATTGATTTGAATATGATGGTAAGAAGAGCCAAATTTGACCTTAACTTTGATAGTGGGAAAAGAAGGATTATTTGAATTCAAATCCCTCATTTGAACCAACATTCCTCCAGGCCTAATTTCCAATTCTGAAACTCTATGGCTTTGATTTTCAATTGAAACCATATTGATCATATAACCTATTGATTTTTGCTGCTTTGATCAATATTTCTCTCTGTTTTCACACTATTTTATTAAGAAACAAAGAGGAAACCCATAGGAAGAAGAAAGAATCTTTGGGTTTGCCAAAAGTTCAATCATGGAATCACAAAAAGGAACTCTGTTTTTGATTCATTGCTTTACAACAAAGAACTATGAGAAAGTTTTGAGATAGAGAATATGGGAATGTGAAGACAAAAGGGAAAGTGAGAGAGTAATGGCTACAGAACAATTTTTAGTTTGAGTGAGGGAAGGAAGAATCCAATTTTAATAAAAAGGGAATGAGAAAAAAAAAAAAAAAGAGACATAAATTGAGTTAAATAAGAGATTTGAATTAAAGGTATAGAGATTTTTAAAATAGAAAAATAAGAAAAATTATTTATACAAATAGCAAAATTTAGTTATAGTTGTGATAATGTCTATCACATATAGACGTTGTCTATCAATGATAGAAATTGATAGATATTGAAAGAAACCTATCAATGTTTATCAGTAATAGAAACTAATAGATAGAAGTCTATCAGTGTCTATCGGTGATAGAAACTAATACAAGTCTATCATTGATATTATTAGTGATAGAAATTGGGTATCATTGATATAAGTCTATTATTGTCTATCAATATTTTTATTTATTTATTTATTTTGCTATTTCTATAAATAGTTTGGTATTTTTTCTATATGTGAGTTTCTCTAAATATATTTTTAAGGATTTTTTTTGTTTGCATTAGGTAAAGAGGGGGAAAGTGGAGCAGAATTATTAAATCCACCAGAAATTTCAATTAATTTGACAAAAAGAGGGAGAAAAAAAGCAATAATCAGAAGTTGAAAATTGGAATGAGAACATGAAGCCAGCTCTCCAGCTAAGAAAAATCTTCATACAGTTGGCATCTGTCTCATTTTCAAAGAGTCATCTTTCAGGGGTATTATTGTCAATTTTACAATTATTTCTAACTATTTATTTGGTTAAGAAAACATTTGTGGTCCCCAAACTTTCGTAAAGTAATAATTTAATCTCTAAACTTTAACTAGAAAGTATCTAATCTCTACACTTTATAATTTGTAATGATTTAGCTCCTATCATGAAACCTATTAGTACGATTATTAATGAAATTTGTTACAAGTGTAGATTGATAAAATGATCAAGAATTAAATTTATTATAAATTATAAAGATAAAATTGAATGTAATAAAACTTGACACTTAGTTTTGATGAAAGTATAAGAACTAAATCGTTACTTAATTATGAGGGAAATTGCAAATATAACAATCAGATTCTAAGTATTAGCGCAGATATAACATAATGTAGAAAAATGACAAATATGGTAAAATTTAGATAGCCTATTGATGGATCACATTGCTTTACTGGTAAGAGTCTATTAAAGAAGAAGTCTAACAGGACAGACTTTTAGTTATTATTCTAAAAATGCAACCCATTGTAATTACCCTAATTATTAAAATTCAAAGACTAAATTGTTATGTATTTGAAAGTACTAAGATTAAATCATTACTATCTAAAATTTAGAGACGAAATTGTTAATTTTATGAAAGTTTAGGGATAAAAAATTGTTGTTTTACCTATTAATTTTTAGTTCTATATTTTCTATTTTTTAAAAGCTTCGACAATGAGAAGAGGTTGAAGATTTAACCAAGTGTCATTGTATGAAGAATTGAAGATCATTTCCCATTTTGAATCCTTCTAGATTTAAATAGAAGCTAAAATACCATTGCAATCTCCATTCCAAAGGCCAAAAACTTTCTTTATTTTATGTTCCTTACATTCTTTGTAAGATTAAGCAATAAGGTCCATTCTATTTTACCCTTTTATATTATGGGGTTCTACTTGAAATGTCTCTAACAACCATTTTATTTTACTTATATGGATTGTTATATTAGTGATTTAGTCCATGTAAATTACAATGTCCAATGAGAATTAGAAAGAAGAATTTGTCAATATTTCTTTTCTACCATAGTTTCTGTAATGCCTTGAGAGCACTTTAGAAAGAATTTCAAAGTAGAACTGAGAGGGAAAAATACAAAGTTGAAATATTTACAAGAGATCTCTATTATATTTTTCTTTGGTTATAGTTGAATCCATGGAATTAAAAAAGATTAAGAGGGTATGTGGCTCATGGGTTTGGAATTAGGGGGTTTGGCATTTGAAGCCAAACCATGTTTGGGCTATTGGAATAAAATTCTCACGATTAAGAAACCGAACTCATGGGTTTGGAATATATATTTTTCTAATGAATGTCATAGGTTTGAGAAATCTCCTATCTCTTATCATTTGTTGTCGATGACCGTTGGCAACTGTCAGCTGACTTTGGTGAACGATCAACTGTCTTCATCATTGGTAAACGACTAAGAAATAGGCAAAGAAAATTAGATTACCTAAACCCATGTTTGCGCCTCAAAACACAGGCATTTATGATTCCCAGACTTTTGAATCCCTCAAATAAGCCCCCAAGCATTTGATTCATAGGTTTTTTATTCTGCCCCAAATACTCCCTAGATGTCTGGCTCACATTTGAGTAATCTAGTCATCTTCTATATATAGAGTTTAAAACTTTATCCTTCCTCTATAGTGAGAGTACTTTTAGAATGTGAAGTTTAGAATTCATGATCCTTGTAGAATGTGAAGTTTAAAATACAAAGGGTCTCCTCAATCGCATCACGATACTTCTCTTGGTCCTCTGTCTTTGCCAGATGTGTCGACACTCATGTGTCACCACTGCACTGTCTACACAAGTGGGGTCACAATCTACTATCTCAAAGTTAGATTGTGACATCCTCCCCCACTTAAACTGTCATCCTCCTCGATGACAAACTTAGGGTACAATCCACTTTCAACCTCGTTGGGTAACAACACTCTTTTTTGGTCTCATGAATGGGCTATGAATGGTTTTGTCAGTCAACATCTCCCCAAATTCTATGCCGTGATTGAAGATAGGGTGATTACTGTACAAGATGCTTGAGATGAGCGCAATGCTGTGTGGAACCCCAAATTCCGTAAACCCCTATTGTCTCACAAACAAAATATCTAGACTCAGATTACAAATGAATAGCCTCATCTCGACCCGAATGTTGGGAAGGAACAGGTTAAATGAATGCTCTCGGCTAATGGTATCTTTAGTGTCAAATCCATGGAAATCTTAATCTAGGATGCGTCTCCTATTTCTATATCGTTGGATGTTCAATCTCTTTAGTTTGCCTTTCTAGCTAAAAAATACATCTTCTTCTTTGTCTGGACTCTTCTACACAGGCATAAATACGAGTGACAATTGCCAAGTGCGCTCACATAACATGATGCTCAAGTCGAATTGGTGTGTATTGTGCAGGAATGCTGAGGAATCCGCTTAACATGTTTTCTTGCAATGCTCCTACTCCAACTACTTCTAGAATAGGCTTAATTCTGCTGCTAAACACTATCTACCTACCTCTTTGGATGATATGCTATATGTTCTTACACATATTAAACCCAACAGCAAGAAGAAAGTCACATGGAGCAATTTGATTGGTGCCTGCTTTTGGTGTCTATGGTTGGAGAGAAATAGAAGGACCTTCAAAGATGTGGGCAAACCTCCAAGTCACCTTTGGGAAGATGTGCTCAACCCTACCTTTAGACTACTAAATCTAATCTCTTTTGTAACTATGATGTTGTTTGTATAACTCTTAATTTGATGGCTTTTCTCTAGCCTCCTTCCTTTTTTTTTTTTTTGTTTGTTGGTGCTTTGACTCTATTTATTGTCTTTGTACATTTCTCTTATTGATGGATTTCTTTTTTATCAGGACATGATGAGGGCGTTAAGAATGTATCAACCTGGTTGAGATATTCGAGTGCATCTGTTGATCCCTCGACATTAGATCTTTTTCAAAAAAAAAAAAAGAAAAGAAAAAGAATTGATGATATTTGTATCTCACCCCAACTGTTGGCATGTAGAATTTAGGTCATTACTTTAGGATAATGGTGTAAGAATAAAGATAAACTTTGAGACTTACCCAATTTTAATGGGTTACGTTGTTATGTTTGGGATCATCAATCATTGATTGATTTCCATCTTTCGATGATGTTCGTCCTTCTTTAACATCTTATTCAAACGTTTTAGCATCTGGTATAACCTTGATGTGATGTGAGAGCAAATTTACTCTTGTCATCCTCTTAATTTCCCTTTGGAGGACTAGTTAGAATGGCTAATTGTTATATGACTATTAGAACCTTCCCGATAGCACTTTAAATATGCTATTTAATGTCCTCAATTCAAGTTAGTTTGTTACTCTTATGTGCTTTACTATCTATTTTGTAAGAATTGAATAATTCAATATGTTACAAGCGCTTTGGAAGAATAATTAAGGATCAAATTGGGGTTGACAAGATCGAAATAAAGTAATCAAGTCAAGAAATAAGAAGTTCAAGCCAATAGACTCAAGAGGAAACGTCTCAACCCTAAAAATGGGAACAAGATGTTGCTCCAGGAGTTCATAAGCCAAAGAAGTCGAGGCTAGAATATCTAGAAGTTGTCTATGATCCAGTTTGTAATTGTTACACGTGATTAGAATCAAATCGTTAATGTGGAGACATGTGATTGAAGGTATCTTGTACAATAAGTTTGTATAAGATAAGACTACAAAGTATTTAATCTCTCTTAATACCTTAATTAATGGAGAAGATTAATATTTCACAAAATGATTAAATGTGACTCGATCTTAATCCTGAATAAGTTATGAGCTCATGTATATGAAGGCTTGTCATTTGATTTGCATGACTAAGAATGACTATGTAGTTAATTCAATAAGCCTAGCATAGGGACTTGACCACATAGAGAGCAAGAAAGATAATTTCACAAAATAGAATTAACTTCTTCCCATACAAGGTAAGGAGATGAGTAGTTTATGTATGTTATGATTTCGGGACTTGAATAGTGGCGCAAGTTAATTCAATAAGCCTACCATAAGTACTTTTTTTTAATCAATAATTGTAAATCCTTTGTAAAAGAAATCACAAAAATAAAACCTAAATCAAAAGAGCATTAAATTGTCAAGTGGCGCAAGTTATTTTCTCATCAAACTAGTTCAACTTTGTCTCCTTTCTTACAAAATGTATGCAAGATTTTAGAACCAAGTCCAAGAGTCAAAAGCGGGCATCAATATAGAAGAATGATAAATCATATTCTCTTAAAACTCATCCGACTGCTACACAAAATCATCTATATTTGGTCTTTTATAATTCTAAAGCCTAGAAATTAAATCTAATATCTCCCGAGAGATATCTCCAACCAACATCCGATCTCTTTCTATATAAGAAAGCAAACCTATCAAAAGAAGATAAGTCAAATTTAGCTTTAGATTTAACTCTTATAATACTGTCAATAAACAAAAACTAATATTATAAAATATTGGATTTGCTGAATTCTAATGTGCCCCAAAATCCAATTAATGAAAAAGAAGTGAAAGATATATTATCATAATTCTTTCTGCAGGTTTTAAGGAAGTTGGTGAGGCAAAAAAAGTTTCAGGTTTTAAGGAACTGAACATTTGAATTGTTCCATGCCGAAACACCTATAGAATCTGGTAAAATTTCTCATTACAAGTGATCAAGATAAACCAAATTTGAATAGAATACAAATCTCTGTAACACAGGGATTATGCGTTATTTAATCTTTAGGACTCAACGTCACATGAACAGAATCGATGTTTAGGGCATTGCAAGGCGATAATTCGAAGAAACCCAGAGCAAGTTAAAGCTGAAAGGGATCAATGGTCACAATGCAGGAGATGTTAAATCAGTTGAGGGAAAAGATGGAAGAGTCGCAGGTTTCTCAAGAGGTCTGAAAAGATCAAGCCCTAAAATTGGAATCTCGAATCCAATCTCTGCAATTCCCTTAAAGAACATTTCTTCTGAAACTACACAAACGACCATAAACCAAAAAACGGGTAATTATTAACCGGTGAAAGAGAAAGATGAGAGTAAAATCAAGGGAGTTACCTTATCCCAAAAACCGACTGAAAACTAGTAGGAAGCGGGCGAGAGTTTGAGGGAGAAAAGAAAATTTGGACCATGCCTATTTTGCCCATCTTGGCCTTAAAGGCCGAGGCCATGGCCAAATGGGCTGTCGCGACCATTTCACCTACCTCGCCTTGGAAGGTCAAGACCAAGGCAATTGGGATCTTATGACCATTTTGTCTTCCTCAACCTTGGAAGTCGAGGCCAAGTTGAGGCTGAGGTCAATAATTCCTCACAAGTATCCAATCTAAATCGGCCCTCCATTCTAGAACATCCATAATGACTCATATCTATCCCTTTAAGTGTTCGATATTTAAATAGGTAAAGGAAGTAGATTCCAAATCCTAAAGGGATATGGAAGACTCCTGAAATCTATTATAAATAGAGGATGACAGTCGTACTTTGCCTAAAAACTATTTGTCTTGACCTTTGTGCAAATACTAAATTAAGCATTGGAGTGTCTGTGGTAAATATCATACCCATGTGTTAATTTTTAATTGTTTCAAGTAACCTCTTCTGAAAATTATAAATTTATTATTGACAGCATGTAGATGATTTCGCTTGTCGAATTTTTCCATCAACAAACTCCATTGCAATAATTAATCTCTAAACTTAATATTCAAAATTTGATTTCAAAATACACAAAAACACGAGAAAAAGCTCTATTCTAGTGTCTATCGTTGTTAGATGGCTATCACTGTCTATCATTGTTAGACAATAACATTTGTTATATTTAAAATTATTTTCAATAATTTTATCATTTAAAACAATTACCCTATATAATTTTTTCAAAAGTTTTTTTTATAACCCTCAGTAAAATTAATATATTTGTTTAGGTTTCTTTTAAATACCATTGAAAAAACGTATATTTTTTTCAAATGATTTTATAACCTTCCAATAAAATGAAAATATTTTTTGAAAGTTTTTTGAACGCCTCCGATAAAAATATAGTTTTATCAAAGATTTTTTTATAACCTTGGTAAAATGAAAATATTTTCTTGAAGGTTTTTTTGAATACCTTCGATAAATGTATAATTTTTAAAAGTATGTTTTTATAACCTTCGATAAAATGGAGATATTTTTTAAATGTTTTTTCAAAAGGTTTTCAAAGGTTTTCAATGCTTTTTCATAACTTCCAGTAAAGTGGATGTATTTTTCAAAGTTGTTTCAAACCTCTTACAAATATAAATATATATATATATAAATAAAAGATGGTCGAAATAGACAAACCTTTTTGTAGTGATTGATAAAAAATGGGCCCAAAGAAAGTTGAATTCACAAGCCCAAAAGATGTATGCTGAGCTGATCCAAAAGCATTAAAATATTTGTTGTGTATGTGATTTTCTTTATGCCACGTTTCTCATTTCATTTCCATTTCGACGGAAGGTTGCTAAAAATTTAGGGCCAAGTTTATTCTTTACTTACCTTCCTTCGTTCTTCGTTTTTTCAGGCAAGTTGATGAAGATCTTGAGCTCAAGAAGATTTCAAGCACGCATGACTAGAAAATCAAAGAAGAAAAGAATAAGACACACAAAAATATAGTGTTTCGATGTTTAGCTCCACCTATATCCACTTTTGAATAGATCTTCAAGCTTTCATTTAAAGACTTCAAGATTACAAAAATACTCAGATAAGATGTCTCTTTCACAGCTCCCTCTCTAGAAATATTTATTGATTGTTTCTTTTTTCTAAAATTGAAAGCAAAACTACTCTTATTCTTTACACTTGGTAGGCTTTGGTTAAGAAATCAGTTGCATTGTCTTCTATTTTAACATTTTGTATATTGGTTGTTCCTTTCTCTATGATGTCTCTAACAAAGAATAGCTTTACATCAATGTGTTTTGTTCTATCATAGTATTGCTTATTTTTTGTTAAATAGATTGCACTCTGGTTATCACATAATAGCTTTACTGATTCTTGTGTGTAGTCTAGCTTAGTAATTAAACCTTGTAGCCAAATTGCTTCTTTAATTGCTTTTGGTACTGCCATGAACTCTGTCTCAATAGTTGATGAGACTTCCAGCTTATGAGGTTTCTTCCTAACATAAAGGAGTAATCTGTTAGAGACCTCCTCTTATCACTATCCCTTACAAAATCTGCATGAACATACCCTTTTAGGATTATTTTAGGTTCATTAGGAGTTGTATATAATGGACCTCTGTTTATTGACCCCACTAAGTATCAAAATACCCACTTAGTAGCTTCCCAATGATTTTTGCAAGGGTTACTCTTGTATCTACTAACCAAACTTGAACTATAGGCTAGGTCAGGTCTAATGCGCACCATCACATACATTTTAGAATAGGGAGCATTAGTTATAGCTTTCTTTTCAGCTAGATCTTTAGGGGAGTCCTTGGTAGTTGGTGGAGATAAGGGTCTTCTTCTTGTTCCTTCAAAATAGAGAAATGAGATAGAATTGTTCTGTAATTTTCCCAAGAAGAAATTCTCTTTTCCTCTTCTCTTGACTCATTCCTCGCAATTCTCCATTCTCACAAAAATCCAAAATCACCAAAGCCCATACCACTCGAGTTCTCTACTTGAGAACACCGAGGTCTCCAATTGGTGGTATCCCATTTGGCCTTTTGGTTGTCGTTTGTGACTTGCATAGAGAAGGTATTTTACATGAAGAAGGTCTTCAAATGTAAGGGGTTTTTAAACCCTAATTCTTCCTTTTGTAGGCATGTTGTATTTTTTAAATTAAATGCATGATTTGTTTTCTTTTCTCTGTAAAATTGTCTTCTGTAAAATTTTGGAAATTGGGACTGTTGAGGATGATGCCTTAAACTCTCGTTGGGTTCTGTAGTTTGTAAACATAATTTTGAACAAATGCTTGTGATGTAATAATATATGTTATTTTCTTCTTTTTTATCCATGGAACATTGGATGTTTTAATTGTTTGATAACAAACCAATAAACTAAGATCCCTGGTTGTCGTTTGTAATTTAAGTATGTATGTGGAGACATACAGGTGGATCATGTCTTAATTGAAAACCAAAATGGTCAGTAGTATATGGATATACCTTATCCTGGTAACGTTACGGATGCAACCTGCTTTGTAGAATAGTTACAAGTGTTGTGACTTGTTACATATGGTCTGATCCTAATCATTCATGTGAAAACATGCGAGCGGGGGCGTCCTATATAAAGAGTTTGTATATAACCCGACCACGAAATGTTATAGTCTTGTTATATAACGTCATTCATGACAGAGACTTCACTTCACTAGAATGACCATAGGTAACATGATCTCAATCCTGAGTGAGTTGGGAACTCCTGCCTTTGAGGGTAGTCCTTTGATTTGCATGGGTGCGAGTGGCCAGATACCGGACTCAAACCTACCACTTTCGGGATTCGTATGATTTGGGAGGTGGGAACTCAGCTACACAAGATGGAATTCACTCCTTCCCCGAAGCAGGGGTAAATAGATAGATTGCTCCCTTAAGAACTGATTCCGGGGCTTGAATGATGTAACGTCACACACCTTCTCATGGCTCAAGAGGTGTCCACGCATAGTAGGACTATGTTGTATTGTTCATTAAAGGGATCAGTGGTACTTAAGAAGTTAGATGTAACTACAAGGGCAAAATGATAAATTGGCTTAGCTATATTTATGAGCATCTGTGAAGGGTTAACGTACTGTTGATTGGTTATATCCGATGGACACATAAATATATCTATGGTGAGAAGAGTGCAGTTGTCGATCTTTAATGGAATGTTTGGCATTTAATGGATGGTGGATCTCATTGCTAAATAGTTTAGTCAGCTATTCACGTACCGTTGGAGCTTCGAGTCATAGGTCCATAAGGTCCCATTGGTACCTCAATGGATTCAAGTTGAGAATCAGTTTTGGGGCAGTTTGAAGTGTTCAAATTGATAAAAGTGAGTTCAACTATATATATGATATGATTGAACCGGTCAATTATATATGATATAGTTGACATGATGTATGAGATACATTAATTGGAGGAAAATGATATAAATATGATTTATATCTAGTGGAAGAGAAAAGAACTATGGTTCATATGTTGCATATGATGTGATATTAAACCACAGATTATAAATATAATATGAATATATTTATTTTTTAATGTAACAATTATAGGATAATTGTGTTGTTTTTTTCTCCGTAACCGAATGAGATAGTGGGAGGTTACTTTCAGTTTTCGTAACTGAATGATAAAATGAAAATGGTTTTCATTTTGCAAAGGATCAGACATTAGCTCACTGAATTGTGTATAGTGCCTATCGCATAGTAAACCGAGAGCATACACGACAGCTCAACGTTTCTACACGATCGTATACATGTGTGCGATTTACTAAACGATCGCATAGGATTTACTAAACGGTCGTCTAGCTTTTTTCTAAACGATCGTGTGCTTGATCGTTTACTAAATGATCATCTATACGATCTCGCTCCTTTTACTATACGATCATGTACCTCTACCTAAACGATCAAGCATCGTCTATACGATAGACTCCCGATATCTCCCACTTGCTTGATCGTGGGAAACGATCATCTCTTCCTCCTTCCCTCTACCAAATCCAACAGAGCCCACACCTCCTGGATTCTCACTCCGAGAATATCGAGGGTTCCAAGTGGTGGTATGTGTGTCGCCCAGGGCATAAGGGGCATGATGCTTGACATCATCTTCACCTTTTTCCGGCTTATCACCGGCAGTCTGCTCAGGGTTCTAACCTCAACGGTTGGCAACTAAACACGAGTCTTCCTTGTTGCCGTGTTCGTGAGAAGTCTGTTTGTTGGTAGACGATGCAACAATTTGGTGGATGATAACGTGGACGACCTCAATGAGAGCGAGAGGTGCAGTCCATTTAACGAAAGCAAGATTTTTGTAAAGAAGGGTTCTTCAACTGGTATGTATCTTCTCTCTTTGTTGTCTAAAAGCATGCCTGTAATTTGTTATTAAATGCATATCTAGTCTGTTTGATTGTGAATGCAGTAATTTTGTTAATACAATGAGTTTGGAATGATCTTGCTTTCACTCAAAGGTACTCTTTGATAAGAGTTCCTTCAGGGACAATCCATTGCTTTTGCTCAAGGACCCTTCATTGGTCCTTTCGGCAAGATGTATTTGCAAGAATAAAATGGTAATTTTAACTTAACTGTAAATACGAACAACATGTGATGAATCGACTTACTGATCATGGTTAAATCAAGTGGTCAGAAATATATCTATAATGAGGAGAGTGCAACCATAAAGCTATAGTGGTATGTCTCGATGAAAAGTTTAACCATTTAATCTCAAATCATTGGAGCTCGTGATCTATAGGTCCATAAGGTCCCTCTACTAGCTCTTAAAAGATTACACCTTGGATTAGAATATTGAGCGAATTTGAAATGTTCAAATTCAAAATTAGAGTTTGAATTTGAAATGCTCAAATTCAATTTAGTGTTTAGATAGTTATATTCGATATAATTAAATGTTGAATTTTGTTAAAATTAAAAGAAATTGGAGAGTATAAAATATTTAAATATTGATAATATGAATAGGATTCATGTTTAGATTAGGTGTTTTGTGTCTTGCACCGACCAACACTACATCTCCAATGCATGGGAACTTGCCCAACGCAATGGTTGCACCTTTCCTTTCAACATCGACATGTTTCGAAACCAGACTAACCTCCATGGCAAGCCTAACTTAGCACATGGTTTGTTCCTCCTCAAGCCAAGTTCTCCTCCAAAGTAACCTTTCTTCAACTATAACATACCTCATTTCCTTGGTCATTGCTTTCCTTGTCCCTAACGTATGGTAATCTCTCCAACACATGGTTGCTTCACAACTTCCTGAAGGAACTCCATTTCCAGAGAATCTTTGAGCAAAAGCGGATCATCCAAATCTCATTGTGATTGAACTCAAACATTCACAGTCAAACAAAACAGATTATGCATAAATCCTAAATTACAGCATGTTTTCGAAATAAAAACAAAGGATCAAGAGATTATACCTTTGAAGAACCCTTCTTCAAGTAATCCCTCGATCAAACTCGTTCATGAATGCAATGAACAACTCGAACACTCCTCTTGAACAAGCAGCAACTCAATCCTCGAACCAACCAGACATTACCACTTGGTAACCTTGGCATTCTCGGTGTGAGAATCCAGGAGTGGTGGGCTCTGGTTAATTTTGGTTAGGGGGGAAGTTTTGTCTGGAGGAAGAAGACGATCGAGTAAACAACAACGTAGTCATGTAGACGACGAAGTTTATCGCATAGACAAGTTACTCGATCGTTTAGATAACAAGGCTATTGAATAGTCTCTCAAGCAATCGTGTGTATTCCTTGAGATTTGAGATCAATTTCATTTTATCCCAAATTTGCCATTAAACTAAATAACTACCCACTAAGAGTGGTTATGAAGAAAAATGAGTTAATTATCTAATAATTAATAAAATATAAATAAATATGATAACTAACTTATCATATTATATTTATAACCTATAGTTTTAATATTGCATCATATACAATATATAAACCATAGTTCTTTTTCTCTATTTTATGGCATTTAATATAAATCATATTTATATTACATTTAATAACTATGAATCTTATTCATAGAAAATATATTTAAATCATATTCATATATTTAGTTCCTCCAATTAAACAATAATGTATCAAATACATTATATCAATTATATCATATATAATCAAATTTTCTCTTATTAATTTGAACATTTCAACTTAACCCAAAAACTAATTCTCAACTTAAATCCATTGAGCTACCAAGGGGACCTTATGGACCTATAGCTTGAAGCTCCAACGGTACATGAATAATTGATTAACCTCTTTAATCACATTATCCATCATCTGTTAACTATCGGGCACTCCACTAAAGACTGACAGTTGCATTCTTCGCACTACAAATATATTTCTATATTATATTCATCAATAGTATGATGATCCTTCATAAATTGCTCGTAGGTACAGGAGAACCAAATTATCGTTTTACCCCTGTAGTTACATCTAACTCCTTAAGTACCATTGATCCCTCTAATGAACAATAGATCATAGTCCCACTATGACTAAATCCCTCTCTGGCCAAGAGATAGTGTGGCACCACATTGTTCAAGACCTAGAATCAGCCTTTAAGGGAGTAATTTATCTACTTACCCCTGCTTTGGGGAAGGAGTGAATTCCATCTTGTATAGCTAAGTTCCTAGGTCTCCAATAAGATGAATCCCCAAAATGGTAGGCTTGTTGAGTAGAAAATCTGGCCACTCTCACCCATGCAAATCAAAGAAACGCCCTCATAGGCAGGAGTTCACAACTCACACATGATTAAGGTCATGTTACCTATAGTCATTCTAGTGAAATGATAATCTCAATTATGAACGACGTTATAAAACGAGACTAAACATTTCGTGGTCCGGTCTTATACAAACTCCTTTGTATAGAATATCCTCGTTTGCATGTCTAATACATGAATGATCAAGATTAGATCATTTGTAGCACTTTATAACATTTGTAACACCTACAGAGCAGGTCATACTCGTAGTGTCACCAGGATAAGGTATTCAGCCTTATTCATATACTACAGACCATTTAGGTTATCACTTAAACAAGATCCATTTGTATGTCTCCACATACATGTTTAAGTTACAACGATAACCATGGATCTTAGTTTATTGGTTTGTGGTTAATGCAACTAAAATATCATTTATTTCATAGATAATGTGAAGAAAATATCATATATTATAAATCAAAAATGTTTATTCATACAAGTGTTTACAAACTACATGACCCTATGAGATTTAGGGCATTAACCCCAACACTTCCCAACGCATAAGAGCTTGTTTGAGTTGTCTTCCATGCTCAACTTGACCTTGTTTCCTCAAGTAACTCAACTCAATTTATGGTGTCTAAATTTCCCTTTCAAGGCCTCTTTTGGCCACATGGTCTCCCTTACCATGCGTTCACCTTCCTTCCAATTCCCCCTTTCTTGGTTTTTGGACACTTTTTCAAAGCATGGTTTCTCTACTAGAGTTTATAGCATGGTTCTTATCTACCTCATTGTTCTTATGCATCCAAGTACACTTATTTCCCTTAAGGTATGCGTCCATTTGCTCCTTTATCATTTCTTGGTGTAAGTGGTTGTCTCATGCTTTATCTTTGATCCAAAGATAGCCTTCTCCACTCCTCAACTTTTTTGATTCCTACTCATGAGTTGGGCATTCCCTTGATCATGCTTCTTCTTTCAATGCATGGTCCTCTTTACCTTTACTTAGCTTGGCCAACCATCTCTTATCTTTTCCTTGTTCATTTCCACACATGGCGTATCAAGCTACCTCGAGGTATGATGCACTCTTCTTCCATTGGACTACCTCCAATGTATGGTTGCCCCTTCTTGGCAACACTTAGTAATTTATTTCCATGCTAAGTACCTTTGTGTGCATCAACCTCCTAAATTATACCTAACATTAACTTAGTCAACTCAAGTCTTCCTCCTCAAACTACCCAAGGCCAACGTAAATCATGCTTCCAAGCACCTTGGGCCAACCTTCACAAGTCACTCTACCTCGGAGAATCCTTAGGGAGAAGTTTCAGGGTTTATAATTTCCCTCTACTAACTCATTAGATAACTCCCCATGGGAGTTATCTTATTTAACTTATTTATTTAATTTATATAAAATATAACTAAATAAATAAATAATAATAATATTAATTAATTAATCATTAAGTCAAATATCAAATATTTAACTAAAATTATATTGGAATCATATTCAAACATAATCCTCTCTCATTACCTCCAATTTTAATATGAATATCATTCATATTAATTTTAACCTATAGTTTCATATGATTCTCGTTTATATAATTAATATTTTAATCTTATTGAAATATATATCCCTCTTATAATATAAAGTTAATTTTGAATGTATCAATACACATTATATTAATTGCATCTCATACAATTAATTTATATTCTCTTATTTAATTCGAACAATTCAAATTAATCCATAACTAAATTATTCTTGTTTTATCCTTAGTGAACTAGTAAGGGGGACCTAATGAACCTATAAATTAGAAGCTCCAATGATATGAGATTAAATTAACTAAACTCTTTAATTAAATTAATCAACATTCATTAACTGTGGGTTATTTTACTAAAAATTCACAGCTACACTCTTCGCATTGTAGAATATTTTTGTGTCCATGGATATAACCAATGATTAGTAAGTCATCCCTTCACGAATTATTCGTAATTATAGCTTGGTCAAAATACTGTTTAACCCTTGTAATTACCTCTTACTTCTTAAGTCTCACCATTCCTCTAATAAACAACATGTTTATCATCCTACCATAAACAAATCCCTCCCAAGTCCCAAAGAGGCACTTAAGGGAGAAATTTATCTATTTACTCTGAAGATGAGAAGGAGCAAATTTCATCATGTGCAACTATGTTTCCAGCTCCCTACTCGGACAAATCTCCAAAATGGTAGGCTTATTGAGTCGGTGATTCAGGCCACTCTCACCCATACAAATCAAGGATTTCCCTCATAGACAAGATTTATAACTCACTCATGATTGAGATCAAGTTACATATGGTCATCCTACAAAATATTAATCTCTTCAGTTAACAGTGTTATAAAGAGAGATTAATCATTTCGTAGTCCAGTCTTATACAAACATACTCTCACTTTCATGTCTCCACATGAATGATTTGGATCACATCGTTTGTAACACTTATAACTCTTGTAACATTTACAAAATGGGTTGTATCCGTAGTGTCACCAGAATAAGGCACCCAACCTTATTCATATACTATAGGCCATTTAGGTTATTACTTGAACATAATCTACATGTATGTCAACCACCTACTATTCAAGTTATATAAAATAACCTTGGATTTTTCTTTAATAGATAATTGCATATATAAAATAATCCTCCATTATTTCAAATAATTTACTAATTACGAGACTTTAAGGCATACATTCGAACACGTCTAATCATCTATGCACTGAAAAAACATAAAGAAAAAAACTATGATGTAGCATTGACAAAACTATAAAACTACACCGTGGTGGAAGCCTTCATGCTTATCAATTGGTCATCATTATCCTGAAATATCAACTTATCTTCTAAGCACATCAAATCAGCTGCGTGCTGCAGATGTGCATGAAGCTATCAATCATCAGTTTGACGTCTTTCTTCCCTTAATTAGAAAAACGAAGAAATATTTACCATCCTCTCAATCATTATCACCTCCCAGCACCAACTGTTACTATCTTTAACCCTATTATTAAATGACTATCGTGGAATAGAGAAACAACCGTTATACATTAGAAATCGGATTAGGAAGCTAAACTTCTCTCAACTTATTTATGAGAATGACATATGTTTTTTAGAAAGCACATGGATGGATTAAAGGACATCCACAATCCTTTGTAATATGCTTAGAACAACTGGTCGTTTGGCACCTACTAAGTGTGTTGACATCGAGGAGATGGTGGCAATCTTCCTCCACATACTGGTGCACGACATTAAGAATCAATTAGTTCAACGAAAATTCTCACGGTATGGTGAAACTGTTTCAAGGGATTTCAAATTAATCCTTACTATAGTGCTATCACTTCATGAGTTACTGCTAAAAAAACTATAGCCCATCACAAATGAATGCATTAACAATAGGTGAAAATGGTTTGAGTTATTAAAACGACTTTATATCCGTACATGTTCAAATACTAGGTATTTTTCTAGGAAAACATTTTTTTTTTTTTTTTTACTTTTTTATGATGTATGAACTCAAACAAGATTGTCTAGGTGCATTGAATGGCACATACATCAAGGTGAATGTAAGTGCAATTGATCGACCCTGATATGATACTAGGAAGGGTGAGATAGCTACGAACGTGCTTTTCGTCTGCTCTCCAAATGAAGAGCTCATATTTGTGATGCCAGGGTGGGAATGGTCTGTAGCCTATTCTAGAGTACTTAGGGATGCAATTTCTCGACCTACCAAATTGAAGGTTCCCAAGGGTATCGGCTTTCAAGACTACATTTTATGTGTTCAAAAGCAAATAGCTTGTCAATTAACTATATGTATACTGTGTCTAAGTTATTACTACCTATGTGATGTTGGATATTCCAATGTCGAGGGATTCTTGTCACTGTATAGGGGAGAATGGTTCCACCTTTCAAAAATAGCGTGGTGCTGGAAATCCATCGACTAATCCATAGGAACTTTTCAACATCAAACACTTATATGCTAGAAATTGCATGGAACGAGCATTTGGCATACTTAAGGGTCGGTGGGCTATACTTCGTGGGAAGTCATTCTACCAAATAAAGGTCCAATGTCGAATAATAACGACATCTTGCCTGCTTCACAACCTGGTCACTAGAGAGATAGGCCTAACTACAATATTCGAAGTGCCATAGGATTCGAACTTTGTATATGTTGGATTTGACAATGAAAATATATAATTTATTGAAATGTCTAACGAATAGGACCAACTTTAGGGATGATTTGGTGAGCCAAATGTTCGATGCATAGAAACAAGCATCGTGAAGAAATACTTTATTGTTCAAATTTCTTTACTTTGAATTGAAACTTTCTTCGGATTTATATTTTAGCTCAAACAATCTGCTACCTCTAATTATATGATATTATGCTTGTTGGTTAGTGTGAATTATGAAATATGTTTTATGTAATTCATACTCATGAATTTGTTTATCTATATGTTCCAAGATTTTAATTCAGTTAGATGTACGCATGCATGAAGCTCAATGGTAGGATGTGAAAGAATCAAGAAAGACACTTGGTTGAAGCTTGAAGATGCAAAGTTGGTTGACTCGTTACTGGTCGAGAGTGGTTGGCGAGCTGATAATCTAAATTTCAAAGCCTGGTTATTTGCAGCAACTCGAGCATCTACTGCATGAGAAAGTTCCTAAATGTGAAATAGGGGTATCGATAATTGAGTGCAAGACAAGATTCTTAAAGCGACAATATACAACAATTGTTGAGATGTTGAGTAATGCATGTAATAGTTTTAGGTGGAAGGAGGAGTTAAATTGTGTGGACACGGAGAATGATGTGTTTGATTTATGGGTTCGAGTAAGATAACACATTACAATATACTATCACAATTGATATACTTTTTCTAACATGTTATATAACCATTTGTAGTCCCACCCAGTGCAAAGGGTATGAGGCACAAATCATTTCCTTATTATGATGAACTTGAAGGAAATCGGATTCGAAATTTCCATGAGCAGTGGAAACAAGATTATTCCAAATCACAATCACGAATGAACAATACATTTACAGTCAACTTCAAACAAACGGTTATACGATTCATACAAAAATTACAGCATGAAAAACTCAAATGCACAAAGGGAAAAATTGTACGAACAATTACAGATGCGTCTCCACGCTCATTTGCGCACAATCGCTCGAACAACAGAAACCTTGAACGCTCGATCTACATGACCGCAACATCGCAGCACAAACACCGCACAATCGTCCTCAACGATCGCCTCGATCACGAACTCCTCCGCAACATGAACGACTTCCACAGCACCACGAACGGTCTCCACAGAACCTCCAACATGTCGAGTTGAGTATGACACCATCAATAGGACTACCTTGATATTCTCGGTGTGAGAATTCAGAGGGTGGGCTCTGTTCGGACTTGGAATATGGCAGACGAAGAAGAAAACACTGATCGTGTATACGACTGGGCAAGTGGGAGATGGCGGAGACCTATCGTGTAGGTCGATGCCCAATCGTTTAGATAAAGCTAAGCGATCGTCTAGCAAAAGCTATGTGATTGTTTAGCTCATCGTCTAGCTCGGTCTGTCGCCTAAAGACACTATACGATTCTTTACTTTGGGCAAGCGATCGTCTAGCAAAACTATGCGATCGTTTAGTAAATACTGCACGATCGTTGAGCTCGCCACTGCACGATCGTTTAGCTCACTCAGCCGTCGTTTAGTAAATCCATATTTACTTGACAATTCCATGAGTTTTTTTTTGTGTGAGAGAGAGAACTCAAAACTTTTTACGAAAAACTTTTCACCAGTTTGTAAATCATCATCATAAAATTAGGAAAACCATTTTCCTTTTAAACTCACGATTACCATGAATCCAATAACCACCCACTCAATTGGTTATTAAAGAAAAAGAATCAATTATCCAATAATTAATATTATTATAAATATAAATGATAATCACCTTATCATACTATATTTATAACCTATAGTTTCAATATTTCATCTCATGAAACATATAAATCATAGTTCTTTTTCTATTCCATGGTACTTAATATAAATCTCATTTACATCAATCCTCTACTAGATGTATCTCATACATTATACTGATTATATCATATATAATCAAAATACCTCTTGTCAATTTGAACATTTCAAATCAACACCAAGAACTGATCCTCAACTGAATCCATTGAAATACCAAGGGGACCTTGTAGACCTGTAGCTCAAAGCTTCAACGGTACGTGAATATCTGACTAAACTTTTTAGTCATGAGATCCACCATCCATTAACTGCCAGACATTCCACTAAAGACTGACAGCTGAACTCTCCTTACCACAGATATATTATGTGTCCATCTTAACCAATCAGCAGTGCAACAACCCTTTACAAATCGCTCATAAGTACAGCTGAGCCAATAACCGTTATGCCCCTGTAGTTACATCTGTCTCCTTAAGTACCACTAATCCCTCTAATGAACATAAGTCATAGTTCTACTATGACTGAGTCTTCTCTTCCAAAGAGAAGTTGTGGCCACTATGTTCAAGCCTCGGAATCATCTCTCTACTTATCCCTTTTTTGGGAAATTAGTGAATTCCATCTTGTGGATTGAGTTCCCAACTCCTAGATCAGACAAGTCCCCAAAAAGGTAGGCATGTTGAGTTGGCAATCTAGCCACTCTCACTCATACTAATTAAAGGACCTTTCTCAAAGGCAGGAGTTCCTAAAACACTCAGGTTGTGTCACCTATAGTCGTTTAGGTGAGATGTAAGTCTCTAGTATCAACAACATTATATACAGAGTCTAGTCATCTCGTGATCTAGGTCTTATAAAAACTCTTTGTATAGGACACCCCCGCCTGCACGTCTCCACATGAATGGTCATGATCTACCATTTGTAGTAGTTTATAACACTTTCAAACCTCTACAAAGCGGACCGTATCCGTAGTGTCACCAGGATCAGGTATCCCACCTTAATTCTTATACTACAAACTTATTTAGGTTATCACTTAAGGCATGATCCACTTGTATATCCATGTACATACTTAAGTTCACATAAGATAACCAAGGAGCTTTGTTTATTGGATATAAGTAAATTCCAGAATTAAATAACAATTATTTTATTCATTGAACAACGTGCATCTTTACAAAACAACGAGACTCTGGGAGAATTAGGACACTAATCCCAACAGAACTTTCCATCGTTTTTTGGAAGGATAGGTCTACTGATGACAGCTGTGAAATCCTTATTGATTAAGCATTTGAAACAAATGAGCATTTAGAGAATGTTAGGTTAGGATCTCAAGATAATAAGTAGCTTGAAAATGGATTGTCTAAGAACATACTGACGACTGACAATATGGATGAGGTTTTCTTAGAGACATCTACCAATAGATGTGTTGATCCTATTAGCGATTCAAGAAGAAGCAAGCAAAAGAGGAATATCTTCCAATCTGAAGTGTTTGACTTTGTGAAAAGAGCAATGGATGTCAATGAACAAACAATGGACAAGCTCATATCATAGCAGAATGAGAAATATGAACTGGAATTCAGAAGGCGAAAGGAAGTCATCGAATAGATCTATCAAGTTGATGGTTTGGAGGAAGATGATTGGTTGGCTCTTATAGATCTAGTGGTGACTGATATTCAGAAAACATAATTTTTTCTAACCATTCCCCCCAATTCGAGAAAAAGGTATTCCCTCATTATGTTGGGTAGGACCAACTGAGTTGGAATCATGTTATGCATGCTTGTGTTTCTTTCTTTCTTTCTTTTCTTTTCTTTTTTTTTTTTTTTTTTTTTTTTTTTTTTTTTTTTTTTGTAAGTGGACTTGGGCATTGTCCCAGTTGATGCCCTAAATCTCGTAGGGTCTTATATTTTGTAAACATTATTGAAAAAACTCATTGTGTATTTAAAATATATGATATTTTAGTTGTATTAACCACAAACCAATAAACTAAAATCTAGTGTTACCTTTGTAACTTAAACATGTATGTAGAGACATACGGGTGGATCATGTTTAAGTGATAACCTAAATGGTTTGTAGTAGATGGATAAGGCTGGATACCTTATCCTCGTGGCACTACGAGTATGGCCCGCTTTATAGATGTTACAATTGTTGTAAAGTGCTACAAATGATCTGATCCTGATCATTTATGTATAGACATGTGAGCGATGATATTCTATACAAAGAATTTTTATAAGACTGGACCACGATATTTTTAGTCTCATTATATAACACCGTTTATATAGAGACTTACATTTCAACAGGATAACCATAGGTAATATGACCTGAATTCTGAGTGAGTTTTGAACTCTTACCTATGAGGGCGGCCCTTTGATTTGTATGAGTGAGAGTAGACATATCGTAGACTAAAAAAGCATACCATTTTGGGGATTCATCTAATTGGGTAGCTGGAAACACAACTACATAAGATGGAGTTAACTCCTTCTACGAGGCAAGGGTAAGTAGATAAATTTCTTTCTTAAGGGCTAATTTCGGGTCTTGAATAATGTGGCACCACATCTTCTCTTGGTCCGAGAGGGGTTTAGTCATAGTTGGACTATGATCTATTGTTCATTAGAGGGATTAGTGGTACTTAAGGAGTTAGATGTAACTACAGGAGCAAAACGGTAGTTTAGCCTAGCCGTACTTACGAGCAATTTGTGAAGAGTCATCGTACTGTTGATTGGTTATATCCAATGGACGCATAAATATGATATAATTAAGTTGTTTCAATTATATGTGATATAATTGTTACAATGTATTTGATACAATTATAGTTTAATGAGAGGAAATAAATATTTGAATGAGATTCAAATATAGTTTCTATGAATTGAATTCATAGTTGTTAAATTTAATATAAATATGATTTATATTAAATGTCATATAAAAGAGAAAACAAAACTTTAGCTTATATTTTTATATTCGATATAACATATAATTTAAGATATATATAATATGATAAGTTAGTTATCATATTTATATTTATTATTATTTTAATAATAAACGAAGGAGTTACAACTTCCTTCCCTTTTCTTTTCTCTCCACCCACGTAAGTGGGTGGTTGTTATATTTGGCATGTAGAAAAGAAAAAGTTTCTTCTTCTTCTTGACCAAGTTGAACGATTTTGATATAGAGAAACAACAGAAGAGTTTTGTGTGTTTTTGAGTTTTTTTAGAACATTCTCATACCTTCTTCCTCTCCACAAAAGTTCCCTCAAATCCAAAATAGTCAGAGCCCACCACTCCTGGATTCTCACCCTGAGAATAGTGAGGAAACCTTCGTTCTCGTGTTCGAACTTGTTCGAGTTTTTCCTTGGAGGAAGTCTTTCAAGTGGTTCGTGTTCTGTTCGAGGGAATTCTTGAAGAATGGTCTTCAAAGGTGAGGTTTATACCTTACATTAGCATGCTGCAATTTATAATTAAATGCATATCTTGTTTCTTATTAAATGAAATTGGTTTTTTGGTCGATCCACATTCACTCAAGGTTCTCTTCTCACAGAGTTCCTTCAATTGGTATCAGAGCTAGGTTGTAGGTTTTTTATTCCAAATTCCATTCTTTTATTGAATTGATTTTACAATAATGGTGGTTTTATAATCTGCATTCTGTTTCATGCAATGAATGGTTGTGAATGTGGTTGTTGATGGATGTTTCAGGATAGAACTCTCTGTTTTAAGGCTTTCTTTATTTACAAATTTGGTTTATAAAGGCCCCTGCATTGTTGGGCTTTAATCTTGCTATAGAGTCTGTGATTTGTAAGTTTGAGTTGCTCATGTTGTTCCTGAGAAGCTTCAAAGAATATTGCAAAACACTGTTTCGATAGAGAAAACGAAGTAGTTCTACAATATCGTGTAGCTCTTGCTATGTGATCTTGTAGCTTTTGCTACACGATTGTGTAGAATTTGTTAAACGATCGTGTAGCATTTGCTGAACGATCGTGTAGCTAATGTTACAAGATCGTGTAGACTTTGCTACACGATTGTGTAGCATTTGCTATGAGATTGCACAATTTCTTGCTACACGATCACTGCAAGATGGTTCATTGAAAGGTGGTTCGGTTCGAGTGGTTCAAGTCCTGGTTCACCTTTTTTGAGCCAGATGACTCATGATTATGTAATAGATAACCTTTTATTTTCTCCTTTTAGAGGTCCTATCCTGGTCCATCAACTGTTAGTATAAATATACATGTGATATATGTTTTATATTATATGTCATAATGTATGTCATATAGTTTTAAAACCCACCATAGGTTATGCATTTATATTCATGCATCATTTTATATTATAAATGTTATAATATATGAATATGCATGATTTAAATTATATAAAGCATGTTCATGCATCATATAGTATAGATGTTATAGTATATGTATGCATGCATTATAGCATATCCGTGCATCATTTATTTATAATTGTTATAATATATGGTTGAATGAATGTATGGAAAGTAAGCTATAGCATGATTCATTACTTAGTTATATAATTGTTATATATTAGTAATGAATGGAGATTGCATGAAGCATGACATTACCTTAGGTTAATTTATAAATGTTATGATTAACTGAAGTATGTCAAGCATGAAATGTTTGTTTTAAATTTTTTAATTTATTTATAATTGTTATAACTAAATGAAATTAGAATTAAAATCATTAATTAAAAGTTCCATGCAAACCTTAGGCTATAATCATTTTTTAAAATTGTTTTAAAATATGATTGAGGTAGACCTAAGATCACATTTCTAATGAGATTAGAAATCTAAGTTTAATCTTTTAATCGGTTTAATAGGATTAAATTTTTTCTTAATAAAAGATTAAATGTGTAATGTATCTATAAGGGACCTTTTGGCTAAGGTAGGTTCTGGCTAGGCTGGGGTACTTAAGTTGATGGAAACGTCGCACCCTTACCTGGGAACCTACCTAGAAAGATGAATTAGATAGATTTATTATATACATGCAAATTTGATCAAAGTCTATGAAAGAGTTTAATGAGACTTCAATCAAAATTATTTAATCATCAAAGACAATAGTTGTTTTTTAACAAATTAAACAAACACTTAGATAAAATCAATAGTTAGATTTTTCCTAAGTTAATTAATCCTAGGTAGAACACTCAATGGGAGGAAAATGGGGTATATGATACTTCATTTTAGCCTCTACACGTTTCTCCCTCTAATTTCATACCGTGAGATCTACACTCGGCCTCGAGGCACCATGGGTGACCCCTTACGGATGGCATTTGGGTAGGTCAATAACAAGGTGGATGGAGAAAGTGTTTATAATAAATGGGAGTAGGATGTGTGACAACACATCCCTCGGTCTCTCTCATTAGGTTAAATAAAGTTTCATGCATCGCCTCATGGCATCGTGGGTGTCCCCCTAAAGGATGGCTATATTGCATGACACTTTATTCAATCTCCAGAAATGGATAGGGTTACTTTAGTTTCATGTCCCAATCGGTTTTTCTCTACGGTTGGCTCATTGAGGTGGAACTGTAGAACCTAAAATGAGGGGTTACACTTACGCATAATTGTTAAGGATGTTAACAAATTCTAGACCGAACAATAGTGACTATTAGTTACAGTGACAAGGTGTTGTTTATATCTAATGGTTGAGAATGTCTCATTTCAGCGAAGGGGCACTTGATCACCCTATGGTGACTTTTGTCCTACCTCATTGAAACATCAGTGCAAAATAGATGTAACTTAGGATACATTAGACTATTTTGCTAAAAATTGATTGGTTTTCTTAAGTGGTTTAATGCAAGTGACTAAAATAGTTTGTTCTTTTTCCGCAAATTCTTTAAATAGCTACTGCTACTTTAAGTTTACTAGCCGCAGATAAGTTAAGGGGAGAGAATTACGCTAGTTGGAAAAACATAATCAATAGTATACTAATCATCAATGATCTTTGATTTGTCCCAATGGAGGATCATCCTCCCATTCTAGCTGTCAATGCTCCTCAAAATGTTCGGGAAGCATATGAGCGTTGGACATGGGCGAATGAATAGGCCTAAGTGTATATCTTGGCAAGCCTTAATGAAGTCTTGGCCAAGAAGCATAAGCCCATGCTCACAGCTCGTGAGATCATGGAGTCCCTAAAGGGAATGTTCGGACAATCGTCTGTACAACTCAGGCATGACGCTCTGAAACACATCTTTAATGCCCATATGCAAGAAAGGTCATATGTTCGAGAACATGTTCTCAACATGATGGTCCACTTCAACGTGGCGAAGATGAATGGTTCAAGCATCAATGAAGCCAGTCAGATTAGCATCATATTGAAATCTTTACCTGAAAGTTTCCTGCATTCCGTAGCAATGCTGTTTTGAACAAAATTTACTACAACCTGACCACTCTGCTCAATGAGCTACAGACCTTCCAATTCTTGTTGAAAACCAAGGAGCAGAAGAGTGAAGCAAATGTTGTTTCATCTTCTAAAAAGTTCCATAAAGGTTCGACCTTTGGAACTAAGTCTGTTTCTTCTTCCTCCGACACCAAAAAGTGGAAGAAGAAGAAGAAGGGTGGAAAGGGGAAAGCTAACCCCATAGTTGCTGCTCATAGGGGTAGACAAACCATCAAGGCCGACAAAGGAAAATCTTTCCACTGCAACCAAGATGGGTATTGGAAGAGGAACTACCCCAAATATTTGACAGAAAAGAAGAAGGCCAAACAAGGTAAATACGATTTACTTGTATTGGAAACCTATTTAGAGGAGAATGATGATTCTGCCTGGATTATTGACTCTAGGGCCACTAACCATGTTTGTTCTTCATTTCAGGGAATTAGTTCATAGTGGCTACTAGATGCTGGTGAGATGACGATGCCAGTTGGAACCGGGCACGTCGTCTCAGCTGTGGCAGTGGGAGGTCTCCAGTTGACTTTATAGAACATATTTCTTGTTTTAAAAGATGTATATGTGGTTCCTGATTTATAAATGAACTTAATTTCTGTAAATTGTTTGCTTGAACAATGTTATAATATCAACTTTCTTTCTAATAAAACATTTATTTCTAAGAATGATATTGATATTTGTGTTGCAAAACTGGAAATTAATCTTTATATGCTAAGACCGTTAGCAACTAATGCCCTCCATAACACTGAGTTGTTTAAAACTGTAGTAACTCAACATAAAAGACTTAAAATTTCTCCTAAGAAAAATGCCCAACTTTGGCACCTAAGACTAGGACACATAAATCTCAATAGTATTGAGAGGTATGTGAAGAATGGACTTCTAGGCGAGTTAGAAGAAAATTGTTTACCTGTGTGAGTCATGCCTTAAAAGCAAGATGACTAAGAGACCATTTACTAGAAAAGGTCACAAGGCTAAAGAACCTTTAGAGCTAATACATTCAGACCTCTGTGATCCGATGAATATAAAAGCTAGGGGAGATTATGAATATTTCATGACTTTTACTGATGATTATTCAAGATATGGGTACGTTTATTTAATGCAACATAAGTCTGAATCCTTTGGAAAGTTCAAAGAATTCAAACCTGAAGTTGAAAATTCATTACATAAAACGATTAAAATATTTCGATCTGATCGAGGTGAAGAGATTGTGGATTTAACATTCTAGAACTATGTGATAGAACATGAAATAGTATCTCAACTCTCAGCATCTAGTGCACCTCAGCAAAATGGTGCATCAGAAAGGAGAGATCGAACCCTATTGAACATGGTTCGGTCTATGATGAGTTACGTTTCTTTACATGACTCATTTTGGGGTTATGCAGTAGAGACTGCAGCGTACATCTTGAACTGTATTCCTTCTAAGAGTGTTTCCAGAACACCTTTGGAGTTATGGAATGGTCGTAAAGTGTAAAACCCGAACCCTAATCACTTCAAGTAAGAGTAAGTAATGTGATGTCTTCTAATGAGCTAAATGAAGTCATGTCTTAGGAAGGGTAGAAGATGTAAGCAAGAAGAAATAGGCTCTTGGGTAGCTAAGTGTAAAAGTAGGACAAAACTTGGCTAGGCTAAGGAAGGTCATGCTTAATGATGGAATGCATAATAAACATATGAATGAGACCATGCCATCTAATGAGCTATGGTGCTGAAGTAATATTGTGAGTGAAGTTAGAAAAAGGAAATTTTCTAAATCCTAGTCTTTCATCACCAATAGTGGGCCAGGTGGCACAAGGAGGGTTCATACTGGATTTTGGGTGGTAATATAAGTAAGAAGGTCGAGTTCATTGGGTCGGTTTGGACAAACTACTTAGGCTATTTGTGTAATTCTAGTGGCATTCGAAAGCTCTGTGTGTCTATTTTCTGTGGCTGGGCTGCTGGAAGGAAAACTCGTCGAAATAAGGCTAGAGGAGCAAAATAAAGACGAAGGGTTCGTTTCTCGGGTGAATCTAGGCCATCAGTGAAGAATTGAAGCTCCAGAACGAATTACGAAGCATTTTGAGGATCTCGCTCATGAGGATCTCGCTGATCTCGCTCATGAGGAGGATCTTGCTCATGAGAAGGATCTCGCTAGTAAAGCTATCTTTGTTGATGAAAGTTCCTTTAGTAAATGAACTATTTGAGGTATTTTGCTAAGAATTCTGAGTAATTTAACCGGGAATTGTGTCCTTTCAGGCCAATAAGAGCTAGGAGAGGTGTATAACCCACTAAGAGGCCAACGAATTGTGAGTGACTATGTGATGACTTACTGTTTTAATAATTTAGAAACTATGATTTCTTGAAGATATTTCCCATGCTAAGTGTTTAAATGGATTGCAAGCAACATATTTGTGAAACTATTTCTCATGTTAAGTAAAGCATGTTTTCCATGGAATTGACATGATTTAGATATGTTATCTTGTCCAAATACTATCAGTATGTTTAAGTAACTCCATTTTTATGATGAACCAATATGATGGATGAACTAGTATGATGATTTGAGCACTTAGCCTTAGTGTTCAACTAAATGTTTATGACGGATACTCAAGGACAATGAGAAGGTATCCTTTCAACTAAATGATTATGACTAGTTATATGACAGATACTGAAGAACAATGAGAAGGTATCCTTTCAACTAAATGTTTATGACTAGTTATATGACGGATACTGAAGGACAATGAGAAGGTATCCTAAGGATGATGAAGGACAATGAGAGGGTATCCTAGTCAAGTACCTAAGGTATGACGATACTCAGTTATAACCACGTGTACGTAGGTAATACGACGTCGAGGGATTGAGCAAAAGGGTTCTCCCCGACCAAGGTTGACATTGAAGGTTAGATCTAATAGTTCACTCTCAACTAAGGATAAGGGCAGTAATATCTTCTCTTAGGCTAGAAGGATAGTTTGGAATTGCTAATGCTTATGAATGTTTATCAACTTACTAATGTATGAATTGTCCAAGTATGTTTTTTATATCTAACGCATGCTAATAGTTTTTACAAGCTAGATCAACATGATTTAAGTCAACTTATTTTACAAAGTATAAAGCATGCGTTAGGGTTAAAGCTAAGGTTGAATGAAGCTTGATGTACCTAAGATTGTCAAAGTACATGCATTGGTATTCCTAAACATAATGAAAAAGGATGCTGAAGGTAGGGAAGGTATCCTAAAGAGTTTTCTATGCTATATTCGAGAACTTAATAGCTTAAGTGAGCCGGATACTGAAGGTAAGGAAGGTATTTGAATAAATGTACCTAAGGTGTTGACGGTACATAGAAAACTCCATGTGCCATAGGTAGTTTCGAATGAGAGGCCGAAGTATGGGTTTCGTAGGCTATATACCAGCAAAGGGAGGCCGAAGTATGGGTCTTTTGGTCGGTAACAGACGTTGGGAGCTAGAGCGATGTATGCTCATTCTCAACTAAGGTATAATGATGTTTAATGGTGGTTTAAAGGTTTTATGTACACGTTTGCTTGGTATACTTTAGTTTCAGTATTATGGTTTCAAGCTTCTGGTTTTGAGCATGAGATTTATATTTTTATTAAGTCACTCACTAGGCTTCTAGCTCATGTTTTCAAATATTTTCTTTCAGGTAGCGGTCAGTTTCCAAAAGACTATTTTGCTGCTCCTCTGCCACTCAAAGAAACAGGTTGAAGGAAGCGTAATTAAAGACCTATGTTAGTTAGTACACATGTGTCTGTCTAGAGACTAGTATACTAGATGGGACTCATTAAGTTGTAATATTCATGTATGAACAATGTTGCGAAACTCTGTAATGTAAATGTGTTAAGTTTCAAGTTAATATATTGGTATATTGATGATATGTATGTATTCAGGGTTTAAGTAAAGGTTAACAGAATAGTTAGGCGGTAAGTGCTAGTAAAAAGGTTGGTAACTGCTGCAGTCACCATTCTACTCAGGTTTAGAGGGTAATCTGGGGTGGGATGTGGCAAGTTGGTATCAGAGCAAAAGATTTTGGGAAGACAGGAGAAAAGTTTATATATAAGTCTGAGTCTTGAGTCCTTAGCATGTGTACTACCTAAGTAAGAGGAAGATGTCAAGTAAAAGTGGCAAGCAGAGCAAGCAGACAGACAATGGGAACACTGACCCTACCGAAGTAAGAGGAAGATGTCAACTAATTCTCATTTCGACGTAGTGGGAGGGTTGTGAACCCACCTATTTGTTATATGGGTTAACTGAAATCCTAGCTATGGTAGCTGATGGCGAAGTTGAGGATCTATTAAATTACAAGAAGGCAATGGAGGATATTGACAAAGATGAATGAATCAAAACGATGGATCTCGAAATGGAGTTTATGTACTTCAATTCCGTATGGGATCTTGTAGATCAACCTAATGGGGTTAAACCTATAGGTTGTAAATAGATCTACAAGAGGAAACGGGGTGCAGATGGGAAGGTGCAAACCTTCAAGGCTAGACTGGTCGCAAAGGGTTTGTTGGGATTTATGTTCTAATTCTCCCAAAGTCTCGTAGTTTGTAATATTTGTACACATTATTATTAATAAAATAAGAGTTATTTTATTTGCATTTACTCATATCTAATAAACAAAGATCCATGGTTATTGTATGTAAACTTCAGCATGTATATGAGATATACAAGTGGATCATGCTTTAAGTAATAACCTAAAAGGTCTATAATATACAGATTAAGGAGGGATACCTTATCCTGGTGACATTACGGATACGACCCGCTTTGTAGAGGTTTACAAGTATTGTGAACTACTATAGATAGTTTGATTCTGACCATTCATGTGGAGACAAGTGAGCGAGGGTGTCCTATACAAAGAGTTTCTATAAGACCGGACCACGAGATTATTAGTCTCTTCATATAACACCGTACCGTTGATAATTGAGACTTACATCTCACTTAAACGACCATAGGTGACATGACCTTAATCCTGAGTGTTTTGAGAACTTTTGCCTATGAGGGCGGTTCTTTGATTATTATAGGTGAGAGTGGCCAGATTGCCAACTCAACAAGCCTATCTTTTTGGGGATTTTTCTGATTGGGGAGCTGGAAACTTAGGTACACAAGTCGAAATTCACTCCTTCCCTAAAGTAAGGGTAAGTAGATAGATTTCTCCCTTAAGGGCTGATTCCGGGTCTTGAACATAGTGGCCACATCCTCTCTTTGGAAGAGAGGACCCAGTCATAATTGGACTATGACTTATTGTTCATTAGAGGAATCAATGGTACTTAAGGAGTTAAATGTAACTACAGGGGCAAAACGGTAAATTGGCCCAACTGTATTTATGTGCGATCTATGAAGAGTTGTCGCACTGTTGATTGATTGATATGGACACAGAAATATATTTGTAGTGAGAAGAGTGCAGCTGTCGGTCTTTAGTGTAGTGTTCGATAGTTAACGGATGGTGGATCCCATGACTAAAGAGTTTAGTCAGTTATTCACATACCGTTGGAGCTTCAAGCTATAGGTCCATAAGGTCCCCTTGATAACTCAATGGGTTCAAATTGAGAATTAGTTCTTGGGTTTAGTTTGAAATGTTCAAATTAACAAGAGGAAATTCAATTATATATGATATAATCGGTATGATGTATGAGATACATCGAGTGGAGGAATTAATGTAAATATGATTTACATTCAGTACTATAAAATAGAAAAAGAACTATGGTTTGTATGTTTCATGAGATTAAATATTAAAACTATAGGTTATAAATATAATATGGTAAGTTGGTTATCATATTTATTTTTAATATATTAATTATATGATAATTAATTTCTTTTTCTCTAATAACCGACTGAGTGAGAGGTTATTAGTGGTTTTATGGTAACCGTGAGATAAAAGGAAAAATATTTTTCTAAATTTAGAGAGTTTCCTCATTCAGAAAGAACTCATAGTGATAAGCTATCAAGTGAAAGAGTTTCACTAAACGATAGCTATTGAGAGACTAAACGATCGTGGAGCTTTGACTATGCGATAGTCATGTAGCTGATCTTGGCTAAACGATCGAGTGGAAAGTCTATACGATAGACTCCCGTTTACTACACGATCGAGCACATCGTTTTTACGATAGACAACATCTTATTTCCCACTTGCTCGACCGTCTACTCGATCGCTGTCCTCCAGTCTCTTCCTCAAGCCAAGATCATACAAAGCCCACAACTCTTGGATTCTCACACCGAGAATACCAAGGTAATCATTGTGGTGGTGTCCTGACTCTATTTGTTGGGTTCGTGGAGGCTGTGTTCGTTGTTCATGCTGTTGGTAGCAGTCTGGTCGTTGTGTTCGAGAGTTGCTGTTCTTAGATGCATTGGAGTGATCGAGGGATTTGTGAAGAATGTTTCTTCAAAGGTATGCATCCTTTATCCCTTGTGTCATCGTTTAGCATGCTGTAATTTCTTGTTATGCATGACCTGTTAGTTTTCGTTCTTAGACTATAATTGTTAGTATTCAATTCGAATGGAATTTGGAACAATCCTTCCACTGATTATGGAAATCCTTGTGTTTGATTTCCTTCAGAATTATACCCAGGTAAAGGGAGTTGACTATGAGAAGACTTTCTCGCCTGTTGTCATGCTTAAGTCTATCTAGATCCTTCTATCCATTGCCTCATGTTATGACTATGAGATTTGGGAAATGGATGTTAAGACTTCTTTTCTAAATGGCAATCTTGAGGAGATCATTTACATGATGCAGCTCGAGGGATTCATAGCCCAAGGTCAAGAACAAAAGGTTTGCAAGCTTAATTAGTCATGAACTGAAGCAAGGTTCTCGATCTTGGAACATAAGATTTGGTACTGCGATCAAATCTTATGGCTTTGAACAAAACGTTGATGAGTCTTGTGTATGTAAGAAGATCATCAACTGTTCAGTAGTTTTTCTAGTGTTATATGTAGATGATATCCTACTCATTGGGAATGATGTAGGTTCACTGACTACAATTAAGAACTGGCTAGCGATCCAATTCCAAATGAAAGATTTGGGAAAGGCTCAATTTACTCTGAGTATTCAGATATTTAGAGATCGAAAGAATGAAATGCTAGCTCTGTCTCAAGCATCATATATTGATAAGATTCTTGTCAAATATTTGATGTAGAACTCCAATAAGGGCTTCTTTCAAGTACGGAGTTACATTGTCTAAGGAATAGTGTCCTAAAACACCTCAAGAGGTTGAGGAAATGAGACGAATCCCTATGCATCGACTGTGGGCAGCTTAATGTATGCAATGTTAGGTACTAGACCTAATATCTACTATGCAGTGGGGATAGCCAGTAGATATCAATCTAATTCAGGATTAGATCATTGAACTGCCATTAAAAACATTCTCAAGTATCTACGAAGAACGAGCGACTACATGCTTGAGTATGGTTCTAAGGATTTGATCCTTACAGGATACACAGACTCTGATTTTCAGACTGATAGGGATTCTAAGAAATCCACATCAGGATCAACGATTTTGAGATAGAGAGAAACAACAGAAGAATTCTATGTGTTTTTGAGTATTTTTAGAACACTCTCATTCCTTCTTCCTCTCCACAAAAGTTCCCTCAAATCCAAAATAGCCAGAATCCACCACTATTGGGTTCTCACCCTGAAAATAATGAGGAAACTTTCGTGGTCGTGTTCGAACTTGCTCGAGTTTTTCCTTAGGGAAAGTCTTTAAGTGATTTGTGTTCTGTTTGAGGGAATTCTTGAAGAAAGGTCTTCAAAGGTGAGATTTCTAAAACCCTTTCATTAGCATGTTGTAATTTATAATAAAATGCATATCTTGTTTCTTGTTTACTGTAAAATTTATATTAAATAAAAAATAGTTTTTGGTTGATCCACTTTCGCTCAAGGTTCTCTTCTCATACACACACACACACATAAGCAGCATAGAATGTAGCCTATTGATAAGCTAGTATATAATGTTGTATCAACATGTAATATGACCATCACTAAGGCATCATATTATAAATATATTTTGGTACATTTTTCCACGTAATATTTAAGTCAAAAGTTTTCTTTATTAAATTAATCCAAATAATTTTGTGCAACTTAACAAACTAACTAATAAGAAATCAAAATTTTGAAATGATTCTTGTTTTTGTTTAGAAATAATGTTAAGAATGAATTATCCAAAATTAAACTCTAGGCTATATTTCAAGATCATCACCGATACATGTGTACTAAAAATAATGAAAAAATTGCAATCCAGATTCTATTCAAACAAAAGATGTGTAGAATTATTGAATAAAAAAAAATTCTAAACAAAAATTGTCATCACAAAAGTTGTTTATTTATATTTAAAGAAAACTGTACCAGATACCATTAACATATGAACTCAACTCTACACCCCTAACAAAAAAACATATGAGCTCAGGGTAAAACAACTCTATAGCCTATACACAGATATATGAACTCCACAAACATAACTCCACAGATATCATATCTCCAGCATCATATCTTCAACCCAGCATCCCAACCAGCCATGTAGAAAAAAAAGGAGGGGGCTGCCACATAAAGAAGCATAAAATAAAATAAAAATTTTCCATTAAGATTTGTGGCACATTAATCAAATATTAACAAGTCGTTTCATCTTTCTTCCAGAATGATGTTAATAATGAAAATAGTTGATTCTTCGGCATTATGGATAACTAACTCTATTATACAAAAACTATATATTTCGGCATTATGGATAACTAACTCTATTATACAAAAACTACATATGTATTAAGCTTATGGTCCTTAGGTTACATTTGACATTAAGTTAGTTTTGTCAAAAAGCCATTTGAAAAAATCTTAATTTGTGTTTGGTAAAACAGATTTGAATTAAATCTTTTACAATCAATTTTAAAAACATGTTAATTTCCCTAAAAGCAATATTCTACTAACCTTTAGATTCTTCTAAAATAAGGTAGAAAATTTTATTAATATTTAGTTTCCAATTTTATACTTTAGAAAAATATTTGTTTTATATGTTTATATATTTTTCACTTAATTAAATCTATTTTTTATTTTTCATGAGTTAAATGCATCTTTTTTTTGAAAAAAAAAAAGTATACCATATCGATATTTTTTTAAATAAAACTATTTTTCTCAATATTTAAAAATTAATCTATACCAAATAAAATTTGCCATACTAAACAATTATTTATAATTTTGAACAAAAAATGATTATAAGTCTAGTTTAGTTATTATATCTAAATTAGGTATTTTTGTATTTATTTACAAAATATTTCAACCTACTTTTTCAAGTTTAAGCTGAAATTTACCAAACACTATTTTACTTTTTTTCATAATCGATTTTTCTAAAATCATGATTGTCAGCAATTATTTTAAAAATTATGAAAATCTCAAACGGGATCGTAATCTATTACATCTTTTCAGTATCCTATTTTCTAAAGAGAAAATTGCCCATATCATGTGTAAATTGCATAGGTAAAGAAGATTTTATTTTACTTCTTTAAAAAATAATATATTACAAGTTTAGATCTTGATTTTTTAAAATATATTTAACAAGTCTTTAATATTTCTTATTTTATGTCAGATAGATTTTAGGTCTTCAAATGTGTATCACTAATAGGTGTCTAAACATTAAATTCTCATGTCTAATAAACTCCTAAATTTGTTTGTACGTGGTAACGATCTGCCTTTTGGTTTTTAGTTTTGAAAATTAAGCGAACACTCGTTCCTCCTCTAAAATTCTTATTTTAGTAGATTTAGTTTTTACCAACATGTTTTATAAACCAA
>NC_052355.1:12928105-12984228 GCF_009727055.1 Benincasa hispida | reverse complement strand
AAAAAAAAACTTGTTTTCATTTTAAGAATTTCGTTAAAAATTTTGCTCTTTTACTTAATAAAGATAAAATATATTGTAAGAAATTGAGAGAAAAGAGACTTAATTTTAAAAAAACTAAATAATTACCAAATGATACCTAAATATGTTAAATGCTTATTAGACACAAAGGAATATAAGATTTGATACTGCGATCAAATCTTATGTTGATCAAAACGTTGATGAGCCTTCTGTAAAATATATGATATTTTAGTTGCATTAACCACAAATCAATAAACTAACTGCAATCCAATAAACTAACTTCCAAGGTTATCTTTGTAACTTAAACATGTATGTAGAGACATACGGGCGGATCATGTTTAAGTGATAATCTAAATGATCTGTAGTAGATGGATAAGGCTGAATATCTTATCCTAGTGACACTATGAGTATGGCCCGCTTTGTAGGGGTTATAATTGTTGTAAAGTGGTACAAATGATCTGATCCTGATCATTTATATATAAACATGTGACGGGGATATTCTATACGAAGGAGTTTATATAAGACCAGACCACGAAATGATTAGTCTCATTATATAACGTCGTTCATATAGAGACTTACATTTCACTAAGATGACCATAGGTAACATGACCTGAATCCTGAGTGAGTGTTGAACTCTACCTCTGAGGGCACTCCCATTTTGGAGATTCGTCTAATTGGGGAGCTGGGAACACAGCTACACAACATGGAATTCACTCTCCCTGAGACAGGGGTAAGTAGATAAATTGCCCCCTTATGGGTTGATTCCGGGTCTTGAACAATGTGGTGCCACATCCTTTCCTGGCCCGAGAGGGGTTTAGTCATAGTTGGACTATGATGTATTGTTCATTAGAAGGATTAGTGGTACATAAGGAGGTAGATGGAACTATAGGGGCAATGGTAATTTGGTCTATCTGTACTTACGAGCAATTTGTAAAGGGTCATCATACTATATCCAATGGACACAGAAATATATTTGTAGTGTGAGGAATGCAGCTATCGGTCTTTAATGGAGTGTCCGACAATTAACGGATGGTGAATAATTTAATTAATTATTCATATACCGTTCGAGCTTCAAGCTACAGGTCCATAAGGTCCCCCTTGGTAGCTCAATAGGATTAATAGAGGGATTTAATTATATCTGATATAATTAAGTTGTTTCAATTATATGTGATATAATTGTTATAATGTATTTGATACATTATAGATTAATGAGAGGAAATAAATATTTGAATGAGATTCAAATATAGTTTCTATGAATTGGATCCATAGTTGTTAAATTTAATATAAATATGATTTATTTTAAATATCATATAAGATGGAAAAGAAACTATAGTTTATATTATATGTGATACAATTTTAAACTAATAGGTTATATGTTATATGTGATATAACATATAATTTAATATATATATACATATAATATGATAAGTTAGTTATCACATTTCTATTTATATTAATTATTAATTGAATAATAAGGAGGTTGTTACAACTCCCTTCCCCTTTCTTTTCTCTCCACCCATGTAAGTGAACGATTTTGAGATAGAGAGAAACAACTGAAGAGTTATATGTTTTTTAGTTTTTCTAAAACACTCTAATTCCTCCTTTCTCTCCACAAAAGTTCCCTCAAATCCAAAATAGCTAGAGCCCACCACTCTTAGGTTCTCACCCTGAGAATACCGAGGAAGCCTTCGTGGTCGTGTTCGTACTTGTTCGAGTTTTTCTTTGGAGAAAGTCTTTAACTGGTTCGTGTTCTATTCAAGGGAATTCTTCAAGAAAGGTCTTCAAAGGTGAGGTTTCTAAAACCTTTTTATTAGTATGCTATAATTTATAATTAAATGCATATCTTGTTTCTTGTTTACTATAAAATTTATATTAAATGAACAAATGGTTTTTGGTCGATCAGCTTCCGCTCAAGGTTCTCTTCTCATAGAGTTCCTTCATATGTATGTATGTATGTATGTATACATATATGCAACGTAGCATGTAGCCTATTGATAAGCTAGTATATAATTATGTATCAAGCATGTAATATGACCATCAATAGGGGCATCATATTATAAATACATTTTGGTGCTTTTTTTCACGTAATATTTATCTCAAAAGTTCTCTTTATTAAATTAATCCAAATAATTTTTTCCAACTTAACAAACTAACTAATAAGAAATCAAAATTTTAAAATGACTATTGTTTTTGTTTAGAAAGAATGTTAGGAATGAATGATCCAAAATTAAACTCTAGGCCATATTTCAGATCATCACCGATACATGTGTACTAAAAATAATGAAAAAAATTGCAATCCATATTCTATTCAAACAAAATATGTGTAGAATTATTAAATAAAAAAAATTTCAAACAAAAAATTGTCATCACAACAGTTGTTTATTTATATTTAATGAAAACTGTAACAGTCACTCTAACATATGAACTCAACTTTGCACATCAAACACAAATATATGAGCTCAAGGTAAAACAATTCTACAGTCCAAACACAGATATATGAACTCCACAAATATCATATCTCCAGACATCATATCTTCAACATAGCATGCCAAACAACCCAGATAGGAAAAAAAAAAAAGGAGGGGCTGCCACATAAAAAACATAAAATAAAATAAAAATTTTCCATTAAGAATTGTGGCACATTAGTCAAATATTAACAAGTCGTTTCATCTTTCTCCCAGAATGATGTTAATAATAAAAATAATTGATTCTTCGAGATTATGTAACTAACTCTATTATACAAAAACTACATATTTATTAAGCTTATGGTTCTTAGGCTACATTTGGCATTACGTTAGTTCAGTCAGAAAGCCACTTAAAAACATTTTAATTTGTATTTGGTAAAATTCTACTAGCTTTCAGATTCTCCTAAAATCAGGTAAAATTTTTAATTAATATCTAGTTTTCAATTTTATACTTTAGAAAAATATATGTTTTAAATGTTTATATATTTCTCATTTAATCAAATCTATTTTCTATTTTTCATGAGTTAAATGCATTTTTTTAAAAAAAATATATACCATATCGATTTTTTTAAATAAAGCTATTTTCTTAATATTTAAAAATTAATCTGTACCAAACAAAATTTTTCATATTAAATAATTATTTAAATTTTTTTACAAAAAATTTTTAAAAATGATTATAAGTCTAGTTTAGTTATTATATCTAAATTAGATATTTTTGTATTTATTTACAAAATATTTCAACCTACTTTTTCAAATTTAAATTGAAATTTACCAAATAATATTTTACTTCTTTTCACAATCGATTTTAAAAATTACAGCAATCCCAAACGCGGCCGTAATCTATTACATCTTTTTAGTATCCTATTTTCTAAAGAGAAAAGTGCCCATATCATGTCTAAATTGCATAGGTGAAAAGATTTTATTTTACTTCTTTAAAAAAATAATATATTACAAGTTTAGATCTTGATTTTCGAAAATATGTTTGACAAGCCCTTAATTTTTCTTATTTTATGTCAGATAGATTTTAGGTCTTGAAATATATATTGTTAATAGGTGTCTAGATATTAAATTTTTATGTTTGATAAATTCCTAAATTTGTTTTTACGTGATAACGATCTACCTTTTGGTTTTTAGTTTTGAAAATTAAGCGAACACTCGTTCCTCCTCTAAAATTCTTATTTAAGTAGATTTTGTTTTTACCAACATGTTTTATAAACCAAGTCAAGTTTTGAAACTAAAAAAAAAAAAAAATGTTTTTAAAAACTTTTTTTCATTTTTAGAATTTCGATAAAAAAAATTTCTCTTTTATTTGATAAAAATGGAATACATTGTAAGAAATTGAGAGAAAAGAGACTTAATTTTCAAAAAATCAAATAATTACCAAATGAGACCTAAATATGTTAAAAGCTTATTAGACACAAAATTGAAAGCTTAGGTATCTAATAGACACTCTTAAGATTAAGAGACACATTAGAACTTTATTTATATATATATATTATAACGATAAGTTTGATCTTAATATCTATGTAGTTCTATTAGATCAAATTGATTTTGATTTTCTTTCGCACATAATTGTTCTAGACTCTTTGTTATTCTAAAATAATTATGAGTTAGATCCTAATAATTTTGTATCATAAATGACCTATTATTCTATCATCAAAAGCATATATACCAATACATATATAATCCATTATTTGACATTAATGGCATACACATACCGTTATCTGCCAATATTTTTGATTTATTTATTTTTATGTATTGAGCAATAATAGTGCATTGTTTTTTGTGTAATGTGTTGAAAAAGGTTCCTGGTCGTGAGGTCCAAAGTGGCTTGTGTTGTTAGCTTTGGTGCTCAATGATTTCATCGGTTGGTCCTTCAACCGACAGCCTAACTTTGTTGTTTGAGACCACCTTCTAATTTTATTAGTTTTTATTAACACACCCCTAAACTATTATATATATATATATATATATATATTATTCGTGGTAACGCTAAAAAAATTTTAAATCTTAAACGAGGGAAAATTTATATGGATGACCTAAAAATTGAGTCCAACATATGTGCAAACAAAAAAGGTTGACAACTTGGCGAGGATGGTCATCACAAACTAGTCAAGACGATGAAATTCAAGAAAGGGTTGCTGAAATTAATAAGAAGAAAAAAAGATTTTGGGACAACTAAGTGAAGAAGATGAAGAAGGTGAGATTTAGAGATTTTTTTTAAATCTTATTGTAATAATTAATAATGATGATGATGATATTAATAATAAACTGAATAATATATAAATATATATACATGCGCACATGTTTCAAAATTTTATAAATTAATTCACATTTATATGTTTCATTTTAAATACAACAAACAATTTTTACTTGTCTCTATATGAAAAATTGAAAACATAAAAAATATGGAAAAAAATCAAATTAATTTGATAACAATATGTATAAAATAATGAAAAAATATTTAGATATAATTGAATTTGTAACAAACATTTAAACAAATAGAAAGTTAGATAGATAAAATCAAATATGATAATAAAAGATAAATTTAAATAGAAATTGGAGAGAAAAACCAGGAAGTTTTTGTTTATTACCATTAATTCGATTAGTAGTTAGATAATATCTAATTTGATAATAAAATATAAATTCAAATATGACTCGGGCGAGAAAGATTAAGAATGAAATTCTTTTATTTACAATTGTACTGTATTTATAATTCCATTTTCATTTCATTTAAGCTTCAACAATTACACTGTATTTATAACTCCATCAACTATAAAACCTACAAAAGAACCTAACTCATTGTAGAGATATAGCAAAAACAACAACACTGCAAAAGTGAATACTTATTTGTTTGTCGAAAAGATAAATTAAAAGTATAATAACATATTAATATGATAATGAATAAAGGATGATTAAAAAAATATAAGAAATGATCAAATTTAAATTAAATATACAATTTGTTAGAAGATCATATGTATAGAATATTAAGTAAAATCCAAATCAAGATAAAAAAAAATAATCTCGAATTTAAAATAATAAAAAACCGATAAAATAATGTGAAATCTAAAAATATATGATAAATTAAAATCAAAATAGTGATAAATAAATTAAAGATTGATTAATTATGAATATTTTCGAAAAGTGATTAAATAAAATCAAAATAGATATGAAACCGTCAATTCAAATTTAAAACTGGAAGAAAAATTCGACACCTTTATCACTTGAATCTACTGTATTTCTATTGAAAATTGATACACAATTTCATAGACGATTTCATTTACCCTGTATTTCTATTAAGAATTTATACACAATATAGTAATTATACAATACTCTAGAAAATGGTTAATGGAGCATAGTAGAAAAAATTTGGGGACTAAAAAAATATATGTCATGTGTGCGGCATGCTTTTGCCAAAAAAAATTTATTATTTCCATTTTTGGACAAAAATCAAAATCCACTCTCGATTTTGTTATTTCCTCTGATTTCTCAATTTTATATACTATTTTACGTCTGCCTCGTTAAATTGGGTCCTTTTTAAATAATATTTTTTTACATAAGCTAATAATTCAATGTGTGTCCGGTATAATTTCTTAAGGAGAATTTTTAAACGTAAAAAAATAAAGGAAATTATTTACAGAAAATAACCAAATTTAATTTCACCGACATCTCAACGCCTTCCTCCACAACCCCGCTGCCATCGGCATCCTCGCGTCTCCGCCGCCTTCCTCTCTCCCCATCGTCAAAGTTCTTGAGATGGGGCTCCGGTCGCCATCTAGTTGTTGCAGCGAAGAAATCGCCAATCGACGGTCTTCCGCCGGTGCTTAACAAAATCGTCTTCCAGAAACTCGACTCTGCTCCGGCCCGCCGACGGGTCCGATCGGCTTTCATGGAGCTTCAGCAACAGTTCGATAACTGCTTATTAAAGGTTTTCTTTCTACATTTTTCAACAACTTGAGTTTCTAGGATTCCCTGGTTTGATCATTTGACACTAAAACTTTTCTTTCTGAATTCGTGTATGGGATGGTTGGTTTCATCTGTTAGATGGCTCCTCCTGGGATCAAGACTGAGGTAAGAAATGTTGTCTAAAGTTCATATTTCAAGTAGATTTTACCTTTATTTAGTGAACGGACCCAACATTTGAGTTATTAGTTTCGAAATTAAGATCAAAGAAGCTATAGTATTTTGACACCCCCAAATGTCATTAGTGGCTTCAAGTTTCTGCAATATCTTCGTCACCGTCAAAGTTCCGTCCAAGGCAAAATGCCTTGATTTATCATCTCTACATGTAGACGCCGAATCCCCGTCTCCTCATCCAGTTCACGAGTAAGTGAGTATTCTTCCTCTCTCCATTATCTTATCATTCAGTTATAATCTGGATATATTGTTGTGGCACGAATTCAAATTGGATACATAACACTTTCTTTGCGATTCTGGATTGATTTTAGTCCCGTTTTCTTGCCCCAGCTCGAATTTTCAATCGATGATCTTAATGTGGCTTCCGGAGAAGACGGCCCCATAGCTTAAGCGGAGTCAAGATTTTTATTTCTTCAACTTTTGCTAATCCTGGTGAACTGCAGTAGTTTGAGTGTTTCATTGAGAGGATTGATGATGGCATTGCATTCTATTGTTATCAACGATTGAAACTGATATAAGTCTATAATTAATAGAGGTTGGTAGAAGTCTATCCGTGTCTATCATTAATAGAAACTGATAGAAGTCTATCAGTGTTAGAAACTAATAGAAGTCTATCATTAATACTATAGTGATAGAAACTGATACAAAAATATCATTGATAGAAGCTGATAAAAGTCTATCATAATAGAAGCTGATACAAATCTATTGATATATATCAGTGATAGAAACTTATAAAAATCTATCATTGATACTATCAGTGAAAAAAATTGTGATAGAAATTGATACGGGTTTATCATTAATAGAGGCTAACAGAAGTTCATTAGTATCTATCAGTAATAGAAGAAGTCCATCATTGATACTATCAATGATAGAAACTTATACAAGCTTTGTACCAATGTTTTTTTTTTGTTTTTTCTATTAATAATTTGACATTTTTTCTATCTATAAAAATTTTTCATTTCTTAACTCATTTCAAATTATGAGAAGTGGATTTTAGAAAAATCTTAATAAATAAGTAATGAACAAAATTGGATTAATTTAGGAACTTTAATAAATATTTGAGAGATGGATTATTAAAAAAAAAAAGACTTTAAATTGATTAATAAAAAATCCTCCTAATATGTAATAAGAAATAAAAACATATTTATAATTCTTACAATCAATTTTGAATATAGTACAACCAAATAGATTTGTCATTTAAAAAAATTGAAAAAAATATAAGATTTTAAATGGTGGAGGGATTTGAAACACGAGACCTTCTTCTTTAATACCATCTTAAATAACTAATTGATCCTAAACCTTAAACTAATGAATGAAGGTAAATTTAATATTATACCATCTAACATTTTTAAGATTTTTTTCAAATACTTCCTACGATAATACCAAGTTAAATGACTTATAGGCCTATTTGGATTGAATAAAGAAAAAAAATATTTTTCAAAATATTTATTTTTATTTAAACTCTTTTGATAAAATCTTTTTAAATGTACTACAAAAGCTATTTTGAAAGGTTGTCAAATATTTCAATTTTTTTCTTAATGGCTTATTTTCAAAATTAAATATTTGGGAAGTTAATTCAAATGTACACTAAACTAATAGGTGAAGGTAAATTTATATCATCTAACATTAATAAAAAAAAATATTGTTTTCTCGAAAGAGTGTAAATGAAATTAGAACGCATTCCAAACGGACTTGATCCCACACTTAAATAAGTTTAGGGACAAAGCAAAATAAATACAAAAAGTTGGGAAAAAAAAAAAAAAAAAGTTGTCAACCTTTTGTGCTTTTATAATTTGTCTGCAGATATGCCATTTACATTATCTCTATGTTGTATTTAACCTTTTTGCATATTGTGTCAACTTTTTCTATCTTCAAATTTTCATCATCCATTTCTTTTTCTCTCTCTCTTTTGCCTCTCTTTGTGTTTGCATTTTCTACTTTACCTTTCTCTCTCTCTCTCTCTCTCTCTCTCTCCCCCAAATTTTACAAATAAAAAACATCTTCTTCTTTCTTCTTCTTGGTTTCAATTTCTATAGCTTCACCAAAGCTCCCATGGCAATTTTACCCACCACCTCTTCAAGATTGGACCTCTCCATCTCTGTGCCAGGCTTCAATTCATTCTCATCACCACTCCCTCCATCTGGTACACACTCATCCTCTCAATCGAGTTCACGATCGGTTTTCGTTTTTCTCTCGATCGGTTAAGAATATGAGCAAAAGATTAAATATGCAAACCCTATCGAGCTTTTAGGTTTGATTTTGATAGAAAGCAAGAGGATCTGTGTTCGAACCTTGTGTCTAGGGCAAAAGTGATGATAAAGAAATAATTGATTAGATATTGTAATTTGTTCGTTGTTTATTGAGTTTTTGAGTTTAGTGGTGATTTAACGTCTCGGTATCGCGATGGGTTTTCGATGTAGTCACGAGAGATTTGGACATGAACAAAGCTCCAGATGAAGAGGAATGGATGATGGGAAGTATGGAGGAAGATGAAGAAAATAACAATGGAAGCATTAACCCAAGGAAGAAGTTGCGTTTAACAAAGGAACAATCTCATCTTCTTGAACAAAGCTTTAGACAAAACCATACCTTAAACCCAGTACATTTCTCAAAATTCCCTATTCTTTTTTGTTTTTTTTTTTCATAATTTTTTCATTTTATTTTATTTTTAAATTTTATTATATATATGTATAATTATTTTTTATTTAATTTGTAGAAACAGAAGGAGACATTGGCAGAAGTTTTGAAATTGAAGCCAAGGCAGGTTGAAGTTTGGTTTCAGAATCGAAGGGCCAGGTGGGTTATTAATTTTCAAGTTAATTATGTTGAATTTTTTTCTTCCCCTATTATTCTTTTTTATGGATTTTTATTTTGAGGGCTTAATTATGTTCACATGCATAATTTGTTTTGGAATAATTTTTCTTATATTATTATTCTTAATAATTAGATTCGATTAGATAACTATTTGATTTTTCTTTTAAAAATTATGTTCATTTTCTTACCACCTTTTCATTATAGTTTTCATCTTTTTTAACTAAACACTCGAAATCAGAGTCCAAATTCTAAAATAAAAAAGAAATTTTTGAAAACACTATTTTTTTTAAAAGTTTGGTTTGATTTTTCAAAAGATTCTTAATAAGTATACAACACAGCAAAGAAATCAAATATTAACGCTTTGTACTTTCATATGATTTACTTCTAATTTATGAAAGTTATGATATTCTATCCTTGTTCCTAACTGTTCAAACATCCTATTACCTTTTCTTGAATTTTCACAAAAAGTTAGTTAAATTTTTATAAGCTAAAACATATCAAGCCATATATGTCTTTTAATTCATTTAGTTGATTTATAGATATTTATAGTGGATAAGTATTTAGGCTCCGTTTGAGATTATTGTAGCTTTTAAAATAATTGCTAGTATGCTTTTAGAAGAATCCGTCCTAAAAAAAAATTGTGTTTGACAAATGTTAATTTTATATTAGAAAAACTAGTTAAACTAGGCTTATTATTTCAATTATTTTGTATGGATAATTAAATTATAATTTATTTCAAATTGTATATGATTTAAATTTCAACTAATTTCATTTAATCGAAATTATCTAATAAATTTTTTTTAAAAAAATATTTCTTACAAGAAATCAATCCATTAAAATTTGAAAAAATATATATAAATTTTTTTATTATAAATGAATATTATTATATTATATTTATTTCAATTGTTAAGATGTTACCAAATTTTGAGGGAAGCTAAATCTAAAAGCTAGTATTTATCAGCTTTTACACAATAGTTAAAATTAAAAAGTGATTCATAGATTAACAAATAATTCATTTCACCAAACAATCTAGACAATTAAGATTTTTCCATAATCACTTTTAACGATTGCAAACGCAATTTCATACGGGGCCATAGAAACATAACAAATACTTAATAAGTTAAGTATTTTATTTTTACTTGAGAGTACATACTTAAATTAGGTGAACAATGATGATATTTTTTTTTTTTTGTTAATGCCATGAAATTAAAAAAAAAAAAATTAGAAAATTTAACATTTACAAGTTGAAAAGTTTACCTATATATAATTAGTGCAAAAGATCATAGAGGAAAATATGATTTGAGACAATAAGGTTATTAAACTTTAAGTATTGATTTAAATGAAACATATGGAAAATCAATAAAGAAAAAAGAAAAAAAAAGTTTCATTAAAGGAATAGGGATATACAAACTAAATAAACAAGGTTAAAACTATAGCATTATTTTGTCCCTTTTCTAGAAAATAAAAAATTATAAAATAATAATAGTGGAATTATGGGCTAAGATATGCAATGCCACCAAGAGACAATAGGTGAACAAAATTATGAACAAAGTAATAATGTGGTTGCCTCCCTATGACTTAAGATATATATCTCAATTAACACATTGTCTAGAGTGCTTCCAATGGCCTCGTGTGCCTCTACACATTTTTCATATGATATTAACATTAAATTAAACTTAGCTCTCTCTTTTCCTTTTTTTTTTTCCCATAATTTTTCTTTTCCAAGCCATGCATCATAATGTAAATATTTATATATTAGGTTAGATAACTATTTTAGTACATATATGGTTTGTTTTTTTTTTTTTTTTTGGCTTTTATTTGACTTTGTTTTATGTTTTTTAAAATACCTAACATATCTATGTAGATACGAAAACTTACTTTTAAAAAAAATATGGAGTTCTATCTCAAAAGTAATTAACAGAAGGAAGAGTAACTCATATATCTTATAAAGATTTGCAAGATGGTATCTCTTTACGTAAATCATTCTTGGATCAAATTTTTAATTTTAGATTTTTTTTTTCTATACAAAATACCTGTTTGAGCTTATTAGAGAAACTTGAGGTTCCATTTCATTATTTTTTAAAAAAACTAAATGGATTACTTATTTTATTGTCAAATGGTTCCGAGTTGGTACCATGTATTTATTTAATTGTGACGATTTAGAAGAGAGAAACTATTTGAACCATTTAGATAGGTTCAAATTGACATATTTGATGACTTTTGTTTAAACTTTATGATTTCCAAATTTTCAAGTAAATTTAGGGTTTAGAATTTTCGGATTTAGGGTTTAAATCTCCCAAACCAAACAAAATCCTTTCTTGATATATTGTTACTCTTTTTTTTTTATGTTATTATTTTAGTTTTACTTTCATTAACTTTGATCTTAAATACTTAACTCATTTTCTCGACACATGTTTTTCCTTTAAAAAAAAAAAATCAAAGATGTTTTGGAAAAAAAAAAATAACCCAAAAGTTAGGATTTTGTCCAAAGTGAAAATTCGCCCAAATTAACCCTAAGGACCAACCTTGTAATTTTGACCTAATTTATTTTCATTCTAATTTTTAGAATTATATTTTGAAATTCAACTAAATTTCAATGTTAGAAAACTTTTATTTTACCTTTTGTTTAATATTCCAAAAGATTTTATCTTTAAGATAAATTATGTTTCATACAATTAAAATAAGAAAAATAAGTCATTAGTTATTGGGTATTATATATATTGTGTGAGGTTGTTTTATGTAAATTTTCATATATATATATTTATATATATATATATATATATATATATATATTAATTTGATATTACAATGTACATGTAGATTTTCAAACTATATGTTATAAATAGTTTGAAGCTGTTTGAACTAATTATTATGTCAGTTATTTTGGGCACAAGAACAAGCAAAAATCAGTTAAATTAAAGTTAATGGGTGAAGCAAAACATTGCATGAAAAAGGAAAATTTATATACCATTTAATTTGCTTTGATAATAATTAGAATCCAAGAAGACAATAATGATGTTCTTGTCTTTCATGTAAAAGGGTTTCAAATTGCATTTATTTCACTTTACATCTCTTTTTCTCTTGTCCTTCTTTTTTGTTAGGCACAATTATTGACTCTTTTTTTTTGTAGTCAGAACATATTGATTTTGATAATATACTCCATATTTTTCAAAGTATATATATTATTGCATTTACTTTTTCTATTGTATTAATTAAGCATTTATTTGGGTATGAGGTAAAAAGAAAATAAATCAATAATAAACCATGATGAACTGCTTGATTAAACCTAATTGCCATAATTATTTTTTTGGTTAAACTTGGTTTATTTGGCTTTTGTATTTTTTTCAACAGTTTTATTATAATTTGTTTAGTTTGGTTAAGCCTCTGAAATACCCTATAGTTTTATTATAATTATAGTTTGATTTATTTGGCTTTTGTTTATATTTGCTAGTGATTAAAAGCCTTTTATGACATTTAATTTAATATCACTCCAAAACATATATTTAATTATTCAAAATCAATCAAGGATTAAAACAACATGTTTTAGAAAAAAAACATATGATTTAATATATTTTTTGAAGTACATTTTTTTGGTTGCTTTCAAATATAAAAAATGAGTCAACTTATTTATATATATAGCTAAATGTTACTCTATCACTGATAGATAGTGATAGATATTGATAGACATATATTGATGTCTATTACTGACACTGATGTCTATTAGTGTCTATCACAAATAGTGACATTTTTCTATATTTAAAAATATTTTTAAAACAATTATCCTAAATTTTTTGTACGAAAAAAGTGATTTTAATCATGTATTTATTATTTTGGAGTTTGATTTCTTTTTAGTAAACATTGGTGATGAGGATGAAACCTTCGACTTTTTAAGAAAGAATGTCATGTCAATTACAGTTGAATTGCTCACTTTGGTGTTTTGGAGTTGCATTTTTTAGAAAGCCTAATTCTTTAATTAAAATTAAAACTCTAAAATAATAGGATTATTATTGTATTTACTTTTTTCTTTTGTATTAAAGAGGTATTTATTAGGGGTATGAGTTAAAAAAAAAACCCCACATGTACGGAAATTAACCAATGAGATATTATATACCAAGGATGACTCAAATAATTGATTTTAAAAAATTTTCATAGAAGATTTAATTCAAAATTAAGTACCCCACTTTGATTCTTGTGGTTAAACATAGTTTCATTGGGCTGTTTTAGGTAGCCTCATCACTTTATATTATTATTTTAATAGTTTATTCACTAACCTTTTTCTTAAATAACACATTTTCCTGTTGGAAGGCAATAAACTAATTCAATTGACTTAGAGTCCGCTTGGAGAGACAAAAGTTAAAAGCACTTTTATACTTGAAAACACTTTTTACATACTTAAAAAATAGTGTCTTATTATTTTTCGCTGTTTTTAGATATAGAAAAATAAATCAAAATATTTATAAAATATAGTAAAATTATAGAATTGTCAATGATAGACTCTTTGTAAATATTTTCAATAGTTTTACCATTTGAAATAATTTTCCTATTATTTTAGGGTTTAAGGTATCTTGTGCATGGACATATTCAAAACCCTAATCCCCTACATTAAGATTTTTCTCTCCACCACATATGTATTTGATGAAAAAAATGAAGTTAAGCTCATACTTTCAACATATTAATGATCTCGAAAGATTGATTAGTTGAGTTATTTTCATAGTGGCCAACTTTAATTGTCATTGCATTTCATTAACATAACGAATAAAAACTCCACTTAAAAAAATATTTTTTAAAAATTTAAAGGGTCAGACATACCTATCTTAAAAAGTTTGAGGATTATAAAAGTATGTTTTGAAAACCAAGAAATGAAAAATATCTATTCTTTAACATTCGGAAACTGAAAACCCGTAATTTTTTCAAAATACCTCCAAAATTTTAAGCTCAAATCATAAAGACTAAATGTTTGGAGTGTATTCTTAGGAGCAAGTTAAAGCAAACGGAGATGGAATGTGAGTATCTAAAGAGATGGTTCGGGCTATTGACAGAACAAAACAAGAGACTACAGAAGGAAGTGGAGGAGCTAAGGGCAATGAAGGTGGCGCCGCCGACGGTGATTTCGCCGCACAGCTGCGAGCCGCTGCCGGCGTCGAATCTCACTATGTGTCCACGCTGCGAGCGCGTGACAACCACTGCCCTCGACAAGACCCGCATTGTCGTTTAAGTTGGTCGGTCGCTGCTCCCCTGTTTTTTTTTTTCTCCACTCATTCGGAATCATCACTCCATCTAATTAATCAAAATCTGCCTCTTTTTTTTTTTTTTTTTTTTTTAATTTTAGACATGTCCTCGTTTGGAGTTGTGTTATGTTTATACTCTATATAAACTTTCTATATATTTGAAATTTAATTTCTCTTTTATTTTGGTTCCTCTATTTTTCAAAATACCCTAGGTGCCTCCTTCTTCGTTTATCACTACAAGAAATTCAACTTTTGTCAATAAGAAAACCGTCGACAAAAGTAAAAAAACCGTCGAAAAAACCTTTTCCGATAGACTTTCGACCATCGACTGTATTGTCTGGAAAGCCTCGTTGGGAAAACCTTCTCCGACCCAAAAAAGCCACATCATCGGGAAAAAAAGATTTCGTAATAAAATAAGGATGGAGGATTTTGGCAACGCTAAATGGAACCGTCGGTAAAAGGACTTTCTCCCGATGGTAAAAAAATCATTTTCACCGTCGAGATAACTAAGCTTCTGTCAATGGTTCCTTTTAGCATCAAGAGATGGTTATTTATCCCGTCGCTGAATCTACGATTTAAGCATCGGAAAAGATTATCTTGACCTATTTTTAGCATTACTTTTGCCGACGGTGACCTATTTTAGCGTCATAAAAAAGGTAAAAAAATCATGAAATTACACTTTTCCCCATGCCTGTACCATCAGGATTACGTATTTAGGCGTCGAAAATATATTTTTCTTAATTTATTAAATATTATATCTGTTTTTTCTTTTTTAGAAATGTCATACATGTTTGAATCTTACAAATATGAAATAAATTAAAATAAAAACTGATAAAATTAATTAGATGTATACAACATTAAACAATATCCATAAAACATGTTTGAATCTTACAAATTTATCAAATAAACAACTAATAAAAAGATTCGTCTTAAACATTACATAATATCCATAAATTCTTAACCCCAAAATAACATTACATAATATCCATAAAGTACCTATAAAATACAATTCTACAACCTAATTTAGCTCGCTGGGAGATGCATCTTCAACATCAATCACGAGAGACCTACAAATACAAATTTAAATAATTTTATTGCTTAATATACTATATACCAATCTTAAAATGAATATAGAACTTAAAACTCAACTAAGAACATTAACAAATTGAAACAAACCAACTAATATTTACATAAACTCAAATTCAATATAGAACTTAAAACTTAAATATAAATATACATTTACCCCTATACCAATTTTAAACCCAACATAAGAATATGAACAAATTCAAATGAACTTTATTCAATCCCCTCCCACCCTGTCTCTTATACACATCTAGATGTGTATAAGAGCCCCCCCCACACGCACACTTTAACCTTAAACTCAATATAGCATATAACCATCTCAAAACTAATCGCCAACTCAAATTAAACTTAAACATAACTATACAATTACCTCTATAGCAACTTTAAACCCAATATAAGAATATGAATAAATTCAAATGAACTACACACGCTCACTCACTTAAAACTCAGTATAAAACTTAAAACTCAATTTAAGAACATTAACAAACTCAATATACCATACACTAATTATACGTTTATGTTATTACCATAACTGTAGGATAACAACATACACAGTCTTCTAATTAGTTTACTATGAAAGTTGAAGAGCTCATTCCTAATTTGATTTATCTCCTTGTGATCTCATGAGGTGTAAGATTATAACTTTCATATCATCTATCTTAGTTTATCTTCTTTCTTCCCGTTCGTTCGATCTAGCCACTAGCCTTTAAGGATTGTATCTCTTGTTGTTGCTCCTCTATAACTTGCAAGGAGGATGCACTCGACAATAGTTTATTTTTTCTTGATTTTTTAGACTTCAGTGCCCTACCAGGGCCATACTTGTGCCCGACACCTACTTGCATATTTCTTCTTCCGATATTGGTTTAGACCCTTCCTGAGTGGATGCTTCTCTCAACTTGACCATTTGACTCTACATCAATAATTTAAACAAATAATTGTATGACAATTGTATATAAATATAGGTACATTGAGGAATAAAAACTTACGTATGCATCATTAATGGCCTAACTAACAAATAAGTTATCACTTTCATAGTGTGTATACTTAAATAAGTATACTAAGTCCATTGCTTGACCATCGGGTCCTTTCTATAAAACAATTCACATAGAAGATATTACTAATACTTTCTTACAAATCAAATATAGAAACTCTTTTATTTCTACTGTGGATTCTCGTATGTGTATGAAAGTCTTAGAACTAGCTGTATGAGTGAACTTTGAAGCTGACCGATTCTTTACATTAGTCCGCTACTTTCTAATAAAATGAGAAATTAAGGGAAAATGGGTAATTGAAATGAAAGGAAGCTGAAATAAACACAAAAGTTCTTACTTTTCATTCAATTGATTCGAACTTAGTGCATAAAAAGTGTCAATCTTCAATGACATTTATAATTAGATTAGGTGGGTGTGCTCATGCCTTGTTAGAGCTTGTATATCTTTTATAGTGTTTGTATAGTTCCTGTTGGGATTCGTGTCCTAATTCTCCCATAGTCTCGTAATTTGTAATATATACACATTGTTATGAATAAAATAAGAGTTATTTTATTTGGCATTTACTCATATCCAATAAACAAAGCTCCATGGTTATTGTATGTAAACTTAAGCATGTATATGAGATATGCAAGTGGATCATGCCTTAAATGATAACCTAAATAGGTATGTAGTATAAGGATTAAGGACGGATTCCTGTTCCTTGTGACATTATGGATATGACCCGCTTTGTAGAGGTTTACAGGTGTTGTGAACTACTATAGATTGTAGATCCTGACCATTCATGTGGAGACATGCGAGCGGGGGTGTCCTATACAAAGAGTTTGTATATGAGTCTTAAAAGTGTTTTTGAAACGTCTTTTGAGTTGTGGAGAGACCGTAAAGGTAGTTTACGCCACTTCAGGATTTGGAGGTGTTCGGTACATGTGCTAGTGACTAATCCGAAGAAGTTGAAACTGTGTTCGAAAGTTTGCCTCTTTGTGGGAAACGAGGGGTGGATACTTCTATGATCTGAGTGAGAATAAAGTGTTTGTTTCTACAAATGTTATCTTCTTGGAAGAAAACCACATTCAGGATCATAAACCACTAAGTAAGCTTGTTTTACGTGAGATTTCCAGTGAGACTGAGACTACCGAAGGTTCAACAAGAGTTGTTGAACAGATCGACAAATCAACAAGGGTTATTGAGGTTGGTGCATCTAGTCAACCAGCTCAAGAGCTGAGACTGCCTCAACATAGTAGGAGGGTTATGAACCCATCGGATCGCTACATGGGTTTGACTGAAGCCCATAACGTCATTTCTAATGATGGGGTTGATGATCCATTGTCTTTTAAGAAAGCAATGGAGGGTGTTGACAAGGATGAGTGGATTAAAGCCATGGACTAGGAGATGGAATCTATGTACTTTAATAACGTCTGAAAGCTGGTGGATCCGCTTGATGAGGTAAGACCTATAGGGTGTAAGTGGATTTATAAGCGAAAGAGAGGTGTAGATGAAAAGGTGCAAACCTTTAAGGCTAGACTCATGGCAAAGGGTTATACCTAGGTCGAGGAAGTTGACTATGATGAAACTTTCTTACCTGTTGTCATGCTCAGATATATCAGGATACTCTTGTCCATAGCCATATTTTATGATTATGAGATATGGCAAATGGACGTCAAAACTGCGTTCCTTAATGGTAATCTTAAAGAGAACATCTAGAGGGCTCAACTAGAGGGGTTCGTAGTTCCAAATCAAGAGCAAAAAGTTTGCAAGCTTAATAGGTCCATTTTTGGGTTGAAACAAGCGTCTCGATTGTGGAACATAGGATTTGAAACTACAATCAAGTTGTTTGGTTTTGATAAGAACGTTGATGAGCCTTGTGTTTACAAGAAGATCATCAACAGCTTAGTAGCTTTCCTACTACTGTATGGGGGATGATATTCTACTCATTGGGAATGATGTAGGGTATCTGAATGATATTAAAAAGTGGCTAGCAGACTAATTCCAAATGAAAGATTTGGGTGAGGCACAGTATGTTCTAAGGATCCCGATCATTCTGGATCATAAGAACAAAAGGTTAGCCTTGTCTCAGGCATCGTACATCGATCAAATATTGATCAAGTATAGGATGCAGAATTCCAAGAGGGGTTTATTACCCTCAGGCATGGAATCGTTTTGTCTAAGTATCTTCGAAGAACGAGGGAATACATTCACGTGTATGGAGATAAGGATTTGATCCTTACATGATACACAGACTCTGACTTTCAGACCGATAGAGATTCTCGCAAATCGACATCGAGGTCAGTGTTCACTCTGAATGAAGAGGTTGTAGTGTGGCGAAGCATCAAGCAAGGATGTATCACGGACTCCACTATGGAAGCCGAATATGTAACCGCTTGTGAAGCAGCTAAGGAGGCTGCTTGGCTGAGGAAATTCCTTACAGATTTGGAAGTTGTTCCAAATATGGATTTTCCGATCACTCTCTATTATGATAACAGTTGGACTGTGGTAAATTCAAAGGAACCTCGGAGTCATCGTCGAGACAAGCATATCGAACGAAAATACCACTTGATTAGGGAGATTGTGTATCGTGGTGATGTGATAGTCACGAAGATCGTGTCAGAGCACAACAATGCTGATCCCTTTACAAATACTCTCACGACTAAAATGTTCGAGGGTCACTTAGAGAGTCTGGGTTTGCGGGACATGCAGCATCTTGTTTAGGCAAGTGGGAGATGATATTGGGGTATGCCCTAGTTTATTGTATATTGTACATGTATTTATCTTGTATTGTATATTAGTCTTCCGAGGCATTAGGACAAGTGGGAGATTGTTGGGATTGGTGTCCTAATTCTCTCGAAGTCTCATAGTTTTTAATATATACACATTGTTATGAATAAAATAAGAGTTATTTTACCTGGCATTTACTCATTTCCAATAAACAAAGCTCTATGGTTATTGTATGTAAACTTAAGCATGATATGAGATATACAAGTGGATTATGCCTTAAGTGATACCCTAAATAGGTCTGTAGTATAAGGATTAAGGAGGGATTCCTGATCCTTACGACATTACGGATACGACCCGCTTTGTAGAGGTTTGCAAGTGTTGTGAACTACTATAGATGGTAGATCCTAAACATTAATGTGGAGACATGCGAGCGGCGGTGCCCTATACAAAGAGTTTGTATAAGATCAGACCATGAGATGATTAGTTTCTGTATATAACATCGTTGATACTGGCGACTTACATCTCACCTAAACAACCATAGGTAACATGACCTCAATCCTGAGTGTTTTGGGAACTCCTACCTTTGAGGGCGGTCCTTTGATTAGTATGGATGAGATTGGCCAAATTTCCAACTCAACATGCCTACCTTTTTGGGGACTTGTCTGATTTGGGAGTTGGGAACTCAGTTACACAAGATGGAATTCACTCTTTCCCCGAAGCAGGGGTAAGTAGATAGATTGCTCCTTTAAGAGCTGTTTCCAAGGCTTGAATATAGTAGCCACAGCTTCTCTTTGGAAGAGAGAACTTAGTCATAATAGGACTATGACTTATGTTCAATAGAGGGATCAATGGCACTTAAGGAGTTAGATGTAACTACAAGGGTATAATGGTTATTGGCCCAACTGTACTTACGAGCGATCTGTGAAGGGTTATCGCATTGTTGATTTGTTGATATGGACACATAATATATCTGTAGTAAGGAAAGTTTAGTTGTCGATCCTTAGTGGAGTGTCTGCAGTTAATGGATGGTGGATCCCGTGACGAAAGAGTTTAGTTAGTTATTCACGTATCGTTGGAGCTTCGAGCTACAGGTCCATAAGATCCCCTTGGTAGCTCAATGGATTCAAGTTGAGGATCAATTCTTGGTGTTGATTTAAAATGTTCAAATTGACAAGAGATAATTCAATTATATATGATATGATCGGTGTGGTGTATGAGAAACATCAAGTGGAGGATTAATGCAAATAAGATTTACATTAAGGACCATAGAATAGAAAAAGAGCTATGGTTTATATGTTTCATGAGATGAAATATTATAACTATAGGTTATAAATATAGTATGGTAAGTTGGTTATTACATATATTTATAATATTATATTAATTATTGGATAGTTATCTCTTTTTCTCTAATAACCAATTGAGTGGGAGGTTATTGGTGGTTTCATGATAACCGAGAGATAAAAGGAAAAATGTTTTCCTAAATTTAGAAGTTGATGATTGAGATTTCTATTCTCGAAAGTTGCTCACAGTGACTGTCAAGTAAATGAGATTTACTAAACGACAGCTGAAGAGAGTCTAGACGATCATGAAGTAGTTCTATATGATAGTCATTCAGCTGGCCGATTAGCTAAACGATCGCATAGCTTTTGCTAAATGATCGCGAAGCTTTTTTTAAACGATTGAGCATCATCTATACGATAGACTTGTCATCTCCCACTTGCTCAATCGTTTACACGATTGTTCCTCTGGTCTCTTCCTCTAACTAAGTCCACACAGAGCCTACACTTCTGGATTCTCACACCGAGAATACCAAGGTAGCCATTGTGGGTGTGTCATACTCAACTAGACATAGTTGAGGTTTGTTTGAGGTCGTTTGCTGTGTTCATGATCTTGGAGATCACTTAGTTTGTGGTCGTTATGATCGTGCAGTGTAGTGGTCATAGTGTTCAAGCATTCGGGTTTGTAGTCTTGTTGATTGTTTGAGTGTTCGTGATCAAGGGTGTTGAAGATGAGTCTTCAAATGTATGTGAATTATTTCCCTTGATCTTATAGAAAAGCATGCTATAATTTCGTTTTGTGCATCGCCTGTATGTTTTCGTTTCTTGATTTTAATTGTTAATGTTCATATACGAATGAAATTTGGAATGATCATTCTACTGCTCATGGAAATCCTCATGTCCGATTTCCTTTAGTTCTGACCTATACTCTTCAAACAAAATTTTCATTTGTTCATTGATGAAATCATTGACTAGTTGGCTGGGCAAGTCAAACGGAAAATGGTTCTGAATCTTTTTTTTTTTAAAAAAAAGGATAATTAGTATCCATACACACATATATATAATTTGTAAAATATCAAATAACCATCTAACCATTAATTGACTTTTAACAAGCTCTCTAGATTCTATTGGTATCTCTTTCCATGTTCCATATCAAACAAAAAATAATTCCAGAACATTGATACCAATGACATTGCTAAATTTTGTTGCATTATCACAAATTGGTTTCTCCCATATATGGTCGATCTCTATAGGAATTCTCCCAAATGCTTGGACATGTTTATCCAAATCAATATTTCGAAAGTATCCATGTGTCATCTTACTAGTCGTAGAATTAGCCTCTAAAGAAATTATACGTTGGTTTAAATACAAATGATTCAAATTATATGTTAGTTTAAACATTGGTTTAAATACAAATTCTACATTTTTTTATAAAAAGAAAATGTGTATCTAAAATAACCTGAATTCTCTCCCATAAACGATGATGCACCGATATGCTCGAACTCTAGATACTCCATTAATGCCTCCTCATAGGTGTGACCTACCATTGTTCTTGTACAAACAAAAAAATATATTATACAACAATACATAAGTTGTGAAATGAAAAATGGTATCATCAAGATGTTCATCGAGACTCAAACTCCTATCAAAAGATGATTGTACATCCTCTTCCTTGTCATTTATGAAGTCATCATCAACTCGCTGAATTATCTGTTTTTCTACGACTATAGAATCAACAGCAACTTTACATAAATTGATATCGTTCATTGATTCGTCGATTATAAAGGAATGCTATCATAACTTCTAATAACTCAAGTTGGACATTCTCATGTTCTACTTCTGACATGTCCCTCACACGCTTATTTTGGACTACTTGCACCGCTTTTCAATTATTACCATATTTGAGATTGTTGAGGTAAAACACTTGTTTAGCTTGACTGGCAAATACAAAAGGCTCGTTAACAAACTAATGACGAGCTGTATTAATTGATATATACCCCAAATCCATGTGTACTCTATTGGTTTTTTTAGGATTCGTGTCAAACCATGTACACTTAAATATAATTACACGTCTTCTCTTGGCATACTGGAAGTCCAACACTTCATTGATAACACCATAGAAATTATAGAGGTCACCTCCATTTTTACTTTCTGAATGTACCATGATCCTACTATTTTATGCATTCTAACAATTATCACGCTCAATACTATGATAGCGTACTCCATTAACAATACATCCATTGTATGAGTGCATCTCTGAAGCCAGCCTCATCGCTAGTGAATATATATCATCAGAAACATCTCCATTTTCACGTAGTGAAAGAACCTGTTGATTCAATATAACACACTAGACCTTAAAAACTAATGTCACTCACATTATAATATAATTGTTACTTGTCTTTTAATATCATACTTACATGAGATTTGAACCAATCAAGAAAGCCTTGTTGGTGCTTTTCGTATAAATCATCCTGACTTTGAGCTTCATCTAGAATTAGTCTCAAATATTGCCTATAACAAAAAGACATGTCTCAAATTTCTATTTCACACTTTGTATCAAAATCATCAATTACAATAGAATGTTCAAAACATATTTTCGATAAGATTTTATTACCATGGAATTGTTCAAGATGTACCAATATGCACTGCATTTCTCTTCTCTCGATAGTGTGTCCTTACTCTTGATGCTTCTCATGGTCGTGCATTTTGTCTAAACATTGAAAATTCACCACATATCTCATTCTCTAGAAGTCATCATCATTTCTTTCATCTCTATTGCACCTTGTCTCAATTTCAGTTATATACAAAGAACAAAATACCAATGATTCATTCATTATATACACTTATGTTATCTTATATACTGTTTCAATGTCCTTAAACTTCTTTCGATAAGGTACATCCAACTATAGCTAATTGGACCCGCAACTTTTGTTTCATAGGGAAAATGAACTGCTAGATGCACCATTACATCAAAAAACACCAGTTGAAATATTTTTTCCAACTTATGAAGTATGATTTAAGTATGTGTTGGGCTTGATAGGCTTAATGGGCTGTGTGAAACACTGTCTTTTTTAAGCAAAATTAATTGGGCTTAGTTGAAAGCCTGACCCGAAGAGAAAAACCGAATACCAGTGATGGAAGCACTTGAACAAAAACAATGTGCTAAAAGTACAATCCATGTGAAGAACGATCTTCACCCTACACTTTGATAGTCGAGATTAACTTCAAGCACTCAGAAAAAATACAGACACTTGAATGACTAACCCTTTCTTTTCTTTGTTACAGAAGGAAACCGAGACAGAAGAGAGGAAAAACTAGAGGGAGATGCTGCTGGTCTTCGTCTAGACGATGAAGGTGAGAATCGTCTAGAGGATTGAGTAAAGCTATGATTCGTCTAGATGACGAGGTAAGATACGTCTAGACAATTAAGGTTCTGTCAAGGATCATTTAGACGATGGGGTTGCTGCCAAGTGAAAGTTTAAACGATAAGAGTGCCGAGATACACGATAAAGTTAAAGAAAATAAGGGAAGAAGAAGAGCACCAAGAGTTTTACGTAGTTCGACCAAAAGTAGCCTACGTCCAAGGAGATGCTGACGATTTTTGATAGGGGAGTTACAACAAGAACTTACAAGATAAGTAGTTAGCTGATAACTGGCAGAAATGCCAGTTATTATAAGCCTTTTATTTAGAATTATGGGGGCTAATAAGTAGAAAATGCAGTGATAATACTTAAAATTTGCGAAAAATTGAGTTTTGCGTCGATTAGCACCTAAATCCTCACTGACCCCAATATTATACGTTACTCTGTGCCAAAGTGTCTATTTTTGTAGCTATCGCAGGAATCAAACGCATGCCTTGGAAATAAGTAATCGCAGACAAACACATGCACTGAAGCCAGGCGACCGCAAAGACAAACGCATGCGCTAAAAACTGAGTTATCGCATAGATGAATACATGCGGTGATCGAATGCGTCCATCGCATGAAAATTGCGGTGATCAAGCGAATGTGGTGATCAATTGGAGATTGCGGCCACGAAGTGATAACCATAATAGAAGAACGATCGCAAAATGGGTAGAATGTGTTGATACTTCAGCTGAATCAAGCTCGGACGCATACATTGGGAGTATCAACAAGATAAGACGATGTGACATTGCCCATACCGAGATAAAGGCAACAGTGAGACATAACGCAATCATGATAGCTGTCGGCGTTTAAACCCTATAAATAGCCCCTTCGACCTTCATTTCAAAGTATCTGAACTTCTGCCTCAAGGTAGAGGTTTACGATCACAGATGAGAGCTTGAGCAAGATTTTCAGTGAGAATTCTTCACCTCCACAAACCAGATCGAGTGACGACCGGAGCTTTCACTAGAGATAGAGCTCGAGAGAGATATCTCCACCGTTCATCCATGGCACCACCGGCAGCCTTGACGCAGAGTCCTTCATTTCTCTTCTACCCTCTGCATTGTATTACATTTTAGCTTAAGATATTAAGACATTTTGTAATCAATGCATCTCTTGATTCCTTCAATGCCATCTTCTTCATCATCTTTATCTTTATCCTCATTTACCTTCATCGTTTATTTATCAAAGGCGATCACATACTTAATCGTGTAACCTAGAGATAGGACGCATGTAGCAACCCATTGAGAGGTGTGCATTGTGCGAGTATAGTGAGTTAATCCTCTTTGCTTCGTGAAAGGCTATAGCAATGCTTGTCTATGTGTTGTTGCATTGCTTGTCTATAAGTTAAATAGCCGCGTCTAACTGCCTGAGAAGGTAAGACATGGAACGCACTAAAGCAAAGTATGCATTGTTCCTAGAGATAGGCACAATCTTATGTTCGACGCAACCATGCACTATAGAGATATAGTCATGCGGCTGACCACCGTGAGGTGTGCGATGCGTTAGTGTGACGAGCTTGGATTACTCGAGCTATTTAAGATAATAAACATCACTATGCGTTAATGGTTGTTGTGCATCTATCTATTCTCATCGCAAGTCTTCTATTGCTCAATCTGTTTAGATAGGAGTAGGAGTAGTGTGTAAATCCATTAAACTTCTTCTTTTTATTTTTCTTTTCATCGCCTCAAACACATTACTTCACAAGCATTATTGAGTGACAAGTCCCTATGTTCGACCTTGGATTATCCGAGAAACTTTCTTTCGCGTTATACTTGACGCGAGCATAAGAAAACTTGTGATAGGAACGCATGGTCATTGCACACTAGATTAACATATTTTCATTCCAACGCATGACCTCTGACGCATGGGCGTAAACGATAGCTTAAGCCATGTCTAATGCATGATTGCGTGCACAACCACCCCATCCCCGATTTTCTCCAACATTAGCTATCTTGATCTTAAGTTTTCTTTTTTTTTCACTCTCTTACTTGTACAAGAAATTACAGATGTATATAAAGACAACTTGTATAACTAATTTCTAACAACCTTGAAGTTGTTTTTCATCACTTGTAATAACAATCTCCACCTTGAAAGAAAACTTCAAGTGTTTCTTCAACTTCTCTGTACTGAATCTCTTCTTCTTTAACCTTGTCTCTCAGCTGAAACCCTATAATATTGAGGCATTTCTGAAGTTTGAGCTGAGTGACAGTCTTTGTCAACATGTCGGAGGCATTCTCTAAGTCTTTCAAAACTTCTACTTGTTTTGCTTCAATTTTTTCTCGAATGAAATGATATTTAACATTTATGCTTTATTCTGTTGTGATACTGTGGATGCTTTGATAAATGTATGGAGCTCTAATTGTCACAAAATTTTTTTACGGTATTCTGTTTGATCCTGAAATCACTTAGGAGTCCCTTCAGCCATAAACCCTCTTTTACTGCTTCTGAAAAAGCAATAAACTCTGCCTCAGTAGTAGAAAGGGTTACTACTGATTGCAATGTAGCCTTCCAGCTTAGAACACACCTTTCATATAGGAAAATATAGCCTGATAAGGATCGTCTCTTGTCTAGATCTCCAGCATAATCAGAGTCAACATACCCAATCAGCTCTAGTTCTCTGTCTGGAAGTTGTTGGTACATTAGTTTAGCACTTGTAGTACCCTTAAGGTACCTCATTATCCACTTAGTTGCCTCTTAGTGCCTTTTACCCGGATTAGCCATATATCTACTTACCAGACTAGTAGCATAAGCAATATCCAACCTTGTAGACACCATTAGATACATTAAGCTTCCCACAACTTGGGAATAGGAGACAGTTGACATTACCTTCTAAAGTTCAATGTCAAATTCTTTAGGTGAATTCTCTGCTGAGAGTTTGAAATGATTAGCAATAGGAGTACAAACTGATTTAGCCTCTGTCATATGATATTTCTTAAGCAATTTCTGATAATATTGTGACTGATCGATGCTGAGAATACTTGATTTTCTGTTTTTGATTATACCAATGCCTAGAATTCTCTTTGCATTGCCCATGTCTTTCATTTCAAATTTTGACTTGAGTAGATCTTTGAATTTATTTAACTCTTTCATAGTTGCTCCTGATAATAGCATGTCATCCACATAGAGTAACAAATACATAGGATGAGTGTAGGTATCGGTGTTTATGTAAACACAACTATCATAGGAGCTTTTATTAAACTCATTCTTCTGCATAAAGTCACTGAATCTTCTGTTCCAGCACATAGGGGACTGTTTAAGGCCATAGATAGACTTTTTAAGTAGGCAAACATAGTATTCTTTCCTTCTGACCTCATACCCTTTAGGTTGGCTCATATAGATAACTTCTTCTAAGAAGCCATGTAGAAAAGTTGTTTTAACATCAGGTTATTCTCAGCCATAATAGACAATAATAGTCTGATAAAAGTTTGCTTGACCACTAGAGAGAATCTCTCATTGAAATCAACACCTGGTCTTTGAGTAAAACCTTAGCTACCAACCTAGCTTTATATCCAGGTCCTTAATCATTAGGGAATCCCTTCTTTAATTTGTACACCCATGTGGATGCAATTGGCTTGTAACCTTTGGGCAAGATTGTCAACTCCCAAGTGTTATTTCTACTAGTGAATCAACTTCTTCATTCATTGCTTCTATCCACTTAGCTTTAGGACAACTCACTGCTTCTTCAAAAGTTGAGGGTTTTGAATCATTATATAAATCTGAAGCATTTAAAGCTAAGTAGTCATCATATCTTGAAGGCGGCACAATAGTTCTTCTTTGCCTATCTCTAGCTAGGCTGTACCCCCTCAAATCTGTTTCTTCTTGCCCGGGATCAAAAATAGCATCTTCTACTTCTTCTTCAAGATAAGGTAGTTGATCAAAAGATGATTCTGAGCTTGAAGGATCAGAGCTAGGGTTGAGAACTTGCTCCACCTCAATTTTATCATTCTTCATTTGAGGTGTTGTAACATTAGATGTAGATCCCTGCATAAACATCTCTTCCTCCCTGAAAACAACATCTCTGCTTGTAATACATCTCTTCTCTGTAGGATGCCACATTCTAAACCCCTTAACTCCTTATGTGAAACCCAAAAACATACATTTCACAGCTCGGGCAGCTTATTTTCCTTTGTTCTAATGGACAAATCCAGTGCAACCAAACACCCTTAGATTATTTAGGCTAGGAGGTTGTTTGGTCCACCTTTCTTTAGGAGTTAGAAGTTTAAAAGATGCATGGGGGCATCTATTTAGGGTGTAGACAGTATATAAAGCTACTTCAGCCCAAAATTTTTCATGAAGTATTGCATCTGACAGTAGGCTTCTTACTCTTCTATAATAGTTCTATTCAATCTCTCTGCCACCCCATTTTGTTGAGGTATCTAACAGTCTTGTGTCTAGCAATACAATGTTGTCTACAAAAAATATTAAACTCTTCGGCACAGTATTCAAGCCCATTGTCAGTTCTTAGACACTTAATTTGACTGTTAGAAAATTTTGCAACCATAGTCTTCTATTATTTAAACTTATCAAATACTAAGTTCTTAGATTTAACGAAATATATCCAACATTTTCTAGAATAATCATCCACAAAGGTTAAGAAGTACCTGGCTCCACTTAAGGATTGGAAAGGTGAGGGGCCCCATAGGTCCAAATGCACATAGTCAAGGATGGCCTTGGTTGTATGTTGAGCCTTTACAAAACTCTGTCTTGTAGCCTTCCCTACCACACAGTGTTCACAAAAGGATAGTCTTTGATGAATTCCTTTAGGTAGAATTCCCTGATTAGCAAGATCTTGTAGACCTTTGGCACTAATGTGTAAGAGTCTTTTGTGCCAAAGATCTCCTTCAATAGGCTGCTTCTTAATCACAATCAAGGCTGAATGCATTTTCTGAACTCCTTGAACAACATAGACACCATTAATCTTGACCCCTCTGAGAATAGGCTTACTGTTCTTTAAAACTTCACAATAGTCTTCCTTTCCTCTATATTCACAGCCAATAGAATCGAGCATGCCTAGTAAAATCAGATTTCTCTTCAACTTAGGCACATGTCTCACATTTCTCAATAGTTTGACTGATCCATCTTCAAGTTTAAGTGAAACAGAACCAATACCAACCACTGGACATGAGTTATTATTACCCATGTAGACAGAGCCTCTATCCAACTTTCTATAAGTGCTAAACCAGTTTTTGTGAGATGTCATGTGGAAAGAACACCTTGAGTCTAGAACCCAATCTAAGTTTTTATTGGATTCTTCACCCGCCTTCCAATTTGATGTAGCTAAAGTATCTGAATAGAAGTAAGAATCCTCACAAAATGAGGCTTCACCTGACTAATTTTGTTGGACTTTCTATTGAGGTTGTGGTTACTTGTTCTTCTGCTCATTTTTCCACTTTAAAGTTCTACAATCCTTGATTAGATGTCCTAGTTTTTTGCAATATTTACATCTAACCTTGGATTTTTCTTTCCCCTCTTCTTTTGAGCCTTGTTTCCTCTTTTCTTTATTATTCTGCTTTGACTTACCCTTGACAAATAAGCCCTCAACACTCGGCTTATCTTCCTTGTTGGTTAGGAGCTCCATCTCTCGATTTTAACGGTTGAAATGATAATATCAGTAGTTAGAGAGTCTCTACCATATTTTAGGGTAGTCTTTACATCTTTATAGGAATCCGACAGTGAGTTAAGAAGCACAGAGGCTTTATTATCTACCCTAATCTCTTCTTTTTGAGTTTTGAATTCAGTAGTAATCCTATTGAAGTCATCTAAGTTCTCTGTCAACGATTTCGAAGCACTCATTTTGAAGGTGAAAAATCTTTCCCTTAGGAAAAGCTTGTTGGGCAGATTCTTAGTCTCATAAAGCTTATTCAGCTTACTCCACATCTTGAATGTTGTTTCTTGGTCAATCACTTGTCTTAGAACACTATCTGACAAATTAAGAACAAGTATGCCATGAACAATTAGCTCCATGTTCTCTTTTTCTTTTTTTGTTGCAGTAATTGGAAGCTTGGCTGGATCCTCAAGGTCCTTATGAGCCCTTTGTGTTCCAAAATGGCTTTGTTCTTGGCTTTCCACAAGCCAAAGTCTCCTTTTCCGTCAAACTTTTCATTGTCATATCTTGCTACTGCCATTTTTGCTTCAAATTCTGTCTGAAAGTTCCAAGATTTTGTATCTTTAGAATCTTGACTAATCTTGAAGTTTTCTTGCAGGCTCTGATACCACTTGTTGGGCTTGATAGGCTTAATGGGCTGTGTGAAACACTGTCTTCTTGAAGCAAAATTAATTGGGCTTAGTTGAAAGCTTAGCCCGATGAGAGAAACCGAATACCACTGATGGAAAGCACTTAAACAAAAACAGTGTGCTAAAAGCACAATCCACGTGAAGAATGATCTTCACCCCACACTTTGATGGCTGAAGCACTCAGGAAAAATACAGACACTTCAATGACTAACCCTTTCTTTTCTTTGTTACAGAAGGAAACCGAGAGAGAAGAGAGGGAGAACCAGAGGGAGATGCCATTGGTCTTCATCTAGGGGATGAAGGTGAGAATCTTCTAGACGATTTAGGTAAAGCTGTGATTCGTCTAGACGATGAAGGTTCTGCCGAGGATCGTCTAAACGATGAGGTTGCTATCGAGTAAAAGTCTAAACGATAAGAGTGTCGAGGTACACGATAGACTTAAAGAAGATAAAGGAAGAAGAAGAAGACTAAGAGTTTTACGTGGTTCGGCCAAAAGTAGCCTACGTCCACGAAGAAGCTGACGATTTCTGATAGGGGAGTTACAACAAGAACTTACAAGATAAGTAGTTAGCTATCTTAATCTCACAGTTTTCTTTTTTTCACTCTCTTACTTGTACAAGAAATTATAGATGTATATAAAGACAGCTTGTTTAACTAATTTCTAACAACCTTAAAGTTGTTTTTCATCACTTGTAATAATAGTATGCTCGAACACCAATTAGAAGAAGCCTCTGAAGCAGAACGTGAGAGTCGTGAGTTTTTAGCCCCCCATAATTTTCCATCTTTTTCACTCACACACCTTGATATATTTAACACAATCCCATCATGAAATTTAACTGATTTCATCAACTTACAAAATGCATCTCTGTTACTAGTAGTCAATGTGTATGCAACATGTGTCTTTACAACTCTATCCCCTACCACAGGTATAGTTCTTTTCGTACATTTAGATCTTCTAAATCCAAACAAGCATTAGTTGTATTCTTATTCTTTCCCTCAATATTTAATAATGTGTTTAACCAAATTATCACAAATTTTCTTTTCAAGATGCATAACATCCAATTTATGTCTCAATAAAAATTTCGAGCAATATGAAAGTTGGAAAAATATACCTTTTTTTTTTCCAATTTAAACTTTGTTTCCGTTTTTATCACGTTTCTCTGAATGTTTGCTAAGCATGGAAAAGTTTAACAAGTTCACCTCTCATTAGATATTTTCTCCATCCATGATATGGATGTGGTCTACATTTCACTTTTCCACTATATTGATTCCTCTTGCACCAACTGTGATTCTCTGGAAAATAATGTCAATGTCCCATAAAACAATGTTTTCCTAGCCTTAATGATGATGTATCCTCGTTAAAAATAGGGCATGCATGGTTACCTTTGGTACTCCATCTAGATAGGTTACCATACGTAGGAAAGTCATTAATAGTCATAATAAGCTCGCGCGTAGTTGAAAGTATTCATTGCTAATACAATCATAAATGTGTACACTATCATTCCATAACTCCTTTAACTCTTCAATCAAGGTTGTAAGTAAATATCAATTTCTTTTCCAAGAGATTCGGCCTGGGTATAAGAAGGAAAACAATGAAATTTGTCTCTTTCATGCACTTCAAAGGTGGCAAATTGTAAGGAATGAGCACCACAGGTCACATACTATTCAAAGTACTCATATTCCTAAATGGACTAAAGCCATCTGAAGCTAGTTGTAAACAAATATTTTGTAGGTCTGAAGCAAACTAAGAAAACTCACGATCAAAATGTTTCCACCCTTCAGCATTAGCTGGATGTCGCAACACTCCATTAGTTTGAACACGTTTATCTTTATGCCACCTCATTTCTGGTGCAATATGTTTAGATGCAAATAGTCCCTTTAATCTTGGTATTAAAGAAAAATGGTCGTAAAATTTTATGTGAAATCTTTTTACTTTTTCCATCTTCAACTTTGTATCGAGACTCACCACATACTGGACATTGTTGTCAATCGACAAATTCTTTTCAATATAGGATGCAATCATATTTGCAAGCATGAATAGACTCATAACCTAGTCCTAAGTTATGTAATTTTCTTTTAGCTTCATAAAATGAACTAGGTATAGATGCTCCAACAAGAAATGCTTCTTATAACAATTCAAGTAATAAATCATACGACTTGTTATTCCAACCGTTAAGAATCTTAATATGTATTAACTTCACCAAGAACAACAATGAAAAGAATTTTGTACAACCAGGGTAGAACTAGTTACGTGCTTAATTTATTAAGTCTTCAAATAAGCTTGAATTGTTATCTCTTTCTTGGGCATTAGTATGCATCTCAATCTCGTTACCTTCTTCATTCACATCGGCAATTGGATACTATAGATCATTTATAACATTCAAAATTTTGTTTTCTTCACCCATAACATTCATCTCTATTGTACTTAATTCATCATCATGTGTCGATTGAGATGTGCGACTCTCGTATCCCTTAGACAAGTTGATTGGGTCTCTACGATATACCCATTAATGATACAATAGAGATAATTCATTAATGAATAAATTTTGTTCAACTCCGTCTATTGGCTCACACATTGCACTCATGCATTTTCTGTATGAACATCTTATTTTTCCCAAGTTATTAACATGAAGTTTTACAACTTCAAGGAATCGGGCTACTCCTTCTACATACTCAGTTGATAACTTGTTCCTAATCTTAATCTACTCTTTATCCATTCTTAATAATATATGTGATAAAGTTGAACCTATATGATTTAGACATTTAGTTATATTAGAACTTATAATTTCAATTTCTAAGTATTAAATTTTTGTTCGAATAATCGTTTTCATTAAGAACGAGATTGGGTAGTAGAGGCAAATGAGTAATTAAAACTTATACTTTTAATTATCTAACAACATTATTCAACCACAAATAATAAATCCAAGTTAAAATATATATTAATACTTTTAATTTAATTTAATTTCTTTCTTGTTTGTGTTTCTTTTGTTGGGTGAAGTTTCCCAATCATCCTTTCTTTTTAATCCTCTTTCTTTAATTCATTCTTTGATTCTGGCATCTGGGATTGGGTTTTTTTTCTCTTTTTCTTTTGTTTTTATCAATTGCATTGTGGTTTTCAAATCCAAAGTCATTGGTTTAATTTGGAGATTTCATAGGTTTTGCATTTTTATCACATGTTGCCAATAAGAATTTAAATAAAAAAAAATGAAGTACTGAAATAGATAATAATAAAAAAATGAAAGAAAAAATCACATACAATAATAAAAGTATTCCAAAAATAAATAACTTAATATATACCAAATATTATACCCAAATACTAGGTGATATAGAAGTGTGTCTTACACTACATTTTAGAACAGGTCAAATTAAGATGAACAACACGTGAAAAGAATCTAGTTGGTTTACAACATGAATAAAATACGAAAGGAACTAGTGTCATTCTTCTTTAACCAATAAAGAGGATGAGCAGAGGGAGATACATATATAAATTATAATTACACAAGTATGTATGTTAGATAGAAACCTAAATCCTGGATATCAATTATATGGATTTGGACAAAAATAAGAAAAAATTGTTGTACAAAATATATCAAATATTAAGTTTAATTAGTTAGAATCAAACATGCTAGTATCATAAAAACATATGACAATTGATAAAAGAGTACAAGGAGTGAGAGGTAGTTCTTCCTTTCATGAAAATTTCAACAGAACATGATGCCCAAAAATTGACCAAGAAACAAAGAAAATAAAAATACACCCAAGTATCACAAAATCAATAATTCTCTATAATAATAGTGATTAAGGGGCATATTTGGTTTTACAATTGTTGAAAGAATCCGACTCCCAAAGCCTCCATTATGTAAAGCAATGAATCTAGTTGGATAATAATTAACTAAAATAAAAATCAACGAGAACGAATTATATCATTAAAACGGTGTCGGAATGAAATATCAATCATGACAGTAAAAAGTTTTGGTGTAAAGTAAAATCCAAATGGCAGCCTCTCAATCAGAAAAAGTAACACAGGCTTTGAACAAAATTAAGAGAAAATCAAGTTACAGAAAATCACAAAATTAGGGCTTCTAAACAAATCTAAGAACTAAACAAGAGACTACAATAATAACGATGGAAATGAAATAAGAAAGCACCATCACAAAGGTTGAAAAGTAAGATAAATATAGAGAAATATAGAGTTGGGGATCTTCTTGTTTTACCTTAAAAAGATCTGAAGAGAGAAATCGTTGCAGGTTGAAGCCTAGGCGATGGAAGCCTGGGCAGTAAAGGCCTACGAGGTGGACTGAGCGGCGACATCCAATAAAGAAGAATAAGGTCGCAACGCCCAAAACACGCAAGAAAAAGGAGATGGTGGGCGGACGGGGATGTGGCGCAGCGGACAGCGATGGAAGATGGCAGTGGACGACAACAGAAGTGGGCGGTTGACCTAGGGAGAGAGCAGCGCGATCGTCTGGCGAGAAAGTAGGGAGAGAGGCAGAAAGAAGAAGATTAGGGCTGCCAAAATATATCAGGGAGGGGAGATAGGGCGCAAGTTGAAATTTTTTATAAAATGTCTCTCGATGCTCTTGTAAGGCATCGGAAGATTAAACATTTCCCGACTCTTCTCTTAATAGGGTTGGGAGTTCTCCGGGAGACTCTCCAACCTTGATATCTATGCTGACAACAATTCAAATTAGTGTCGGAAAAATTGTCTATGCCGACAGTTTTTCATCATAACGTCGGGAAAGTCTATTTTTTCTGATGGTTTTTTTGGTGTCGGAATTATGTCGATGGATTTTTTGTCGTCGGGAAAAGTTTTTCGGGAGAGACAAAAATTCTTGTTGTGTATAAAAGGTATTTTTTTTAGTTGTATTTTATTTTATTTTTTTAGTTATAAAAATTCTTGTTATGAGACTTGTTCGGCTCTAAAAACCTAAATCAATGTTATGAGTAAATCTTCAATGAGGACAAATGGATAAATATGGTTCTCTCATTGGACACCTTTAACTCAATTATTAAGATATCTCATAACAAGCATCAATAAATTGTTATTTTTGATGCACCAAAAGTTTAAAGGTCTGTAAACTTTACATATTTGCTTCATAGAACAACTTATGTATTTGATCTATTCTATTTGATTGTACATCATATGTTACAATATATTGGAATATGGCTATTTGGGAGAAAAAAGAAAGAAAGAAAAAAAAGATAATCCTCCTTCTTGGGCAATCTGAAATGTGAAACTTGAAGCAAGTATATTTGGCTTGATAGTGATTTATGTATGTAGTTAGACACCTTTTACTAAGGACTATGTTGGGGTGTTGAGTTGAGATATAATATTTGGAGATATGTCTGTAGAGTTCATATATTTATGTTTCGAGTTCATATGTAAGCGATATTTAGTGATTTTTTTTACCTAAATAATTTGTTTTTATGATGATTATTTTTGTTTGGAAACTTTTTTATTCAATAATTCTATATATATTTTTAATAAACTATAGATTGAACTTTATTTTATTGTTTTTTAAGTACATGTGTATTGTTGGGAGTTTTAAGAATGAGATTTAGGATTTACTTTTGGATCATGCTGTTGAAGGAGAAATTTCGGACCAACCACGGACTGTCACGTCATTTGCTAAATTAATGACGGAATTTCGAAATCGTCAAATTTGTGACCAATTAAGAGTTCATGTGTCTCGAATTGAAATTGAGGACCAATTCTGTGTTTTTGTCACAGACATCGATTGAGTAAAATTAATTTCGACCAATTCGACGATAATTTGGGCGTTGACCCAATTACGCCCAAATATGGACTTAATGTGGGCCTAAAACGCCAAAATGGGCCTAAAGACCAGGCTCAAGTCTAATTAATTAGGCCCAAAGGCCAAGCCCAAGTCCAATTAAATTAGGCCCAAAGCCCATGGGCTAATGAAGGTCAGACCCAAGCCCATGAAGCCCATCAGGGAGGTCTATAAATAGAGAAGCTCCCCTCATTTGCAAGGGTCAGCAATTTTATAATCTAAAGAGCTTATAGGGAATTCTCTACAATTAGATGACTCCTTGACTCCTGAAGCTGACCACACCTAAACACTGAAGTCAAAGATACAAGCATTCTGAAGACTGAAGTCCTTTGAAGATGCAAGCATTATGAATACTAAAGTCCTTTGAAGATACAAGCATTCTGAAGACTAAAGTCCTTTGAAAATACAAGCAATTTTACATTCAGAGAGCCCAGAGAGAATTCATCAACAAGCAGAAGACTCCCAAGACTCTTGAAGCTGCACTCCTAGAAGACAGAAGACCCTTGAAGACACAAACACTCTTCCAAGACTTCTACTTTAAAAATGTTCGGTGCTTTTTTTCTTCAAGTCAAGCACATCCACCCAACCGAGAGAGAATCAAAGGATCAAGTACTATAAATCGAACCACATCGCATCAAATCAATCTCAAAATCAACACCAACTCAAGTTCAACTCCACGAAACAAGTTTCTCTGGAAGTCTCGTGCGAATACTAATCCTCCAAAAAAATCAACAAGCTCGAAGACCGAGAAGATCAACAAGCCCAAAGGCCAATCATCCAAGATCATCAAGCCTAAAGGCCGATCGTCCAAGAAGATCAACAAGCCCAAAGGCCGATCGTCCAAGAAGATCAACCAGCTTAAATACTATAGTTTATTTTGAAAGTATCAAAATATTATGTATTAGAGATTGTACTCACTTTCCACAAAATTAATACAAATACAAAGTTCAAGTTCCACGAAATAAATTTCTCTTGAAATCTCGTGCAAACAAATTGGTACGCCCGGTGAGACCTTTCTACCTCTCATTTCTCTCTTGTCATCCAAATCAACAAATCTACATATGGCACCAAAGAAAGTCGCACCCAAAGCTACCGTCAAGTGACGCTTACACGAGACTTGTCACCTGCAACCATTCAAAAGAGATCATGCAGGAATGAGAACAAGGTTTTGTCCTCACAAAGAAAATCTGGGAGCAACTGATGGAATTTCCTGAAGGTGGGATCTTCATTAGAGAAAATCCTTTGTTCAAAAACTATGCTCTTGCTTCCGATCAATTAGAGAAAGAATCACACTTTGAAATGGTGTCTGTCATGATGACTGATGTAACGACTGAGTCGACCATGGCAGAGACGGAGATAAAGATAAATCTCCTCATGAAAGCTATAGAAGAGCGAGATCATGAAATCACTGCTTTAAGAGATGAAATACAGGCTCGAGAAACTGCTGAGTCGAGTCAATCTCCAGCTACAAAAGCCAATGATAAAGGAAAGACTATCTTGCAGGAAGACCAGCCACAACAATCTACCTCTGTCGTCGCCTTGTCAATTCAACAGCTGCAAGATATGATTATTCCATAAGGGCTCAGTACAGAGGACCATCATAGTCCTCCTTTATGTACTCCAAACCGTACACCAAGAGAATCGACAACTTGAGAATGCCAGCTGGGTTTCAACCTCTAAACTTCCAGCAATTTAATGGAAAGGGCAATCCAAAACAATATGTTGCACACTTCATTGAAACCTGTGAACATGCAGGAACCAGAGAAGACCAGCTAGTCAAGCAGTTCGTCCGTACCTTGAAAGGAAATATTTTCGATTGGTATACTGATTTGGAGCCAGAAGTGATTGACAGTTGGGAACTGCTAGAAAGGGAGTTCCTGAACCGCTTCTATAGTACAAGGCGCACTGTTAATATGATGGAGCTGACGAACACCAAATAGTGAAAGAGAGAGACAGTCATTAATTACATCAACCGATGGACTAGATGGCAAAGATAGACTCACTGAATTATCTGTAGTGGAGACGTGCACTCAAGGCATGTACTGGGAGCTTTTCTACATCCTACAAGTGATAAAACCTCGTACATTTGAGGAGATGGAAACACGCGCTCATGATATAAAGCTGAGCATCGCCAATAGAGGAACTAAAGATTTCCTGGTCCCTGTAAGGGGAAAATACAAGAATGAAGCCAAGGGCACTGAAAAGATTGTGGATAGTGCCATAAAAGAATCTATGGTCATTCATGTGACCCCGAAGAATTTTTTCTCCAAAGGAAAACAAACAAAATTTGAAAGAAGGCACAATGAGGGTGAGAAGCATTGTCCAACTCTTAAAGAAAGACATGAGAACGTTTATCCATTTTCTGACTCTGATGTGGCAGATATTTGGAGCAACTGCTAGAGAAGTAACTTATTCAGTTGTCGGAATGCAAGCGATCGGAACAAACAGGAAAAGTAGATGATCCTAACTACTACAAGTATCATCGAGTTGTTAGTCATCCAGTTGAAAGGTGTTTCATGCTAAAGGAACGAATTCTAAAGTTGGCTCGTGAAAAGAAGATTGAGCTAGATTTGGATGAAGTAGCCGAGACAAATCATGCTACAGTAGCGGCGACTTCAAGTATTCCGACACTATCTATGTCCCATGCTCAAAGACAAAGCCTGATCCAGTTTGGAGCCTTCGAGCCAGTTGTTCGATTTTAGCAAGAGATTCAAACAACAAATTCCAAAAAGAAAGATGAACTCATTGAAGATGACAACGAAGGGTGGATAGTTGTGACTCGTCGAAAAAGAAGACAACCAAACTCCACCCAAAAAGAGTCGTATTCCTATCGAAGCTATAGAAGAAGGAACAAGACTCATAAAAAGAAAGGACAAAATATGACACGGAAGCCTAAGCCTGCTAAGAAAGAAGACAAGGACTTCCTTCAATTCTGACGGCGGGCAACTTTGGCAGAATTTCTCCTAAGAAGCTTTCTCAATAATCATCCAAAGAAAGTATCAGAAGTTATTGCATATCACATTGTCGGCATAGTGGAAGTCGACAACAATCATATAACTACCGAAGAAGTCAATGACTCAGAAAAAATGAAGCAAATAACTTTTTTCTTCGATCGTTTTAAGCCTTCAAGTGCTTGATCTTCAATCTTTCAAAGATTGAGTATGCCTACGGTAGGATAAGAAGACCAATGTCCAATAAATACTTCTACTTGAACTTCAGCCTTCAAAAGGCTAAGTACATCCACATCAAAGAAAGATCGACCTTCAGCATTTGCTTTTGATCGTCTCAAGAAAATAAGTGATCAACATAAAGAAAGGATGAAAATCTTGAAGGCAACGTCACTCCATGAAGAAAACAACGATGAAAAGATTCGCAGTCGTGTCCCTTCACGCATGAAGAGAAAATTTTTTGTTGACATAAGTATAGAAGGTTCCTTGATAGTGAAACCAAAACTCATCATATTGACGAATCCTACAAATGAAGAGGATAATCAAAACCATGATGAAATAAGAGCTTCTAAAGTTTAAATGAAGAAACTCCTCATCGTAAGAGCCTAAACTGCATGATGCTCCTGGCCTACATGAGCTTAAAATGTGAACCCCCCCCAAAAAAAAAAAAAAAAATTTATACGAACTACGTTACGACTTAATCCCTGTCATTATAAAAGGTATGAGAATAACTTAAAGAAATTTAAGTGTAGTTCATCAGAAAGTGTACCACAACCACCTAAGTATGATACTACAAGATTATTGTTGATCATCCCCGTAAAAGAATGACACTCCAGATTGAGGATGTTCATCCCTATTGAGCCAACACAACGGATTGAAGAAGTTCATCCTCGTAAGGAGCTAGCACAATAAATAAAAGGCACAACCTTGGAATGCACTTCGCTTCCTCTTCGAAATCAAACTGGGATGCTCTTCCATCTTCAAGTTTAGAGGTTTCATCGATGCTTCATCTTCATGCTCAAGTCTGGAGGCTTTGCAATGCCATCTTCAAGTTCAAACTCAATGCCATCTTGCGGAGGATTTGTCGATGCTTTGTCAAACTCAAACACGAAGGTCTTGTCGATGCTTCTCTATCTTCAAGTTCAAAGGCTTCATTGATGCTGCTTCATTTTCAAGTTCAAGATCGACATGCATGGCCCCACTTCCATCTTTAAGTTCAAGATCGGTGTGCATGGCTCTACTTCCATCTTCAAGTTTAAGATTAGAGTGCGTAGTTCCACTTCCATCTTCAAGTTCAAGGTCAGAGTGCATGGCTCCGCTCCATCTTCAAGTTCAAGGTCGGTGTGCATGGCTCCACTCCATCTTTAATTTCAAGATCGGTATGCATGGATCTGCTTCTATCTTCAAGTTTAAGATTTGTGTGCATGGCTCCACTTCCGTCTTCAAGTTCAAGGTTGGTGTGCATGGCTCTGCTCCATCTTCAAGTTCAAAGTCGGTGTACATGATTTCGCTCCATCTTCAAGTTCAAGGTCGGTGTGCATGGCTCTGCTTCCATCTTCAAGTTTAAGATTGGTATGCATGGCTCCACTTCCATCTTCAAGTTCAAGGTCGGTGTACATGGCTCCGCTCCATCTTCAAGTTCAAGGTCAGTGTGCACGGTTCCGCTCCATCTTCAAGTTTATGGTCGGTATACATCGCTCTCTTGGTCTCCAAAGTCTGGTGTGGCTCACTTCGTTTCCAAAGTCTGGCGTGGCTCGCTTCATATTATCATTTCTTAAGTATTTAAATCCATTTAAAAATCTAATTTGATGTGAAAAGGAGCGGAAGTTGATATAGTTTTAGAAGTTTAGACTATATATATATTTCTAAAGTTCACCTGATTTATTTCTAATGTTCCAATTTTGTACTCAATAGTTCTTTTACACATTAAAAAAATGTTAATAATTAAATGTTATGTCGAATACAAATTTTAATTTTGTGTCTACTAAGTCTTAGTCCTACTATAATTTTTTTTTTTTTAAAAAAAAGAAGAAATCAATATATCATATTAAAAAAAATTAAATTGAATTAGACATAAAAATTAATATTTATGTCCAATAAAAGAACTATTTTTTAAAAATTTGGAATATATTTGAAACTTATTAAATAAAAAATTGATAGTGTGTGGACCGATTATTGAACATTGATAAAGGATTTGTTAGATTCAAAATAAAAGATTTAGAGACTTATTAGTTACAAATTCAAAAATTATATTATAAACTTTATAAATTAAAATTCATACTAATAGAATATTAAATGCATGGATATAAGATTATTTTTTATGTGTGATAAATATACCTAAAATAATTTACTCAGGGTTAAACAATGCTTATATATTTACTTATATATACACATATATGAAAAACAATAAAATAGAATTAAGTTTTTAAAACTAGTTTCTAGTGTTTTGAAAATCAAAACAATATATAAATATATAGATTCCAAAATTAAAAATAAACTAAAATTAAAATAATATATCAAAATATATTAGAACATTTATAAATGAAATTAAGAGAATAATATATGTTTTAAAAATAAAATTAAAATAATATGTGAATATATATAAAAATAAAATTAAAATAGAAAAAATTAAAATAAGAAATATATATTGTATCAACAAAGATTCTAGACCTTGGAGTAGGGAGAAACGAACTCTTTTCACTGCTTCACTAGCTAATGAAACAAAGATAGCATTTTTTATTGCCAAATCATGATAATTTATATTATATATATATATATATAATATATATATATATTATATCTTAAAGTAGACATTTGAGGGGTACCTAACCCTTCTTTAGATCTGCCCTTACATATCTAACTATATATAAGCAAATACTATTTTTTTATCTATAGATTTTATTCTAATTTTTATTTGGTTTCTAATTTTAATGGTTACACTTTTACCCATGAATTTTGAGTTTATAAAATTTCACTTGTTCTCTTCGTTTTAGAATGTACCAACTAATTTTATCCATAAATTTTTAGTTTTGTTTCATGTAATCTCTAGGTTTCAAGATTTATACTTTTACCCTTAATCTTTCATTAAATACTCACTTTTGGCCTTTGATGTTAATGTCTATTGACGAATTTAAGAGAATTGAATTAATAATGATTCAATTAGTTTTCACCTAGTATTTTATCATCCTTAAAATTAATTAATATATTTTGAAACTTGGAGACTAAGTGTGATTTTTTTAAAGACCAAATGAAAATTAAATTCAAATTTCATGGGTAAAAGTATAACATTCTGAATCTTAATTAAGGACTAAAGGAAACTAGACTCAAAACCTACTTTAGTCTCTACCATAGAAGGATTTCAAATACTTGTCTATTTAATATTATCAAATGATTCAAAGGCATGTTAATGTTTAGTTTAGAAGATTAAGATGACTAAAATAGAATAGTTCGATATTCATAAATCAAAACAAATTAAAATAAATGTGAAAGTTAGAATCTGATATTCATTTTCAAATTTGTCACAAACATTTCTCCTTTTTTTTTAAACCTAAAATGTAGCATAGGTTGTGATATTTTAAATGTGTATTAAGTTACATTTAGTAGGTACGTAACACATGATTGAATTAAAGCAAACGGAATAAATTATTAAATTTAAGATAAATTTAATACTCAAAATTTCTCGTGAATTGCATTTTAACAAGTAACATGTGTTGCAAACTAATTGTTGCAATGTACTTTATTGCAACAATTTATAAATATGTCATAGAGAATTGTTGCAATTGCATATGAGCTTGGACCAGTTTCTATATTGTTGCTAATAAACTATTGCAATATGCATACATGGAGCACTTTTCTTATATGTTGTTATTAAAACCGTTGTAGTGGTGTTATATAATTGTTACATTACCCAAAACGTTGTAATATAAATGTTGGAATATACTCTATTGAAGTAGTTACTACAAATGTTGGAATTGAAACGCTGCAATAGACATTTTGTAGCAATCTATAAATATGTCATTGTTGACAATTACTACAATTGTATATAGATTGTAACAGTTGCACAACTGTTGCAAATGAAACTTCACCATATATATCAATTGCAGTGGCTAGTAGATGTGTTGTTAGAAATTATTGCGATGAGATAAAGTTTTGCAGCACATTTAAAACCGTTGCAAAAAAATCGCCACAATAGACATATTTTTTGTAGTTCATTGTCGTTTGTATGCTTATTTTACTACTAGATTTACTACTAGTAAAATTTATCTTAATAGGGAAAAAATGATGTCATGACATTTTGTTTTCAATGTGGGATAGTTAACATCCTTATTTGCTATTAATTTCATTATAATAAAAATAGGGTTATTTGACGCTTTTTCAATGACAAATTTGAATGTACTTGACACTTTTTAAAATGTCCAATAAGTTAATGCCAAGAATAAGAGATGAAATTATGAGAAATGGAAAGTGTCAAGATATATTTTCCTCGATATTATTAAAATGTCAAGAATATTAAATTCGTTTACATGATAAAAGCATCCAAATGTGGAAAATTTTTGGCACGTATTATGTATCATCATTTGTAAATTGATCGTTTATTTGCATCAAATGTATTTTTATCTTGATATACAAAGAATGTCTATTTAATTAATCATATTGACGCATTTAACTTGTCAAGTTTGTGATTTTTTTTAATTATACCTTTATTATCTTACTCTCTTTCCAATAATTTTATCCAACAATTTTATATAAAGAAAATTACATTTTTAGATCATGACTTTTACTAATAGGTATGCTTAGTTCTTAATGTTTTAATTTGGCTAGTTTAATTCCTTAAATTTCAAAAATAGATTAGAAAGGTCTCTACTACATGAATTACATGATTATTTAATTTTTTAGAAAAATTAAATTAAAGAAGCAATATATATTTTATCTCTCCTACTTTCCTCCCTCCCCGTTCTCCCTCATTCCTTCTCTTCCTTCCTCCTTTTCTTCATCTTTATTTCTTAACCACTCTTATTTTTTTTCACCCCTCTTTTAATATTTAATAGTTTTTTCAACATGAGTTTCTAGTGGTCAAATATTGATTTAGTTAGATTTGATGTGTTTGCTTATGAATTTCAAGATTATATTCGAGAAGGAGATCCAATGTCAAAGTGAGCTTAAAAATGACTAAATTATGCCTAAGGAAGTCGATTGTGAGCTATATATCGAAAGGAAGGAAGAAAAGAGGCTAAAAAGATCAAGTTGCCAAAAATAAGGCTACATCATGGCAGTGCGCCAACACACTACCCAACATCATCGCGACCCCATTGTAAATTTGGAAAAAGAAATGTCATTTTAGGAAATTATTTTCTTGAAATGGACCTAGGGTTTTCGTTGTCAAGGATATTCCACCAGACCTGTTAGAGAGAGTTTTTAGTTTAAAATAAGTGAGAAAAATTAGAGGTTGTTTAGAGGCTGTTCGAGATCTTGAAGTATGAATCGAGGCGAGATTGACGGGCTTCAATGGCAAAGGTTGCTTCGAGAGTGGTTTTTCTTCTTGTTTCCTTTACTTTTTTTTTAAATTTTTTTTATGATTGTAATGTATGAGAATGCGTTTGTAGCATCGATGAGTGGCGAAACACTTTAGTTCTAGGGTGTTGATGTACTTCTTAATGGATTTAAGTTGATGCATTTGTATTTTCATGGATGATGTGTTCTTGATTGTTTTTTAACATTTTTATGCTTATTTCCTTGGTTGATTATAGATGTTTGTTAGACTTAATGTTTAATTAGAAAGATTGCACGTTTAGCAAAAATTAGAATATTGGATCGTTAGTTAATCCATCATGTGAATAGTTAGGTTGCTAATGAAAGTTGATTATGACTAACCCTAATGTCATACTTTTTAATTTGGTTTTAAAAAATTAATAATCAATTAGGTTTGCATGAGAAAGATTATTACATGAAGATAATAATTCAGACATTAGTTTCTAGACTTAAACATATCTTTAGCATAAAATCCATAGAAACACTTTGCATAGCTTAATGAAGTAATTAAGGAAATCAACAACCTTGAGCGTCTATATCTCTTGAATTTCACCTTTGCTTTTACATTTGTTTTCTTTAGTTTTAAAATGAAAATATCATCACAATTTCGTTCCTTAGATAAAATCGAGATAATTCTAGAATAGCTAAGTATAATCTAGATATTTAGTCTCCAGAGGACGATACTCGATCTTTTAACTGTTTTGCTATAACATGACCCGTGCACTTGCCGTAGCTTGAGTTTGGCTCACGTCAGTGCACCTTGTCGATATAGATACTAACTCTAAATTCTTTTAAGCTTTTTTTAACCAAGCTTTATATCCTCAAAACCTCTCTCATTCAGATGTAATCTCGGTTCATTCATATATCCCTCCTAATCTTGAGTTGTACATAAACTTAATAACATAAATTAATTCAAGAAGATAATAAAACTCATGAACTAAAACAAACTCAATGGAAACCACAAATAACTAAGATATGACTACTATAATTACAAGACAATCTTAGATCTTTAGTTATACCAAGTCAATATAAATAAATAAATCAACTTACCTACTTTATTAATGGGTAATTAGTTAACAGATATTAATGTAAACAAAAAAAGTTAATGGACATTGTTCTTTTTAACCCTCTCATTTTCTTGTCTAAAAAACCCTAATATCTCATTTTGTATACATATATATATAATAAATATCTCACATATGCATATGGGTACAATTATATGAACCATTTTTAATTTGCATTTTCAAATATATAAAAATGAATCAAAATATTTACAAACAGAGCAAATTTTCATTATCCATCTGCGATAGACCACGGTAAACTACTATCTATGTCTATCATGACATAGATAGACACAGATAGTGGTCTATAACAATTTATCGCAGTCTATCTCAGATAGACAATAAATTTCTTAAATAATATTTTGCTATTATTTATAAATATTTTCATCAGTTTTATCATTTAAAATAATTTTTCTTTTAATTTTTAGTAAATTATTCTAAAAAAGTTAAGCGTTATTATTATTATTATTTTTAAAAAAGGCTTGATTCTATTTTTAAAATCTTTGATAAATGTTTCAAGTTTCATTATTTGCTTATATATTTAGGTGGGTAATCTTATAAATGTTTTATTCATTTTTTCAAAAAAAGTTCATTACTATTACCTAATCTAGATATTATTATATACAAATTCATTTGAAATTATATATTTATTTGAATCCTAAATTGCAATTTTAATCCCTAAATTCTTAAAATTATATGCAATAAGTCTCCAAAAATTTCATTTGGTGCCCAATAAATCTTTTGAAAATGTTTAATAGACCCATGAACATTAAACTTTAAATCTAATTGATCCTTAAATTTTCAATATTATTGTAACCTAATAAATATGTTGACTTTCTTTTAATCTTTTTAGAAAAATAATTGTTCGATAAGAAAAATTAAACATAATGTAAAACTTTATACTTTGATACAACACTTTTTTTATATCGTTTTAATGTTAAGAGACCTAGACTTATTAGATATAAAATTGAAATTTATGACCTATAACAGAACACATAGATGATTTATAAACATAAATAGAATAACTTGTAGAAAATAACAACGTATTTAAGTGGATTTTATTAGATTTTTGGTGAAATTAAAAGTCCAATGGCATTCTAGTAATTATAGGCAAATGTCATTTTTGTAAATATATCCATCTTCTCCTATTAGGGCTGTAAATTCGTGTGACTCTTTGAGAAAGGGAAGGTAGCAGCCGTTTGAACAAAAAAAAAAAAAAAAAAAAAACAGAGAGGGAGGCAGGTTTTTGGAACGAGAACGAAGTCGGGTCTGGTGTGTTTGCAGCCCAGTAAGCGGCAGACACCTTGTTCCCGTCCGGCGAGATCGACAGGTGAGTCGGGTGGTATCGACCGGTGGGTGTCTGTCAACGTTCGAGCATGGGTGTCCGCGCAGGTGTGCAGTCCGGTCTGGGCAGGCGTCTTGCTTCCGGTGTTTTTCGTTCGGCAGGTTGTCAGCGAGAGAGACGCGCGGGTCTACGCGTGGTTCACAGTAAAGGCTGGTTGTTTTGGGCTGTTTTTTCCAACGGATTATTCTCGATTTCAGAAGTGACGTTATGTGTGGATCTCTCGGTATCAGTGGATATTAATTGGTGATTATTATTGATTATCTGTAATTGTAAATTCCTTATTGTTCCTAATAAAATTAATTCAAGCTGGTTAACCAAACTGGTCGAACCACTATATATCTTGTTGTTCATTCTTTATTGCTTTTGATTTATTCTGCTAATTGTTTGTGTTCTATTTGGCCATCTAAGATAGGTTCAAAACTATCAAAAGTAGTATCAGAGCCCCATTCGATCCAAGGAGCGTGTGTGGTAGTGTGTTGACATATTCTTTGTTTAGGAGAATTTTTGTTGGGATTAATTTGACCGATGGCTTCGATGTCTACACGGTTCGAAGTTGTTAAATTTTTAGGGCTATTTTGGTGCAACAAAAGGTAGCCAAAATCTTAGACAAAAATGTCCTTCCACCAACAATTACAGAAGCTGAAAAAGGATATGGATGAGATGACCTATTCGATGACAATTTTGTATCTATCAGATAGGATGCTTAGGCTAGTAGATGAGGTGAGTTAGGCTAGTAGATGAGGTGAGTGCTTAGGCTAGTAGATGAGGTCACTACTACAGCGGAGTTATAGAAGAAATTAGAAAGTCTTTATTTGACTAAGTCCTTGCCAAATAAATTATATCTAAAAGAGAAATTCTTTGGATATAAGATGAACTCTAGTAAAGGCTTAGAAGAGAACCTACATGAATTCCAGAAGATTATAGTTGATCTCAATAATATCGGTGAGAATATGTTGGATGAAAATCAAGCAGTTATTCTTCTGAATTCTTTGTCTGAATCGTATCGAGAAGTTAAGACAGCTATTAAATATGGACAGGATTCATTGTCTATGGATAAAGTGTTGGATGCCTTGAGAACGAGAAACCTTGAGATTAAAAAAGAACGCAAGGATGAAGACTCATGGCCAGAGGTAGAAGTGAGAAAAAGAACGGAAAAGGAAAAGAGTCGAGATCCAGGTCAAAATCAAAGGGGAAAACCAAAAGGTGTTTCCTATGTCATAAAGAAGGACACTTTTAAGAAAAATTGCCCTTTGACTAAGAGCAAGGATGCATCAAGTAGCAAGCATGCAGGGGATTCTAGTGCAGCAAATGTTACTGATGGGTATGATTCAGCAAAGGTCTTGATGGTGTCCAGCAGGAACATTCAAAATGCTTGGATCCTTGATTCAAGGTGCACGTTTCACATGACTCCTAATCGGGATTTCTTGATTGACTTTCAGGAAAATGATGGGGGGATCAGTTTTGCTTGGTGATAATGGTGCTTGTGATGTAAAAGGAATTGGGTCAGTTCGAATTGCAACACATGATGGAATGATCAGAATTCTTACAAATGTAAGGTATGTTCCAGAACTTAAACGAAATCTAATTTCTCTGGGCGAATTAGATAGAGCAGGTTATTCCTATAAATCTGAGAATGAAGTTCTGAAGGTTATCGAGTTATTTGGTTAAGCTAAAGGGGACCTTGAGGAATGACCTTTATGTGTTGGAGGGTACTGCAGTTTCAGGTAGTGCTGTTGTTTAATCTGGGAAGAAACAGATAAGTCTATGTTATGGCGTAACAGACTAGCTCATGTGAGTGAAAGAGGTCTTGAAGCTCTTTCACAAGAAGGTTTGCTTGAAGGAGTTAAAGACATTGAACTCCCATTTTGTGAACATTGCATAATAGGAAAGTCTACCAGAGTGAAGTTTGGGAAAGGGAAACATTCTACCAAAGGAATTTTGGATTATGTTCATTCAGATTTGTGGGTCCTACAAAGGTACCTTCTATGGGAGGTTCGAGATACTTTATGTCGATCATTGATGACTTTTCAAGGAAGGTGTGGATGTATCCACTGAAACAAAAGGGAAGCTTTTGGGAAATTTCTTGAATGGAAAAAGTAGGTTGAGAACCAAACCGGTAGGAAGGTAGAGTATCTGAGGATAGACAACAATTTAGAATTTGTGAATCACAAATTTGATAAATTTTGCAAATGTGAGGGAATTACGAGGCATTTCACTGTTACGTACACTCCACAACAGAATGGTTTAGCTGAAATGTTCAACCAAACAATTATGGAGTGTACAAGATGTCTCTTGACAAATGCTTCATTACCCTTGAAGTTTTGGGGGGAAGCTACCCAAACAACCTGTTATCTTATTAATAGGAGTTTGTCTTCCACTTTAGGTCTAAAGACTCCTTAGGAGATATGGACAGGAAAAGCTCCAAGTTTGGATCATCTCAGAGTGTTTGGATGTTCAGCTTATGCTCATGTTAAGGAAGGGAAGCTGAATAAAAGTGCATTAAAATATATGTTTATTGGCTATCCTCAGGGTGTTAAAGGATATAAACTTTGATGCTTGGAAGAGGGTAGAAATAAATGTATTATCAGTAGAGATGTGACCTTTAATGAAACAGAGATGCCATTTCGTGTCAAAGAGCAACAGAAATAGCAGACAGTTGATTAGGTTGAGGCAGATGTTAGAATTGATTCTAAAGCACGACCATCAATAAGTTCAGAAGAATCCAGTGATCAGTCATCTAGTTCTGATGGTAGACAGCCTCAACTGCAGAGGACTTTGATTGATGAGGGAGCTTTCGGTGAAGAAAGCTCAAGTAGTAGTGACCTACAAAACTATCAGCTTACATGTGACAAGCTTCAACGGGTGGGGCAGGCTTCTACAAGGTATGGTTATGCTGATTTAGTTGCTTATGCTCTTACTTGTGCAGTCGACAGTATTGAAATAGAGCCTCTTACTTTTGAGGAGGCAATTGTATCTTATTCGAAGGAACAATGGAAGGATACTATGGAAGTAGAGTTGTTCTCGTTGCAGAAGAATCAGACATGGTCATTGGTTCCAAAGCCTCCTAATGAGAAACTCATTCAGTCAAAGTGGATTTATAAAATCAACCAGGTACAGGAGGTGGCAGCAAGCCTAGGTATAAGGCTAGACTAGTAGCCAAAGGCTACACTCAAAAGGAAGAAGTTGACTTTCATGAGATTTTCTCTCCGATGGTGAGGCATTCGTCCATTTGATAAATTTTATCTATTGCTGTTCACTTTGATATGTTTGTTGAACAGATGGACGCCACCACAACTTTCCTTCATGGAGAATTGTAGGAATTGATCTACATGGCTTAACCTAAGGGCTATGAGGTGAAAGAAAAGGAAGACATGGTTTGTCGTCTTCACAAGTCCATCTATGGACTGAAGCAATCGCTAAGACAATGGTATATCAGGTTTAACACCTTTATTCTGAAGTAGGGGTTTCACAGGAGCTCATATGAGGCCTGCGTGTACTGGAAACTATCTCAGAAAGGTACATATATTTATCTACTTCTGTATGTAGATGATATGATCCTGGTGTCTAAGAATTATTCTGAAATCTATGATCTCAAGAAACGGTTGAGTAGTGAATTTGAGATGAAAGATTTAGGTGAACTGAAAAGGATCCTAGGCATGGATGTGAAAAGAGATAGGGAGAAAGGTTTGTTAACCATTTCGTAAGAGAGTTGTGTGCATAAACTGCTTGAGAAGTATAATATGTCTGGTTGTAAAGCAGTTTCGACACCATTAACATCTCATTTTAGGCTTTCTTCGTCTCAGTGTCCTATTACTGAACAAGAAAGGTTAGAGATGTCTAATATTCCCTATTGTAATGTTGTTGGAAGTATTATGTATTTGATGATTTGTATTAGGCCTGACTTTGGATATGGTATGAGTATGATAAGTAGGTTTATATCAAATTCTGGGAAGGAGCATTTGAATGCAGTTAAATGGGTGCTTCAATATTTGAAAGGTAGTACCAGTGTATCATTGTGTTTTAGCAGAGATTGTGATAAATCAGCACTGTTGGAAGGCTTCACAGATGCAGATTATGCTGCAGACCTTGACAAAAAAAGGTCTTTATCAAGTCACATTTTTCGTTTGTTTGGTAATGTGGTCAGTTGGAAGGTTGCTCTACAGTTAGTTGTTGTTTTTTCTACTATTGAGTCAGAGTATATTTTAGGGGTGAACCTGTGAAAGAGGCAGTGTGATTGAAAAGGATAGTTGGTGAGTTGTTGTCGTAGGAGTTCATTCTCCATTGTGATAGCCAGAGTGCTATTCATCTTGCGAAGAATCCATCTCATCACGAACGGTCTAAGCATATCGATGTCAAATTTCATTTTATCATAGAAGTTGTGGCCCAAAAAGATGTTGAACTGGTCAAGGTTCATATAGTTGAGAATTTGTCAGATATGTTAGCCAAGGTTCTTCCAGCCCATTGATTTAAATACCTATTAGATGGGCTGAATATTAAATCTGGATGATAGAGAGATTGGAGTATCATCTTGGCACTTAAATATTCTTGTTATGAGGGAGATTTGTAGAAAATAACAAGGTATTTAAGTGGGTTTTATTGGATTTTTGGTGAAATTAAAAGCCAATGGCATTCTGGTAATTATGGGCAAATGACATTTTTGTAAATATATCCATCTTCTCCAATTAGGGTTGTAAATTCGTGTGACTCTTTGAGAAAAGGAAGGCAGTAGCCGTTTGAACGAAAAAAGAAACAGAAAGGGAGGCAGGCATTTTGGAACGAGAACGAAGTCGGGTCTAGTGTGTTTGCAAACCAGTGGGCAACAGACACCTCGTTCCCGTTCGACGAGATCGACAGGTGAGTCGGGTGGTTTCGACCGACGAGTGTCTATCGACGTTCAAGCATGGGTGTCCACGCAGGTGTACTGTCCGATCTAGGCAGGCATCTTGCTTCCGATGTTTTTCGTTCGGCAAGTTGTCAGCAAGAGAGAGACGCGTGGGTCTGCGCATGGTTTGCCGGTCAGAGGCTGGTTGTTTTGGATTGTTTTTTTCCAACGGATTGTTTTTGGTTTCAAAGACGACGTTGTATGCGGATCTCTCGGTATCAGTGGATTTTCAAATTACAAATTGATGATTATTGTTGATTATATGTAATTGTAAATTCCTTATTGCTCATAATAAAATTAAATCAAGCTGGTTCTCAAAGTAGATGTAGACCAAATTGGTCGAACCACTATATATCTTGGTGTTCGTTCTTTACTGCTTTTGATTTATTCTCTGATTGTTTGCGTTCTGTTTGATCATCTAAGTTAGGTTCAAAACTTTCACAAAACTTCTAACATTATATGAATTGTGCTCTTATAGCACGAAGTTCTGGATTCATCACTATTTATGGAAAAATATTACAAAAGCAAAAAATTTTAAATATGTGAAAGAAACAAAATGAAATGATAGGCAACTCCAAATACTACGAAAAAGAGCATATATGACTTTAGTTTCAAATTGTTTCGAATTAAAATCATGTTACTAGAGTGGAAAGAAGGTGTAAGTGGTATTTGTTTTAGTATTTTGCGTATAAATTGTAAAATGGCTTCATCGTTTTTGTACTTTCATAAATACATTAAGCAATTATGAATAAACTTGTATTATAGCCTTCTTGCAGTTATGATAGTTATCTACTTACTTTTGTAAGATATTGAGAGGTGAGTTAAAAAGTATTACATTGGTAATATTAAGGGATGAAATGACTATCCTGCAGTTTCATTTGGATAATTTGGGTTATCTCACTATAGACTTCCACAGTTTATTCAATTGACTCTCTTGGACATGATGTTCAAGAGGATATGAAAACTATGGTGAATGCATTAGTAATTAATAATTATGTTAGCACATTTTTATGGCATTTTGATTATTGACAAAAGTTGCATCCAATTTTAGTTGGTTTTGTAATTGTTGCTATGGGAGAACTGATACATTTTGTTAGTGGTGTGAAGTTGATATATATGTTCTTTGTTTAAATGAAATGGTCAACTGTTGTTAACTTAACCATGTATGATTGAAAATTTGGAGTTGTGTAGTCATTGATTTGCAAGAGTTGTGTAGTTGTTGGTTTTCAAGTGTGCTAGCTAATTTTATACAAGTGATTCGGGGTATTTGTTAGTTATGTAAAATAAAGGTTGGAAACCATTAGTTATATATGGTTGTGATAATGTAAATATCGAGTTTTAAGCTTGATTAGTGTAAATTACAAAGTTGCATGTGTGGGTCTCAATGACCCCATTATTTTTTTTTTTTTCAAATATTTATAGTTGACTGCTAAAAAACGTTAACAAAAAGTGTATATTTGGTTATTTTTAGAAATAGTTGACGGATAAAAAAATGTGAATATTTCCTTCTATTAATGGCCAAAAAGTGCCAACTAAAATGGTAAAGTTGATGATTTCTTGGAGCAATATGAGCAGGAAATGTCAGTATTACTTTATATTGACGTTCAAAAAGTATTTAAAAAAAAAAGGCTAATATTGATGGGAAAATTAAAAGGATATTGTCCTTTTAGAAACTATTTAGGAAAATATTGTTGTTTTCAAACTATTTGTAAATATATTGTTTTTTTTTTTTTTAAATAAGTCGAGGGTTGAAAATTCGACCGATCTTGCCCTTCTTAACATTATTATTGAGTCTGTTTAATTATCATTCCGGAGACCTTCCTCTATCAAAAGATCGTATTTCTAAATTTTCATAAAGTCTCTCTGGAATTCCTTCCAAAGCTTGTTGAATAATTTTTACGGATTCTGTCATCTCAAGTCTGACTAAATAATGAGTTAATGAATCTTCTTCTTTTTGCCACTGATCTTCCCAATCAAATTCAACAGCGAGATTATATGAGAGAGCGAGATTTTGAGCGAGATTTTGAGCATAAGCGAGAGCGAGAGCAAGAATACCGTACAAATTTTCCTTTTTTTCTTTTTTAATTATTACATATTCCACCTTCTTCTTTCTTTCTTCCTTTCTTTTTTTTTTTTAATTTTTCGTTTTATAAAAACAATTTCTAAAAATATTTTATTATTTTATTTAAACTCTAAAAAGAATAAATTAAAAAAAAATAATAACTCTTAAAAATAAAAAAAATGTAAATTAAATATCTCATTTATATAAAAATAATTACAAAAATCAACGTGTCCCACAAAACGGACGTCGTCGATTTCGAGCTGGTTGTCGTCGTCGACTTCGAACTTGAGGTTACTTGGGTTCTTCTTGATGTTGCTCTGGTACCTCTGAGGCGCTTCATAATATAAATATTCATTATGCTCTCCACGACCCTAACCATGTCCATGCACGTATGAAGATGAAGGATCAACCTCTAAGTCATAATGTCCTGAACCAAATGCTGGCATCATCATCATCGGACTAACATAATCAGTTTGACTCTGCGTCTGCATCATAGGGGGCAACTCTTCCACATTATGTGCAACCTCATCAAACTCATCCTCTTCCCGAACAGGTTCTCTACGTCTAGGAGTTGGTGGATGAACAATAGGTATATCGTACATATAATGAATTTCCTCCATATAGCTTTGGTTGTCACTACATATAGCAAGAACCTGGTTCGGATCATTCGCAACCTCACGGAGTCTACTGTTGTTCGATCTCTGTGAATTATAAAATTAGATAATATTTAAAACAAATTTAAATTAAAAATAATTAGATAATATTCATTCATTTACCAGATGACCCATAGCTGCTTCCGGACGAGTGACGTAGCGCCTTGTGATATTATTATACCAATGAATAAATTCTGGAGTGACATCTGTGTCAAACTGTTCAAGAGAAACCCCCACTGCAATAAACCTTATACGATAGTGCCATCGCATTACCAAATGTGCAACTTTTTCGGATCAATCTCCAATCCTGAAGTCAAAATCATGCAGTACGGGTTCAGTATTACAAGACGATGGGACATCCTGCTGAAAACTGAATTTTCTCATCACCCTGTCAGGAAGATGTCACTCACCAATGTGAAAACATATGAGAGGACTCATCGTCCGCCATATGTTTTGACCATTCGTACAAAAATTAGGCAAAGTATGCATAATAATTTTGTATGACTCCCAAATAACTTGAAACACAAAATATTATATTAGAGAATATTAAAGACAAATACAATAAAAATGTGAATAAAATAATCAATTAGGTTTAGTGTAATGTACCTGTTCAAGTTTAAGCAGATCAAACATGTATCTATACTGGTTGACTACATGTGTGGCTGTCCTAGTCACACAAAATTTCTCTCTCCACCTAAATTTTTAAATTGATAATTTAGAATTTAAATTAACTAGATTAGTGATATAAAAATTAAATTGAATTAAAACAACATACCAAGAACCGTAGGCTCATCCAACTAACTGAGCGTCATTAACATGATGTAGCTATAGAACCATTGTTGGAAATCGCTCCTAAGCCCATAGTTGCAAAAGTATGAGAGACCCAGCTATCTCTCGAACCTCAAGTCTTGTTTCTTTGCATAGTTGTCTATACAACCATGTCAAGCATGCTCTACCCCACAAATACCGCCCCGCATCATGGAGGTTAGCTAACAGTGGCAGGAACATCAAGTGAACAAAATGACTTGATTTATCTGAAAACAGACTTCCACCCATCATTTGTAGTATATATGCTTGTGCATATCTTATGACAGTTTCCTCGTCTGCATCATCTGTGAGCTCACGAAATTGTATTCCTAACCATATTAAACTTAACCTCGATCCTTTAATCTTGTCGGCAGGTGGGATCGCACCAAGGAACAGTTGACAAACTTCTAACCAATCATCGTAAATCACTCCGGTGACTGGCTCACTGTCAACAGGTAACCCCAACAACACTTCTATGTCTTGTAGAGTGATAGTGCACTCTCCAACAGACATATGGAATGTATTCGTCTCGGGCCTCCATCTCTCGACCAAGGGTGTGATCAGATGCCAGTCCAACTGAATAAATCCTAATCTGGCAACCCCATAGAATCCAGATGTGTGCAGTAGCAGTAGTATTCGAGGGTGGAACGGGATAGTGCACTGGAGAACTGCCTCTC
>NC_052355.1:12925587-12927076 GCF_009727055.1 Benincasa hispida | reverse complement strand
GCTCAACGTTCTGCAAGATATTTCTCCAGTAGTACGATCTCGCCATACAAACATATGATCTCACGCATGAGGTTAGGACATGCCTTCGCGTAGTATGAAAATCCTCAATACAATGCCTAAACTAATGTTGTAAAAAAAATTCAGACAACTCCGATTTATTCCTTTGATATCTTCAATTGCTTTGTTGAACTTTCGAATTTGAAACTAACACCCAGCATGATAAACATAATTTTTCAATGAATTAAATTTATACTTTTTATTGAAGTTGCTGATGATATGTCGTAAGCAGAAACGATGGTGATATTTCGGTCCCGTCCAACAATTTGCTGGGTTGTTCACTACTGCAATTATACCAGCATGTCGATCTGAAATTAAACACATCTCTTTTTGTGTTACAATATCTCTCAAGTGTTTCAGGAACCATCCCCATGAGTCTGCAGATTCTTCATTAGCAATGGCAAATGCAAGTGGAAGTAGATGGCCGAACTGATGTAGCAATCAATAGTTTTCCTCTATATTTGCTGTACAAGTGTGTACCATCTATCTGAATGATCAGCCGAAATTTATTAAAAGCTTCTATACAAGGACCAAATGCCCAAAATACAGAAGTTAAGATAACATGACCTTCAGTAAGCGTTTCTTTAACTCTCCACTTTACTCGTGTTCCGGGATTGGTCTGCTTAACCATATATAACCACCTAGGCAACAATTTGTAAGACTCATCCTAATCACCGAACACTTTAGCCAATGCTTTTCTTTTTCCCTCCCATACTCTATGGTAAGGAACTCCAGTGCTCCAGTCTTTGATTTGATGTCGGACTGCAGTTGTGCCACACTGATAGATGGTTTTTCTCTTACGGCCTCACAGAACTCCAGTGCAATCATGTATGTTGCTCATCATACTTAGTGATCTCGAACAAGCCATGCGATTTTTTCTTTATTGTACGAAGTCTCCACTTGCAATATTTCTCCCACTTCTTACACCGAATTGTCCAAATCATCGGTGTAGATTCAACAACCTCGTATGGTGCGTGATACTTTATTGCAAAACATTTGACCGCGTATTATAGCATTTCCTTGTCTTGACAAATCATTCCTTTATACAATTACATATTGTCAACGTCCACAGGAGCTACAATTGGGTCATATTCCCGAATGCTATCCAATACATTCATATCCAAATCATTGAACGTATCTGAAAGCATCTCATGTTCACGACCATTGAAATCCAACTCTTCAAATTCGTCACCCAATTTTGTTCTGAAGTCTCTGTACAGGTTGTTAGCTGCCATATCTTCATTATCACATGGTGATTTAACTGACTCCGGATCAGGATCGATACATTGAGTTGGATCATCAAACGGGTTAAATGATGTATTAGGATCCACCCCTATCATATTTACATTTACATACAAATGCACTACATTTGGCACTGGCATTGCCATTGAGAACATCAAGTTCATAGCTTGTGCATTCGAAATAGGGAATG
>NC_052355.1:12721586-12924415 GCF_009727055.1 Benincasa hispida | reverse complement strand
GAGCAGGGGAATCGGATAACGTCAATGCATGGTGCAAGGGAATCGGAGCAGGGGCAGCTTGGTGATATATATGCACTTTTTCAGACTTATGGAAAGTAAATAAAGTGAAGACGATTTCCATGTGGTAGACCACATCAGCTGACTGGTTGACCGTTTAATCCATGTGGCAGACTCAATCTCGCTATCGCTCACAATCTCGCTCTCTCAATCTCGCTCTCTCCTACAATCTCGCTTTCAATATCCCTCTCTCCTACAATCTCGCTTTTAATCTCGCTCTCTCCTACAATCTTGCTCTCTCAATCTTGCTCTCTCCTACAATCTCGATTTCAATCTCGCTCTCTCCTACAATCTTGCTTTCAATCTCGCTCTCTCAATCTCACTTTCTGCTACAATCTTGCTTTCCATCTCGCTCTCTCCTACAATCTCGCTTTCAATCTCACTCTCTCCTATAATCTCGCTCTCTCTTACAATCTGCTTCACCTACTTATCTTCCTTGTCGAGGGTTGAAGTTTCGACTTATGTATGGCAAAACTTCAACCTTCGACAACCTAGTATACAAAATTAGTGAGATTCCCTTCTAGAGTGAGATCCTCATCACAAAATTAGCGAGTTTTCCTTTTCCTTGTCAAGGGTTGAAGTTTTGACTTATGTATGTCGAAACTTCAACCCTCGACAACCCTAATTTACGTATTGTTTCCAAGTTCTTCTTTGTTTGTCGAGTTCTCAACGTTCGACCTCTACTTTAGTCGAATCCTCAACCTTCGACTTCTAGTCTCGAAATCCCAAAACAACAATATTTCTCTAATAAGTTTTGAAAACAACAATATTAATATTAAAGGTCCTAATATTGATGGTGCTTTTATCTAAACTCTCAAAATGTCAAAATAAGAAACTGTTTTAGTTGACATTTTTTTTTTTGGGTCATTAACAAAATTGTTTGAGGGTGCTTGTTTCAAGGGTTAGGCTTGGAATGGGTTAGGCATCCTAAGCCCAACCCTTGTTTGGAACAAAGATTTAGGAAGCCCAGCTTCCTAGTTTCCATTTTTTTTCCTAATTTAATTTAGGAAGTTTGTCGCCAACTTTGACCACAATCCCTGGTGACCGTTTTCTGACCATCGATTTTGGCCAAACTTCGGCTACCATCGATCAACCTTGGACAAACAAACTTGTATATAAAAATACTTCTAAGAAAGAGTTGTCAAACACATGTGTTTTTATTTTAAATCAAGAGTGTTTAACTAAAAAATTTTCTAATTCATTCCAAACAGACTCTTAGTTTAATGGTAATAATATTTTTTTAAATAATCTATTTTTCTACTATTTTTTTTCATTTGGAGTTTTTTTCTTTTTAATTATTATTGTTTATTAGATTATCTTTTTTAATTTGTTATTTTCTCTTTGTTTATATGTTTCCTTTATTTTAGGAGATTTCTTTTTCTTTTTTTTTTCTTTTTTTTCTATTTCTCCCTATAAATCGATCACTACAAGAAGCATCCCTTATATGCTTTCTTCTTATTATTGTTATATACACATTTTTAATAACAATTGAATAGTAAGGACGTGTAAAAAGTAAATTGAACTAGATTTTTGCGTAATTAAGTATATTTATTTAAATTATATATGTAGAAAACCCCAATTTAAATTAGTAAAAGAGACAAATGTTCCTATAACATTTTATTTCAAAACCTAATAAAATCAAAATATCAAATTATAAAACAATAAATTAAATAAAATTATAATTTTAGTCAATCCTATATTTCAAGATTCAAAAAAATATATATATATTCTTCTAAAATTTTTAGATTATTTTAAACTTACTATATTAAAATAATTAAAATGACAAGTTTGAACTAATCTAAAATCTAACCACTAATTAAATATAAGAAAATATTTCACATACTCAAAATTTATAAATTTGCACTTCATTCCTAGACTTCTTAAGTCTGCACTCCATACACAGTTTCTTAAACCTAGATTACTTAAAATTCATAGGCTTAATATTCTAAACCTGCGCACCAAACGTTCCCTTTTTGTGTTCCCTTTTTGTTGACATTCTAGATTTGTTGTTATTGACTTTCTTGAATTTTTTTAGTCATTAACAAATGTTGTTACAGACATATTTTTGTCATCAATCAAGCCAAATTTGAAGTAGTGTATAAAGATTTGGGAGAATGTTTGTTTCGTGGATTGGGATCAAAGAAAGAATTAATGAGTGATTGTAATAATTTCATATAATGAGTTTCTTTTTGGTGTGTCATGGTTTCCTCAGACATTTATGTGTTTATTATTTTTGTTGTTTTCTTTTAAATTTTTACTTATTTATTTTTTATTTATTCCTGCAATAAAAGTAAGATTTTTTCCCAACATAGATAATAAGTTAGTTTATGTGCGCGCTTAAGGCAAGTTTGAGCATGGGTCTAAATAATGTGTAGTCCACTTATTGACATGAGAAAATTAAACTTTGAGAGGGCGTTTCATCAATGGATTCGGAATTAGGGAGGTTTGACATTTGAAGCTGTAACAACTCAACATTTCGAGTAATCTGACAAGGATCGTTACTCTCAATTGCATGTTTACGTTCAAAACATTTTGATCAATAAAATATAATTTTATTAAATCAGGAAAGACTATTTCAAAAACAATTTATAAAATTGGTAAAATAAACAAATAGATACAAAAAAAAAAAAAAAGAAAGAAAAAAGGAAAAAAATCATTCTGTTCATGGCCCCTAAAACAACTAATAAAAATATAGAGAAAAAAAACATCAAAACATTAAAAATCTCTATCTAGCAACAAGTTCAAAACAGTCAAACAACTGAAAAACATAAACTCAACGAAAGTAATCTTCTTAAGTCCCATATAGCTCGGTCACGGGTCCCTCTCGTCACTCGTCGATCTATTCTCATACTTACCTGAAAAACATTAACTATGAAAGATTGAGTATAAAAATACTCAGTAAGTGACTCCTTAATGGGGCCATTGGGTGAACTATTAAACCCCAACCTAACATTGCCATAATGTACATAACAAGCATAGCATGGCATGACATAGGTAGTGCTCCTTAGGAACACCAATATAGTCATGGGTGTGAACTCGTAGTAACATAGATCATATCAATAGTGGTGATCATCTAGTTACACCAAAACAGTCGTAAGTGGTGAACCCGAAAGTTCACTAACATAGGATGTACACAGCTCGATAGGAGAATTTAACAGTCACCCCTTAGTCTAGCATGCATACAACAGTCAAAGAGGCTTAAACATAAAGTTATAGTCCATGACTTTCTAACATGCTCATAATGAAGCTTAAAAATTACATAGCTTAGCAAATCATTCAAATCAATCTTTAGCATGCTTTTATGGTACCATCTAGTTAACATTTTTATTTAACTAAGTGTCCAACTCAAGGGCGTTCTAGTAAAAAATCACTTACCTTTCGAACAAGCCAAAATATAAATATATGCCCAAGCAAACCAATCTCCCCTTTTTAACATTGTGCAACCTTGAATCAACAACTCTACATGAACCAAAATTAAATCCAACTTTTAGGGAAAATTCCAATAAAAAAATATACATACCAAATAGTTCCAAACAACTTACCCAAAGTATGCTTTGATCTTAAATTGTTTCCAAGCTTAGCACATAAATACCAATCTATTCATAACCCATGGTTAGGAATTTAAAATCAAATTTCCAACATTTAAACCATTCCAAAAAGTTCCAAATTTATATTACTTACCAAACACGTGCTACAATTCCCAAAACAAACTCTAATACCCGCTAGACAACCTTTTGAACTCTTCAAAAATCTCCAAATCGACCTCCAAACATCCGAAACAAAAAAATTTAGGCCAGGAACTTATCAGGTCTTAAAGAATCAAATAAGAACAAACCTAAAACACCCAAAATCTTACCCCGGCCAAGTCCTGCAAACTCCGACGAGCAAAGGACGTTGTGATGAAACTGACTGCATGCGGCTGACGATCGGAGGCAACGGCGGAGCTTGAAAGTCGACGACGACGGATGGACTGATTGTATAGCTCGAACGATGACAACGACGTAGAAACATCTCGTGTAGCATCGTTTCTGGCGACGTCCAAATCTGAGGGAGAGAAGAGAGAGACCATTGGCAACATGGCTGGTGGCATGAGTAGATCCGGTGGAGGCACATCGTGAGAAGTCGCGAACGGCACTAGACTAGAGACTGACTGATGGATTAAGAATACTATTAAATGAAAACCTCTAAGGTAAAAGTCATTTCATGACTATAAGAAAAAATAGATAATTTAGAGATTTAAAACAAAACTATCGTTATAAATGTGTTAACTTACTAAATTTCATACTTTACTACTTTATTATAAAAAGATGAATTTGTTATTTAAAAAGAGATGAAATTTAAAGGCAAACTCAACTTTTTATAAAACTTAATTACAAAGATTTTTTACTGTAGCTAAAAACTATTTTTTATATATAAAAATAACTAAATTGTTGTCATTCATACATTATTGTCATGAAGATTAATGAACCAAATGAATTAGTTTAGGATTATAAAAGACAAACCTAATGTAAATTTCATTTTCAAATGAGTAAATTAAATTTTTCTTTCAAAATTATTATAAAAATTGATGTAAAATATACTAAAAGACAATTATTAAAAAATAGGACTTAGAATCCCAGACTTCCAAACCTTGAAACCCCAAACACAGGTATTTGTAATTCCCAAGTTTCAGAACACCCTCAGATAAGTCTCCAGATATTTGATTCCCAAACCTTTTGATTTTGATGTTAGCATAAATTCTTAATATCTATATTGAATAGATAAATCCTAGGATCATTCATGTCAAATTGTCAAGAATAACATACCAGATTCCATTGCAAAATTGATGATAGCTTCAAGATGATGACGGATAACTATGGTCTTCCTCAACCAAAACTCTGAATGCCCTTAATGGGATCTCTCTAGATGGAATTCAAGAAAGACTGAGTGCTTATTGTTTTTGATATATTGGGGACCATAGCCCTAAGGTCTCTTTATATACTAGTTCAATAAGGGTTCTCATTAAACCTTAATTAACTAGGAATAGGCTTCTACCCATTAAGTTCATATCAATTAGGAATCTAGGGCCTTAATTAATTAGATCACATAATAGGGTCCATTCTAATAAAATAACCCAATGTGATAAATTATTAATCCACATACATAGCCCATACTTTAATTAAACATATTATTATTTAAATATGTCTAACAATCTTCCACTTGGGCTATGTCTGTGTACCTGATATAATTAAATCACATAAACCTTAAGCGCGCATAAACAAGTTATTTCAATAATAGAATTCCCTTTTAGTTTAATCTGGTCTATCTCCTGTATTAGCACAGAATCAAGGCGGCTTTCGTCACTACCCTTGCAACTAAACCTTCCTTGATCACCAATTCTAATACATTCAATGATATAGATCAAGTATGGATGGATAGCATGGAAACTACATGCAAAGTGATCTAGATCATGCCTGTTTCCAACTGGTCCAAATTCCTTAATGAGATCATTCTAAAAAACTTTATGCTAAAGTGCATGCATGATAAACGAGTTCAGATAATAAAACATAAACCATCACCTTTATTCTATATAGAAAATAAACAAAATAAGGTCAAAGAACATCTTCAATAACAAACTCCCACTAAACTATGGAATCAGAAAAGTGACTAACACCCATGTGAGCAACATGCTCATGAAAAATTTTAGGTGGCAAACCTTTAGTCAATGGATCTGCCACCATAGAGTTTGTTCCTATGTATTCTATCGAAATTTGACCATTCTAAACCCTTTCTTTAACAACCAGAAACTTCACATCTACATGCTTTGACTTCATATTGCTTCTGTTGTTGTTAGAATACATCACTGCCGACTTATTGTCACAAAATAATTTTAGTGATTTTTCTATGTCAACCACTATCCGCAGCCCAATGACAAAATTTTGCAACCATATTCCATGATTGGATGCTTCATAACATGCTATAAACTCCACAACCATGGTAGAAGAAGCCATAATTGTTTGTTTAACACTTTTCTAGGATACAGCTCCTCCAGCCAACATGAAGATATAACCTGAAGTGGATCGTAAAGTGTCTTGACATCCAGCATAATCAGAATCAGCCCCAATGATCTCCAAAACTTCTGATCTCCGATAAGTGAGCATATAATCTTTTATTCTCTGTAAATACCTCATAACCCGTTTGGCTGCTTTCCAATGATCCATCTGTGGGTTACTCAAATATCTGCCTAACACTCCAACTATGAACGCAATATTTAGACGCATACATACTTGAGCATACATTAGACTTCCAATGGCCGATGCATAGGGAACCTTCTGCATCTCCTTAGCCTCGAGTGTGGTCTTGGGGCATTGACCTAAAAAAAATTTATCACCTTTAGCGATCGAGGTATCTCCTGGCGCACAATCTTTCATACCAAATATACTAAAGATCTTTTCAATGTAGTTCTTTTGTGACAATCTCAAAATACCTTGAGAACGATCTCGCAGTATTTCAATTCCTAATACAAAAGAAGCATTACCAAGATCCTTCATCTCAAAATTTCTTTTGAGAAATTTCTTAGTGTCATACAATAAACCTACATCATTACTAGCTATGAGTATGTCATCGATATATAATACCAGAAAGATTGATTTACTCCCACTGAACTTGTGATATACACAATCTTCCACTATGTTCACCTAAAAACCAAATGAGGTTATTACTTCATGGAATTTTTTATACCATTGACGAGAGGTTTGCTTGAGACCGTATATGAATTTCTTTAATTTGCACACCATAGACTTTGAATTACCAGACACAAAGTTTTCTGGTTGCACCATATAAATCGTCTCATCAATGTTCCCATTGAGAAACATAGTTTTTACATCCATATGGTGTAGCTCTGAATCAAAGTGAGCTACCAGTGCCATGATTATCCTAAAAGAGTTTTTCGATGAAACCAGAGAGAAAATCTCTTTGTAATCAATGCCTTCCTTTTGAGTAAAACCATTTGCAACAAGACGATCCTTATATCTTTCGATATTACCATGTGAATCCCTTTTGGTTTTAAGTATCCATTTACAACCTATGGGTTTCACTCCTAATGACAGTTCGACAAGTTCCCAAACATCATTGTCTTTCATGGATCTTATTTCCTCTTCTGTAGCACTTATCCACTTTTGAGAGTTAGAACTTTGTAAAGCTTGTTGGAAGTTGATTGGATCATCTTCCACTACGCCCACATCATCCTGATGTTCTTGAAGAAACACAATATAATCATCTGGAATTGCACTTCTTCTCTCTCTAGTAGATCTCTTTAGTGGCGCTTCTTGAAGTTGTTGAGTTTGAACTTCAGGTTCAACAACGGGGATTTCAATGTTTTCTTGTTCTATAATTGGTTCAATAATAAAGCCAGGAATTGGAGCGTGAACATCATTTATAATCACATGAGGAAAAGAAACTAAATCTTCTTCAAAGACAACTTTCCTTATGTTATCTTCCCCCCAAACCCAACATCCTCAAGGAATCTAGCATTTCCTGTCTCAAATAATGATCTAGAAGTGGGATCATAAAACTTGAAACCCCGAGAGTGCTCAGAATACCCAACAAAATAGCAGCTAATTGAGTCCAATTTTCTTTCATTAGGCCTATAAGGCCTAACCTCAGCTGGACAACCCCAAATGTGAAAATGCCTAATACTAGGCTTCTTTCCTGTCCACAACTCATAAGGGGTTTTGGCTACTGCTTTACTAGGTACCCTATTAAGAATATATGTTGCAGTCTTTAGTGTCTCACCCCAGAGAGATTCTGGTAGAGAAGAATGACTGATCATACTTCTTACCATATCCTTAAGTATTCTATTTCTCCTTTCTACTACACCACTCATGCTGGGTTTGCCCAACATAGTGTATTGCGGCACGATTCCACATTCCTCTAGTATTTGGCAAAGAACCCTAGACGTTGTTCACCTGATCTATCATATCTATCATAATATTCACCACCACGATCAGATTTGATAACCTTAATTTTCTTTCCAAGTTGTAGTTCAACTTCAGCTTTGAAAGACTTGAAAACGTCTAAAGATTAAGACTTCTCATGAATTAAATATAGGTACCCATATTCGTCTATGAACGTAATAAAATATTGTTGTCCATTCCAATAGGCCGTAGGGAATGAACCACAAATGTCTGTATGTATTAGTTCTAAGACGTCTGAGCATCTGTTGGCACCTAATTTTCTTATGTTTGTCTATTTTCCCTTAGTACATTCCACACAAACGTTGAAGTTACTTAAATCAAGGGAATCAAGAGTTCTATCTGAAAAAAGTCTCTGAATTCTCTGTTTAGAGATGTGACCTAAACGCTTGTACCATAACATAGTAGAATTCTCATTTAATTTACGTTTTATACCACATGAATTAGATAACAGGATCTTGTTAAATAAAGCAAAAGAATCAAGCATATATAGATTATCAATTAAAGAACCAGTACCAATAAGCTTAGAATCTTGAAAAATACTAACTTCATTATTTTCAAAAAAAACAAGAAAACTAAATTTGTCCAAACTGGAAATAGAAACTAAATTCCGTCTAAATAACGGTACAAAAAAAATCTCATTTAGATCCAAATAACAACAAGTTTTTAAAAGTAATCTAAAATTTCAAATAGCTTCAATTGGAACTGCTTTGTCATTGCCCACATAGATGAATCTTTCAGCATCACTTGACGGTCGACTCCACAGGCAACCTGCATTGATATACTTATGTGAGTAGTAGCACCAGAATCTACCCACCAAGTATCTGTAGGTACAAAAGCTAAATTAATTTCAGAACAAACCAAAGTAAGAAGTTTACCCTTCTTTACACACCACTTGGCGTACTTGGGACAATCTTTTTTGAAGTGACCTTTCCTTTTGTAGAAAAAACAAGGATTTTCAGTAGCTTATTTCTTTTTTTTTATTCTGCTGAGATGTCCTTTCTGAAGCATCCACAATTTTCCTTTTCTTCTTATCACGAGAGCCTATTGCCAAACGAGCACTTTCTGTCCTTTCTCTTTTAATCATATCTTTTTCTTGCACACATTGTGAGATAAGCTCATTAATACTCCATTTATCCTTTTCAGTATTATCTTAAACTGAGTGAATTGTGCAGAAGGAGAGATAAGTACCAGATGCACAGGTAAATTTTCATTTATCTCGATATCAAGTGCCTTTAATTTAGCTGCGAGATTGGACATTTCCATAATATACTCTCTTATGTTTTCATTGCCCTTATACCTCATAGAAGTTAAAGAAGTCAAAAGACTACTTGCTTCCCCTTTCTCATTTGTAGCAAAATATTTCTCAATTTGAGCAAGGAACTTATTGACATTTTTACTTTCCATGATAGAGCCCCGAAAAGACTCCGGAATGGAGTACCTAATGATCATCAGACACACGCGATTTGACCGTTCCCACTTCTCTGTATTAGCCATATTTGACTGTTCCTCAGTAGAATTAGGTTTATCGTTCCTTAATGAAAGGTCCAAATCCATACACCCGAGAAGTATCTCTAGGCTTTCCTTTCAAATCTTGAAGTTCGATCCATTCAACTTAGGGATTGAACTCAGATTTCCAGATATTTGAGTAAGACCAATTGAAACAATAAACAACAAAATATATGCTCACGATTAAAATATAACAAAATAATTTCACATATGTGGTGGACCCCTTTATGTGATTACTATGTTCAGCCTTTGGGCAAAAAAACACCAACTATAAATGGTACTCTCAACGTAGTAATCAAAGTACTGACAAAACATAGTAATCAAAGTACTGACAATTAACTGTGTCAAAAAATAGTCTTTCTTTGAACCGACTATTTTTCACACTAGCAATCCTTATAATTTCCACATACTCATTACCACATGCATACCCACAATTTGGCCAAATATTTATTTTCTTTTGGGCCGATAATTATCTGCATAAATTCATGAATATGCACATCTTATATTTTAGAATTAAATTAATCTAGATAACATGGGCTACTTTGGTAACATATTATTTTGACCAACTCAATCTAAAATATAAGACACAATAATATAATAATATTATTGTACAAAAATAAAAGAGGAAGAACACCAAATAGTCTTTACCAATATTCACTTAATAATTGAATACACATAATATAATTAAAGCAACAAAAACATGTGAATATCGCTAAATATCATTAATCAAATTTAAATTTAATTCACCAAAATATCAATCAAATTTAAATTTAAATTTACTACATTATCAATCATATTTAAATTTAAACCATAGCATGATCAATTAGACTTAAATCACTAGTAAAACTTTAGACTCAAATTTACAAAACTTATTAATTTAAAAGCTAGATTTAAATCCACTCAATTATCAATAATCAAGATCAAGAACCACCAGCAAGATCAAACAAGATCATATAAGAATTGCCGGAAAAACCAAACAGATTGATTAATAAACTAAGAACATCAATGAAAATTCCTCCCAGAATAGTCTTTTCTATTATAAACATGATTTTAATAGTTAAAAAAAAAAAAAACAAATAAAACTTGAATTCAAAACCACCTAATTGAATGATTTCATTAAACATGCGACTAATAAAAAGTCGCTCGCCGGTGGAGGTGGAAAATCAATGCACTGTAATTTTTTTTTTTTTTTTAATTCTTTAAACTTCTTTATCAAATAATTGAATCAAGATCCATGACAAACAAATATGAATCGAAAATTCATTCTAATAAAATAACTCAATATGATAAATTATTAATTAATATACATAGCTCATACTTTAATTAAACATATTATTATTTAAATATGTCTAACATTTGAACCTGCAACCCAAATGCCCCTATAGAGTTTCATACTCTCTAACCTTTCTCTGTTGGCAAAGTATCTTAGGCTTTTCTTTCTGTCATTCATGTCATAGTTTTGTTGCTCATGGTCTAACTTGTCATCTTTGAAGAATCAACATCTTCTTTCGTGTCTAATCGGAAGATTACCCTCCATGGATTGATGCTACTATGAACTATGATTTTTTATTTATATTACTTGAAAATTAAAAAAAATATATATCTCTTTATAAACTATTATTTAATACTCTTCAATTATGTCTTCCTTTCTCTCTCATATTTTCTCTTTTAATTTTTTTCCCTTCCACTATTACTTAGCCTCTCTCAAGACACCTCACTCCCAATTTTTTTTGGGGCAAATCATAAAAACTACCCCCGAAGTATGATAGTAGTTTCAATTATACCCTTAAACTTTTAAATTAAAAAATTGAGCCATCAACCTTATCCAAATATTAAAATTGGATCCTCAAACTTACATAATTATATAATTTGTAATAATTGTGTAAGTTTGAGAGTCCAATTTTAACACTTTAGAAGTTCAGGGATCCAATTGTTATTATTGAAAGTTCAAGAATATAATTGCAACTATCACCATACTTCAGGAGTGATTTTTGCAATTTACCCTTTTTTTTTTCTCCAAGGCTTTTTACCTCTATCTTTTTTACTATCTCAAATTTTTTTTGTTTAGCTAAATTTTTCCTCATACTAAATTGTTTTTCCCCTCTTTAATTTTCTTTTCTCCCTAAAATTTTTAATCTTAATCTCCTTCCGTCTAATATTTGTTATTTCTCTAACTTTATTGTTCTCTCTAAAATTTTGTTCACTCTCTTTTATTTAGTCTTAACGTGTCCATCTAAAATTTTCAACTCTAAAATTGTTCTCTTTTTTGTAACTTTTTCTTTCCTTTTAGATTTTTATCACTTCCTCTTGAACTTTTTTTTTTTATTTGTTTCATTCTCTATTGTCCTCTCTTTATTTTTTTTTTTCCCTTGTCATGTCCTCTTTGGAAATTTGAAGGCATTAAAAATTCATTTAGAAGATAAACATTAATCAAAATTTTACGAGTTGAAATGAAAACACTAAAATGATCCAAGCTTAAACTTTTTTGGAAAAATAATTATAACTAAGTTGCTATGAATAAAAATTTTAGAAACTCATTAGACCATATCAAAAGTTAAAAAGTTTTAAGTCACTTTCTAAGATTTTTTTTTTTAAAAAAAAATGATGTAGGCATAAATCATAAAGCACCCTCGAAAACTAAAATCCAACAAGAAATACAAAGGTAGAAAAAAAATTCTATGCTTCATGACATTGGGAACATGATAAAACTATGATAAATAATAATTGTCCCATGCTTTAGAGGCCTAGTATTTGAAATGATGAAGAATTATATGATATTTTCCATTGACTATTTTGAAAATGTTGCACAAAGTGGTAGCCAAGAACATCTATTCTTGTAGGCAGCAGACAGGAGGAGGAAAAGCCATTAGGGTTTGTAAAAGTAATAACACCACAAAACAGCCATAAATGGAACACATTGGAATGCCATTGGACCCATTTGTCTGTCTATGTTTCTTCAATTTCTCCTATAATCATCTATTAGAGTTGTTGGGCACACCACATGCTATCTGGATTAATATATATATATATATATAAATAAAGTTAATTGTAAATCTAGTCATGATTTTTTAGTTTTGCTAAAAAAACAAAAAAAATCATATTTCCTTGTGGCTCTGGCTAAAAGTTTGTAATATACAGTAATAAGAGAAAAAAATCTAAAAAATATATTACATTTTAAAAATATTTATAAATATGAATGAGTTCACTGGTCAATCTTTGAATTTTTTTTTAATTTTCAATTTCGCCCTCTTGTCTTATCTTGTTGTATACCTTCTTTTTTTTAGTCTTTTTATTTTCTTTCCCTCTCTGTTTTTTCATTTTTTCATTTTCTTTTCTTTTCTTTCTCAGTTTTTGCTTTTTCCCTTTCTTTCTTTTTCTTTTTTTATTATATTCTTTCCTTTATCCGATTTTTGTCTCTTTTCTTTATTTTTTTATTTTCTTTCATTTCCTTTTTTCTTTTTTTTTTTAATTGCCTTTTCTTTCTTCGATTTTTGCTTGTTTCTATTTTTTTATTTTTATTTTCTTTCTTCGGTTTTTGTTTATTCTTTTGTTTATTTTTATTTTCTTTCCTTTTTCCGATTTTTGCTTCTTCTCTTTTCTTTTTTTATTATTTTATTTTCTTTTCTTTATCTGATTTTTTGCTTCTTCCTCTTTCTTTTTCTTTTTAATATTTCTTTCATTTTTTCGGTTTTTGCTTCTTTTTTCTATTTAATTTTCTGTCCTTTCTTCAGTTTTTGCTTCTTCTCTCTCTTATTTTTAAAATTTTTCTTAACTTTATTTGAATTTTTTCTTCTTCCCCTTTTTTTCACTAGAATTATGAGGTTGAGTTTCGTACCCAAGACTTGAAAGTACTCAATTCATAAGTGACTTAACATCAACAAGCGAATCATCATGTTTGATTATTATAACAAATAATAAATATAAATAGCAAATGAAAGTCTATCAGTGATAGCCACTAATATTTTCTATCATTGATAGTTTAATCTTTGATTATATTTTCATAATTAATAGTCACATATAGAAATCTATCATTGATAGACAAATTAGTGAACTTAATTAATAAAATTGAAACTCGATCTAAAATGTAAGTGGAATGCCTAAGTTATCACTACTAGCATGTTTATCAGTGATAGAAGCTATTATCTAAAAGAAAAGAGACTTATAAATGTTTGGGAAGGACAAGAAAGGGATAAAAAGGTGTTTAGTGGCTATGATTGATAGAAGCTACTATCGATAACATGTTATTACCAGTGATAGAAGCTAATACTAATAGTATGTTATCAATGATAGAAGCTACCTGATAGCACGTTATCGGTGATAGAAGCTACTCAAGAGCACGTTATCGATGATAGAAGCTACCATTGATAGCACATTATCGGTGATAGAGAATTATCACTGATAGCATGATATCATTGAGATCATTGATAGTATCTTATCAGTGATGTTATCAGTGAAAGAAGCTATCACTGATAACCACAATATCAGTGATATTAGTGATATCGATGATAAAACTTAGGTGCTATCTATATGTCGAGTTTCTATCAAAGGTGATAACCAGTTATAGAAGTCTATCATTGATAGCCTTAAGTGTTAATATTTCAAGGTTGATTCTAATTTATGAAAGTCTATCAGTGATAGCGACTGATAGCTTCTATCAGTGATAGCCATGATAAAAAAATTATTAGTGATAGCTACTGTGGTAATCAAAGTTGTTGGTCTTCTTTCAATATTGATCATTATTTATAAATCTATCATTAATAGCCACTGACAGCCTTAAGTATTGATATTTCAAGGTTGATTCCAATTGATGAAAGTGAACAATGATAGCTACTGATAATTGATAGCAAATTAAAAGCTACTACTTCAAAATTGTATTAATTTTTCTCAAATTGAAAGCTATTGCTGATAGCAACTATCATCGATAGCAATTGATAGAAGCTATCAGCAATAGCAGCAAATTAAAAGCTACTACTTCAAGATTGTATTAGTTTTTCTCAAATTGAAAGCTATCGCTGATAGCAACTATCATTGATAGCAATTGATAGAAGCTATCAGCGATAGCAGCTGATAGCAGCTATCAATGGCTATCACTGATAGCTTCTATTAGTGATAGCTTTTAATTTGAGAAAACTGGGAAGAAATGAGTAAAATGGTGGCTGGACATGGGTTTTTTAGTCTTTTACCATTTTTTTATTTATATATGCAATTATTTTATCTTTGTACTATATATTCTATTATTTTGGACTTGAATTCTATTTATGCAACTAGCCCAAAGGGCAAAACAAGTTACATTTATTAGGTCCATAGTTGTTTGCAAAAATGTCAAAAACAAAACTCATCCCATATATAAAAGATGTAAAATGTCACAAATTCCCTCACTATTGATATACACTTGATATACTATTAATATACACTTAATTGATATACTTAATATACTCAATAATGATGCACTTTATTGATATACTTGATATACTTATCAATCATGCACTCGCTTATACTGTTAATAAACTTGATATACTGTACTGATAAACTTTATAATGATGCACTTAACTAATAAATTGTTAATAAATTAGTCAATCATCGACATATTTATACTGCTAATAAACTTGATACACTTTGTTGATATACTTTTTACTGATATACTTGACTGATACATTGCTAATAAACTTGATACTTATGCACTCTTTTATAATCCTAATACACTTTCTAACACCCTTGAGATTTAAGAAAATTTAAATCAATTATTCTAAAATTGTTGGATTTTATTTTGCATTAATTTTAGAGTTGGAGCCAAATTTTGATTAGTTGGGAGAAGATAATTGGGTTATTTTAACTAGTAAAGGATTTAAGAATTTGAAAAGATTTGGAATTGGGAATTGGGAATATAAGAAGGAAATAAAATAGGTTACAATTATATATAGGGAATTTATTTTAAGTAGTAAAATTATTGAAAATATTTACAAGATATAGCAAAATTTTAGAACTATGAATGATAGATACTGATAGACTTCTATCAGTGTCTATCAATATCACTGATAGACACTGATAGAAGTCTATTAGTATCTATCAGCATCTATTATTGATAGTTTTAAAATTTTGCTATATTTTGTAAATATTTTGTTCTATTTTTATGTGTGTGTGTGTGGATCATAAGCCACGAAGTAAACTCATTTTACGTGAAATCTCTAGTGAGACTGAGACTGCTGAGGGTTCAATAAGAGTTGTTGAACAGGCCGACAGATCAGCAAGAGTTGTTGAGGTCGGAACGTATAGTCTACCAGTGCAAGAGTTGAGACTGCCTCGATGTAGTGGGAGGGTTATGAACCCACCAGATCGCTACATGAGTTTTACTGAAACCCAAAACGTCATTACGAATAATAGAGTCGAGGATCCATTGTCTTCTAAGAAAGTAATGGAGGATGTTGACAAAGATGAATGGGTTAAGGCTATGAACCAGGAAATGGAGTATATGTACTTCAATAACGTCTGGAAGCTTGTTGACTCACCTGATGGGGTAAGACCTATTGAATATAAGTGGATCTATAAGAGAAAGAGAGGTGTAGATGGAAAGTTACATACCTTTAAGGCTAGACTCGTGGAAAAGGGTTATACCCAGGTTGAGGGAGTTGACTATGAGAAAACTTTATCTCCTGTTGTCATGCTGAAGTTCATCAGGATTCTCCTGTCCATAGTCACATTTTATGATTATGAAATATGGAAAATGGACGTCAAGACTGCCTTTCTTAATGGTAATCTTGAGAATACCATCTATATGACTCAAGCAGAGGGAATCGTAGTTCCAAATCAAGAGTAAAGAGTTTGCAAGCTTAATAGGTTCATTTATGGGTTGAAACAAGCATCTAGATCTTGGAACATCAGATTTGACACTGTTGTCAAGTCATTTGGCTTTGACTAGAACGTTGATGAGTCTTATGTTTACAAAAAGATCATCAACAAATCAGTAGCTTTCCTGATACTATATGTGGATGATATCTTACTCATTGGGAATGATGTAGGGTATCTGACTGACATTAAGAAGTGACTATCTGCCCAGTAATAAAAGATTTGGGTGTGGCACAGTATGTTCTCGGGATCCAGATCTTTCGAGATCACAAGAACAAATGGTTATCCCTATCTCAGGCATCGTAAATCAATCAAATGTTGATCAGGTATAGGATGCATGATTCCAAGAGGGGTTTGTTACCCTTCAGGCATGGAATCGTTTTGTCTAAGGATCAATGTCCTAAGACACCTCAAGAAGTTGAGGAAATGAGACGGATTCCCTATGGTTCTGCTGTAGGAAGCTTGATGTATGCAATGTTGTGTACCAGACTCGACATTTTCTATGTAGTAGAGATTGTCAGTCGATATCAGTCCAATCCAAGATTTGATCACTGGACAGCGGTCAAGATGATCCTCAAGTATCTTCGGAGAATGAGAGACTACATGCTCGTGTATGGAGATAAGAATCTGATCCTTACAGGATACACGGACTCTAATTTTCAGACCGATCGAGATTCTCACAAATCGACATCGAGGTTAATGTTTACTCTAAATAGAAGGGCTATAGTCTGGTGAAGCATCAAGCAAGGATGCATCGCGGACTCCACTATAGAAGCCAAATACGTAGTGGTTTGTGAAACAGCTAAAGAGGCTGTTTGGCTGAGGAAATTCCTTTCTTGAAAGTTGCTCCAAATGTGTGTTTGCCTATCACTCTCTATTGTGATAACAGCGGGGCTGTGGCAAATTCGAAGGAGCCTCAGAGTCATCGTCGGGGTAAGCACATAGAACGAAAATATCACCTGATCAGGGAGATTGTGCATCGTGGTGATGTGATAGTCATAAAGATTGCATCGGAGCACAACGTTGCTAATCCCTTTACAAAGGCCCTCACGGCTAAAGTGTTCGAGGGTCACCTGAAGGGTCTAGGTCTGCGGGACATGCGACATCTTGTCTAAGGCAAGTGGGAAATGATACTGGGGTATGCCCTAGTTTATTGTATATTGTACATTTTTATATTGTATTGTACATTAGTCTCTCAAGTCATTAGGACAAGTGGGAGATTGTTGGGATTGGTATCCTAATTCTCTTAGAGTCTCGTTGTTTTGTAAAGATATACATTGTTTAATGAATAAAATAAGTTTATTTACTCATATCCAATAAACAAAGCTCCTTGGTTATCTTATATAAACTTAAGCATGTATATGTGATATACAAGTGGATCATGCCTTAAGTGATAACCTAAATAGGTCTGTAGTATAAGGATTAAGGTAGGATACCTGATGCTGGTGACACTACGGATACGGCCCACTTTATAGAGGTTTGCAAGTGTTGTAAACTACTACAGATGGTAGATCCTGGCCATTCATATGGAGACATGCGAGTGGGGGTGTCTTATACAACGTGATACTAGAGACTTGCATCTCACCTAAATGACCATAGGTGACACGACCTCAATCCTGAGTGTTTTAGGAACTCTTGCCTTTGAGGGCGGTCCTTTGATTAATATGGGTGAGAGTGGCCAGATTGCCAACTCAACATGCCTACTTTTTTGTGGACTTGTCTGATCTAGGAGCTAGGAACTCAATCCAGAAGATGGAATTCACTCCTTTTCTGAAGCAGGGATAAGTAGATAGATTACTCCCTTAAGGGCTGATTTCGAGGCTTTAACATAGTGGCCACAGCTTCTTTTTGGAAGAGAAGATTCAGTCATAGTAGGACTATGACTTATGTTCATTAGAGGGATCAGTGGTACTTAAAGAGATGATGTAACTACAGGGACATAACGGTTATTGGCCAGTTGTACTTACGAGCGATCTGTGAAGGGTTGTCGCACTGCTGATTAGTTAAGATTGACACATAATATATCTATGGTAAAAAGAGTTCAATTGTCGATCTTTAGTGGAGTGCCTAGCAGTTAACGGATGGTGGATCCCGTGACTAAAGAGTTTAGTTAGTTATTCACGTACCGTTGGAGCTTTGAGCTATAGGTTCATAAGGTCCCCTTGGTAGCTCAATGGATTTAGTTAAGGATTAGTTCTTGGTGTTGATTTGAAATGTTCAAATTGACACAGGGGTATTTTGATTATATATGATATAATCAGTATGATATATGAGATACATCTAGTGGAGGAGATTGATGTAAATGAGATTTACATTAAGTGCCATGGAATAGAAAAAAGAACTATGGTTTATATGTTTCATGAGATGAAATATTAAAACTATAGGTTATAAATATAGTATGATAAGTTGGTTATCATTTATATTTATAATAATATTAATTATGGTATAATTAATTCTTTTTCTTTAATAACCAATTGAGTGGGTGGTTATTAGATTTTCTAGGTAACTGTAAGTTAAAAGGAAAATTGTATTCCTAATTTTAGTAACTGGTTGAAAAGTTTTTCAAAAAAAGTTTTTTGAGATTTCTCTCTCGGCAAAAATAGAATCTCACGAAGTTTGCAAATAAATATAGATTTACTAAACGACAGCTTGGGCAAGCGAAACGATCGTGCAGTGCCGAGTAAAATGATTGTGCAGTAAAAGTCAACTATCGTGTAGTGTTTGTAGGCGACAGACACCGAGCTAAACAATGAACTAAACGATCGCATAGCTTTTGCTAAACGATCGCATAGCTTTAGCTAAACGATTGGGCATTGACCTATACGATAGGTCTCCGCCATCTCCCACTTGCCCAGTCGTTGACACAATCAGTATTTCCTCCTTCGTCTGCCTCATACCAATCTGAACAGAGCCACCCTCTGGATTCTCACACCGAGAATACCAAGGTAGCCTTCTTGGTGGTGTCTTACTTAACTCGACACCGTCGAGGTTTTTGTGGAGGCCGTTCGTGTTGCTGAGGAATTCGTGACCAAGGCAAACGCTGAGGATGAGCACGAACTGTTCGTGCAGTGTTGCGGTCGTGTTAGATCGAGCATTCGAGGTTGCTATGTTCGAGCGTTCATGAGCAAGGAGTGTGAAGACGAGTCTACAAATGTTCGTAGAGTTCTTCCTTGTTCATTTGTAGTGTTCATGCTGTAATTTCTATATCGATTGCATAACCACCTGTTTATGTTTCGACTTTAGTTTGTAATGTTCAGTCATGATTGTAATTTGGAATGATTTTATTTCCACTGCTCAGGGAAATCTCGAGTTTGATTTCCTTCATTAGGTTATGTGTGTGTGTGTGTGTATTAGGTTATGTGTGTGTGTATTAGGTTGTATATATACACTACAAAAATTTTCACCTTTCCCCATGCAAAAAAACGTCGAACAAAGGACTAAAAACATCGGGATAGGTTATGTCAACGCATTTTTTTGCATCGGCATAATCTTCGTCGTATCCATATTGGAAGAGAAGTGCCTCTCGACGAAAACTATTTTCATCGATATAAATACCATTTTTCAACGCACTTTTTTTGCATCAGCATATGTGTTTTCCCAATAAGACACGCGTTGGGTTGTCAAAAGCATATTTCTAAAAAAAAAAAAAAAATCAGTTTAATAAACAGATTTCTACCAACTTTTATTTGCGTCGGCATAAGTTGTTTATAATTATATATATATATATATTGTAACAATTAAATAACCTAATTTTTATTTTCTTAATACCTAATTATGCACAAACAAAAATTAATCTTCAAACAAATCAATTAGGGACAAATATAACAAAAGTAAGCTTATATATTTAAAATTAAGACTAATATTCGAGCTTTTCTATCTTCTTACAAATCCCCTACACAAAAAAAGTTTAATCTTCCCTAAGCCAAAATACCCTAACTCCAAATAAATGAGATACTAAACCAAACTAAGTAATCATCTCAAAATCTTCTTGCATTCTCCAAAAAGCGATCTTTAAGAATTTACACGAACAACCTGAAATAAGAAAAACAAATATTATGAAAGATTTCTTAAAATCAACAAAGGAAAATGCACAAAAAGATCTTAACAATCACACAAAGATTTAAACAAAATGTTTAAAATATTTATGAGGAATGATTCCCCTCTCAAGCTACAAACATGTCGTCAATATTCATAACTAAAACATAGACACCACAAACAACCATTTTATTATCTAAAAAGTGATTAAAATGGTTATAATTAAGACGTGAACCTCTCCCCACGCTACGAGCATGTCGTAAATCTATTTAAACAAATACATAAATGGCCTTTAAACCTCCACAACTATCGGATCCCTATAATTGAGCTAAGAAAAAAGTTCCTTTAAAGTGCACAATTAGGCTTCAAGATAATCTAATACACAATTAAACATATACATCCCCCCCCCCCCAAGCTATGAACGTGTCGTAGTTTCACTTAAACGACATTTAAACCTACAAAGTAGTAACAAATGCATAGAAAGTGTCGAAGTGAATCCCTCCTCCCTAAATCCACCTAAATTTCTTTCAATACTAAACTCGTCATTTGATAGTCCTAAAAGCATATAATTCAACTCTCGGATCCCTACAAATAAAGTGCACAATTAGGTTTCAAGATGATTTAAAAAACAATTACAACATATACATCCTCCTCTCTCTCAAGCTACGAAAGTGTCCTAGTTCCACTTAAACACCATTTAAACATCAAAGTGGCAACAAATACACTAAAACAAAAATATTTAAGTAGCTATCATAACTGCAGGATAGCCACAAAACAAACAAATGAAGTTCTTAAATCCTCCAAAATGCTCATATTTGAAGTGGCTACCACAACTGTAGATAGCCACACACCAACTAAAATAAGTTCCTAAATCTACTAACCAAGAACTGAAAGTTGTCATAATATACCTAGTTGTTCGAAGGTCCATCTCCTTACTTTTGTTGCATAGCAAACTGTCTTGTTATTTCAGTCAATTGATCTTGAAAACCTGAAACTATTGACTTCAACATGGCATTTTCCACCTTTAAGCTTGTCTCCTCCGCCTCAAGCTTTTCATACTTATTCCTAATATCTTTCTCAGTTTTTGAGGAAGATGTACTACCTGTAGCTAAATTGGGTTTTGAGTTCCATCCAAGATCATTAGTGTGGCCTGATTATTTTCCCAAAATCCGTTCATAAATAATTTCCTCCGTTGTTAGTTCAAGTCCAACTTGTCATGATTTTCTAATCTCCTCTTGCATTGCCAACTATATTTATAATGGTTTTTGAGGTTATATATTATATATAAGGGTTAAGATAAAATTTACGTATGTATGATACAATATAACTTATATATGCTTCTTTGGCAGCTTTGCTTATCGACCCATCCTTCTCTGAGAAGTAACTTTTGTAAAACAATTCCACTTGACCTACTTTTTCACCCTTCTCGATCGTCTGTAATTCAATAAAATTTATTCTTTAGATTCAATGGAAAATGAATAAAACAATTAATGAATTTGAGTACAAGCAATTTATGTAAACAATAAGTACAACAAACACATAAAATTTACCTGTCATTCAGGAGTCTCCCATCGATCACAAATAATCTTCCAATCTTCTTTATTTGTTAACCTGTCTAGTGGACCTTCACGAGCAAATACAGGATTCACAAAGCTACAATAGTGCTATGCAGTTTTGATCTACATTCTCTAAATAAGTTCTGTATTTGCCGATTTATGCACTTATTGACGACACTCGAGGATAGATCCACAATCAAATGTGTCTACATTTTCAATAAAAGTTATAGTACGTACACATATGAGATTATACAATAAAAGCATAAAACTTACTTGTAAATGAGCCTTTATAGTGGCAAAGACATCACTAGGTACATCCTTCCACTTAGAACAAAGCAATGAAATTGAATTCTTACAATTTCTACATAGACATCTCATTTTCCCCTCTCCATTTATATGACACTTTGCCACTTCCATGAATTGTGCAACTCCATCAATGTACTCTCTTGAGAATCTATCTTTAAGCTTATTCCAATCCTTATTCATCGTTGAATTAAATGAATCATGTCTAAGTTTTGGCTATATGAAGGAGATATTCCCTTATCTCTAAGTTTTGGCCTTTATGATGAGAACAAGAGAGAAATCACTATATTTCATGTGTCACACTATATTTCATGTGTTCCTTCTTACATTATAAAAGGGACGATTTGCATCAAGCATGTGATGAGAATATTAGTAAAGAAAAAGGGTCAAATATTAACAATTATGAACCTTTATTGATAAAAGCCTCAGTGCTAAATTCTAGACGCTTGAATGAGCATCAATTGCTCCATGTTTCAACAACTCTTATTTTCTCCTAGTTGAAAAATTATATGTTTAATAATGATTCATAAATTTTACTTTCATTCAGTTTGTTTGATATCAGATGTAGAGGTCAATTTTTTTGTCATGAACAACCAGTTCTTCCTAAAAGAGATTAAATGCAAACTAACATTGAGCATGTGTTAACAACAGAAATACAAAATACTTTGTGGAGAAGATGAAATGTATGAATGTGAAATATTATATATATTGCATCTCTCCCTCTGGATAGCAAAAGGGAAAAATATTCTGAATCAGTTCATTTTTAATATGTTCTCTATTAAAAACAAACTTATGCATATTTTTGGTGAAAATGGCCTGAGTTTATTAATTGCTTCTCCTTCGATTTGGAAAAAGGGTTAAAAAGGAAAAGTTATTCATGTTCTTATTTTGTGATTTTTCTTTTTAACACAAAAATCCCTAATCAGAATAATAACACAAACACAATCTATAGACACACTTGTTAGAAAAAAGCAAGGATACGGAGAACCAACCAGTACGTGCGACGAACTTCGGAGGTAGTGTGTGGCAGCAGCAGAGGTATCGTGCAACGGCATTGGGGCGTTGGAGCTCAACCAGCAAAAAGAATATTTAAAGAAGTTGGGGTGTTAGAGCTAAAGCGTATGGCGTATTCAGAGGTAGTGTGCGACGGCGACAGAGCTAAAGCACACGACATTGAGGCGTTGGAGCATCGGAGCTCAACAGAGCGTTGGTTTTATAAATTCATCATTTGGTTTGAAATTTTTTTATAAGTTTATAATTTTTTTATGATTCAAATGAAAATTTATAAGTTTTATAAATTCATGTGGAAAAAGAAAAAAAGGGGAAAAGGAAAAGTGGGGGAAAAAGGAAAGTGTGGGTTTTTTTAAATATCCATGCATATTTTCATCAAGATAAGCCTGAATTTTTTTCGGCATAATTTAAAAAAAAATGTGGACGTTGCTCTATTTTGGCCGACGAATTGAATTTTTGTCAAGATAAATACGTCTATGCCAACGAACATGTATGCTCAGGAAAAAAAAATTGGAACTGGTAAAAATTCTTATAGTGATATATGTATTAGGTTGTGTGTGCGCGCACAAGCACGTGTGCGTATGTATGTATGTGTGTGCATGCGCATGTGTATATATTAAGTTAATTAGGTTGGGTTGATTATATGTGTGTCTATGTGTGTGTTAGGTTAATTAGGTTGTGTGTGCGCGCACGTGCATGTGTGTATGTATTAGGTTAGTGTGTGTACGTGTGCGTGTGTATGTGTGTGAAGACCCTCGTTGATCAGACGAGCTCTTCTCTCGTTGATATTTCACTCACTGCCAAACCTGCAAACACTCGCCGACCATGCCTCCGACCATCTTCGTTCGAGCACCAGTTGTCCACGCGCAGGGGTGGGCTTCTTCGTTCTCTCTCACTCTCAGCGGTCTCTCCCTCTTCAACGCTCTCACTCTCACATGCTAACAGCTCCCTCCCGTGCTGCAGGAAGAGTCGTTGGTCACCGCCACTGGGGGTTGTGGTGAGAATTTTAAGTAATTTAGAGGTTTACTTTAAATATGTTGGGTACCCAATCAATATATGGGCTAATTATTGATTTAATCATTACTTTGGAGAGGTTGGATTCAAAACTTTTAAGGGGTTGGCGTCACTATCCAGCAAGGTTGTAGGTGCTTAGCTCATTTGGTAGGTGTTTGAGGCCTTTAAACTCTTTGGATTTAACGTCAATTAGTGGAATTTGGGTTTGAAACCTTTGAGAATGGTTTATAGGTTGGAGTCTGATGGAAGTTTTCAAGTAGTTTTGGATTAATCCACAATTTACGGTAAGTTGATTTGGCACATGTGGGATGAATTCGTGATTTGATTTAGACCCAAAAAATTAAAGTTGAGTTTGGATTGTGTTATAGGGTTTGATTCAAGGTTTTTAGAGATACTAGTTTGCTTTGATAATAATATCTTTGGACTTCATTTCCAGGTAAGTAGCTTTACTATCAGAAATACTATTGTGCCAGGCAACATATATTTAAAATACTATTTTCGGTTTTTGCCAAACAGTTTTCAAAAAAGTTTACATGATCTGTTTTCGTCATTGAAAAGATTTTAGTTATACATGCCAGTTTATGAAATTTTATGTTATGAATTTATGTATTTGTAAGATGTTATGCTATGATTTCATGTTATGGAATCTTTACTGTATGTCTCATTAGACCTGTTTAGTAACGATTTCCCTCTTACCATAGCTGTGCACACCTCAGATTCAGTTTATTATGTGCGCCTTTGGGTCCACCAACTATGTATGTCTTCGGGTCCACCAGTTATGTGTGAAGGGAATTGAATCCCAGTGGAAGCATGTGATCGTGTTCATTGATTTCTTGAAGGAATTAAAAATATAAAAACTAGAAGAAAATGTTAAGCAACATACATTTGCCGATCCAGAATTGCAGTAAAATCTTCTCCTCAAACTGGTAGTCTTCTTCTTGAAATCTTACTCTTTCCACGAGATCTTCCTTGTTATGACTCTGGTAAGGATCCTGCTTGTGGGAACTGCTCTTGAAAGATGAGAGGGAATACGGAAGAAAAGCTTTCAAGTAATTCTTCTCTAAAATTGGGAGAATTTTCTCGGAGAGAAAATCTCAGCAATATGGCTATTGAGATTATGTTGTAAAGTGTGTTCAACAATGGCTTCCCAGGGCCCTATTTATAGAACTCTACAAGGTTAGTCTTAATCCTAGATAACCTTTCTGCATAGATTTTAAATTGAAGATTTAATAATATCCAATATTTATAATATTAAAAGATTTTAAATATTTAAATCATACTTAAATATTTATTCTATGCAGTTTCTTTTAATTTGAATCTCATTCAAATTAATTAATTAAAATCATATTCTAATAAATTAATTCTTCTGCTATTTATTTAATTCAAATCTTATTCGAATTTATTTATTTGGATCTTATCCAAATAAATTAGTTCTCCATATTATATATTTATCATTTGAATCTCATTCTAGTAAACTTTATAATAAATCATATATCAATTGCATTCAATACAATTAGTAATTTCCCTCTAAAAACTTGAACACTTCAAATTTGCTTTCAGACATATTTGATTCTTGTTGGTCTGTGGTGAACTAGCAAGGGAGCTTTGTAGAACTACAAATTATAAGTTCCAATGATACAAGATTAATTAATTAAATTAACCTTCATTCATTAACTATAGGACAAACTAATATAGACCCATAGTTGAACTCTTGCAAGTTGTCTCCTTTTATTACATATAGTTTACCTTTAAATCTTATTCAAAATTAACTTTATACTATAACGTATCTATACATATTGTATTAATTGTATCATATATAATTAATATTATTTCTTTAATAAATTTGAACAATTCAAATTCTTCCAAAACTATTGGTCCTTGTTTACTCGTTGTGAGATAGCAGGGGAACCCAATGGACCTGGAGATTAGAAGCTCCAAAGATTTGAGGTTAATTAATTAAACTCTTTAATTAAATTATCCAATATTCATTAGTTATGGGTCACTTTATTAAAGACCCATAGCTGCACTATTCGCACTATAGAACATGTTGCGTTCATGGATTTAACCATTACTACTAAGTCAATCTTTCATAAGCAGTTCGTAATGACAGCTAGATCAAGTTATCATTTTACCCTTGTAATTACCTTTAACTTCTTAAGTGCCACTAATCTCTCTAATGAACAAACTGTTTATGATCCTACTATAAACTAAATCCCTCACGAGCCAGTAAGAGGTCGGGTACTCATTGTTCAAGACGCAAATCAGCACTTAAGAGAACTACTACTCTACTTACCCTAAAAGTGGGAATGAGCAAAATCCATTTTGTGTAGCTATGTTCCCAGCTCCTTACTCGGACAAATCCCTAAAACGGTAGGATTATTGAGTCAGTGTCTTGTGCCACTCTTACCCATACAAATTAAAGGAATGCCCTTATAGACAGGAGTCCGTAACTTACTTAGAATTGAGATCAAGTTACATGATTATTCTCAAAATTTTAATCTCTTCAATTAACGGCATTACATGAGAGATTAAGAATTTTGTGATCTATTCTTATACAAACTCATTATATAGAATACCCCCACTTGCATGTCTTTACATGAACGATTTGGATCAAATCATTTGTAACACTTACAAAATTTGTAGCAATTACAAAGTGGGTCGTATCAATAGTGCTACTAGGATAAAGTACTCAACCTTAATCTATATACTATGACTCTTTAGATTATTACTTGAAACATGATCCAACTGTATGTCCACTATAGACTGTTTAAGTCTCATGAAATAATCTTAGATTTTTCATGTAATGAATAACTAACTATTGCATATATAAAATAATTTTTATATCAATAACTAATTAACTACAAGACTTTAGGACATAAATCCCAATAGGTAGTGGGGTTACATACCTAGTATTTTGAATACTCAGCCTTTTATTAAAATGTTTTTCAAGTGAAGACAAGAATGTACTAGGCACTTGATGAGGAAGTCTGTTGAAGGTATCATATAGGACTCGAAAGTCGTTCCACTCAGTATCACGTTTTTAAGAAGTTTTGAATGTTTAAAAGGGAACAATTGAGTTTAATAGTTTTAAATTCAAATGTTTTATTTTATTTTATTTGTTTATCTTTAATCAACGGTTTAGAGATCCCAAACTAAACTTTGCGTTTGGTATTCTTAAATTATGCTTTTAATGATGGTTTACTTATTTATAGAAGTTTTATTTTTAGTTAAATAGCTTTTAGTATAAAATTTCATGCATGGTAGTAATAACTCACTAATAGTTCTCAGAAAGTTAATTCACATAAAAGCCTAAGGTTATAGATTTTGTAGAGTGACTTGAAGGAATCAAATTCGTCAGTAGAAGTGCGTGAACGCATGTACCTTTGAAAATCGTTTTGGAAATTTATGAAAACAATAGAGAAATAAACTAAACAGGATAAGCATATTAAAATACAACATGCTTTTAGGGAATGAGAACGTCTTTGACAAAATCCTTCTCCTTGCGTCAGTCTCACGAATAGACACGAACTCAAGACTTCTTCCAATTTCCACGAACAGTCATGAACATCGAGTGAGACACTACCACTTCGTTTCCTCGCTATTCTCCAGAAAGTATCAAGGATGGTGGAATGCTTCTTTGGAAGGAATTTTTTAGAGAGAACTTAAAGAAGAAGATAAAGTTTTTTTTTTTTTTTTTTTTAATTTTGAGAGAATGTGAAATAGAATTCCATTAGGAGGGACGAAGTTTACAACTCTCCTCCATCAATATGGAGAACAACTCCTTCATTTATTTAGTATATATATATATATATATAATAAATTTTAATATATAACTAATAAATTATTAATTAATTAACAAATATTTAATTTTATTTGAATCATATTAAAATAATATTCTCTTACATAATCTATAATTTTAATATAAATCTCATTCATATAAATAATATTTGAATCTTATTCAAATATTTACTTCTCCCATATAACCTATAGTTTTTAATATGAATCTCATTCATATTAATTTTAACCTATAGTTTTATATGAATCTTATTCAATATTTATTTTTCTCTCACATAACTTATAGTTTTAATATGAATCTCATTCATATTAAATTTAACATATAGTTTTATATGAATCTTATTCATTTAAATCATTTAATTTAAACATACATCTCATGCACATTAAATTATATAAAAAAAGTTATTAATAGACCGATATTTGGCACCCTAATAAAATAATTAAATTATTATAACTGAATTATACTACTTTAACTATAAACAAATAAAATTACAATTAAAATAAAGAAAAAACGGCAGAAACAGGCTCAAACCAATGACCTCCAACTCGTGCGTGCCTTAGTGTTGAACGGTCGTAGCGTCGCAATGCTACAAAATTACTTTTATACCATAATGTATCTATATACATTATATTAATTGTATCTCATACAATTAATTCCTTTATTTAATTTGAACAATTCGAATTAATTCAAAATTAGATGATTCTTGTTTTACCCTTAGTGAGCCAACAAGGGGATCTAATGAACCTATAGATTAGAAGCTCCAATGATACGGGATTAATTAATTAAACTCTTTAAATAAATTAATCAAAATTCATTAACTGCAGGTCACTCTACAAAAGACCCATAGCTGCATTATTCGTACTGTAGATTTATTTTTGTGTCCACGAATAGAACCAATCAATAGTAAGTCTACATTTCATGAATCACTTGTAATTACAACAGTTACCATTTTATCCTTGTAATACATCTAACTCTTAAGTCCCAATGATCCTTTAATAAACAATATGTTTATGGTCCTACCATAAACAAAACTCTCTCGGACTAGTGAGAGGGAGGGGCCCCATTGTTTAAGACATAGAGTTAGCAGTTAAGAGAACATTTCATCTACTTACCCTTAAGATGAGAAGAAGTGAATTTTATCTTTTGTAGCTATGTTCGAAACTCCCTATTCGGAAAAGTCCTCAAAATGGTAGGCATATTCAATCGGTGAATCTGGTCACTCTCACTCATATAGATCAAATGGTTGTCCTCAAAGACAAGAGTTTATAACTCACTTAGGATTAAGGTCGAATCAACTTTAATCATCATATGAAATGTTAATCTCTTCACTTAATGGCGAGATTAATCATTTCGCAGTCCGGTCTTATACAAACTCTTTGTATAGGATATGACCACTCATATGTCTCCACATGAATGATTAGGATCAAATCATTTGTAACACTTTATAACTCTTGTAACAATTATAAAGTGGATCATATCCATAGTGTCACCAGGATAAGGCACCCAATCTTATCTATATACTACATGCCATTTAGGTTATTACTTGAACATGATCCACCTGTATGTCTACCATATACAGTTCAAGTTTCATAAAATCACCTTGGATCTTTCTTTAATAGATAATTGCATATATAAAATAATAAGCCATTATTTCAAATAACATATTAACTACGAGGCATTAGGATATACATCCCAACATGATTTACATTGTAAGTTCAGAACGTCTTTATGGTCCATTAATGGATTGTTCTTCATTGTCAGATACGTCTTTTAAGTAAATGTTTCTAAGATTATATGCACGATATCTTGTTTGGTTTATGTCTTAGAAGATATGTTGCTCTTGATGGAAAATCTAATAGAAGTTGATTACGAGCGAATGTTAGTATATGACACTAAAACTCAGAGTAAGGTCAATCAAGAAGAAAGTTAGAGGAAAGGTGCATAAACCCCTAGTTCAGGATCCACAAGTCCAGGACCTTTAGGTCCAAGAACCTCTTGCAATGCAAGATCCTCCTCTGCCACATTCCCTCCTATGTCAGTGGAATAGGGGGATGCATTGGAAAGTCAAACATATAATATATCCGTGGCTTTGTAGATACATACTCCATCGTCATCCAGGGCGATTTTGCTGCATTGGCAGCACAAATAGGGGAAGCTTTTACTTTAATGGTGATAGGAAAGATATAGTAAATTGCCTGAACTATAGTAGTGTAGTAGTTAGCTCAACATGTTCAGGCTCAGAAAATACCAATACAATTAGCTCATGTGCAGCCAGTTCAAACTCAGAACCACAACTTACAAAACCTTTCACGGGAAGCAAAACACCCAACAAGATTTCAAGAAATACAACTCTCATACTTCATTGAAGGACCCTACAAAGGCGGAGTTATGGTTATTCTTTATGGAGACAATTTTTCGATATATGAAATGGCCTTAAGATAAGAAGCAATGAATGATGAAATACATTCACTAGATGTGAATGAAACTTGGATCCTTACACCACTTCCTAAAGATTTCAAACCTATTCCCTCCAAGTGGATTTATAGAAACAAAGAAGGGATTCTAGGAGTTGAACAACCTAGATTTAAAGCTAGGCTTGTAGCCAAGAGTTTCTCACAAAAAGAAGGTATAGATGTGAACCCCAAATCCTAATTTCTCTACTTGAGTATGTTCCCTATTGAGATTAGTGTGATGAGTAGGTTGATGTGGAAACTAGTATGGAATGGTAGAGAAAAATGGTGGAAATTAAAAGAAAAGAGGAAATTTGAAAACTTGACTTTTGGGAAAAACTTGGAAAATTTGGCTAAGTATAAAAATTGTGTGTTGATGCATTGAAAGGTGGTATTGATGCGTTGGAAGGGTTGTTGGTGGATGGCATGCGGCTAAAGGAAGGAAAATGGAAAGATGCGTTGAAGGGTGGCAGGCGGTTGAAGGATGGCAGCCGAGGGTGAGNGGTTGTTGGTGGATGGCATGCGGCTAAAGGAAGGAAAATGGAAAGATGCGTTGAAGGGTGGCAGGCGGTTGAAGGATGGCAGCCGAGGGTGAGGCATTAGGATGGCACGAGAGCTGGAGGGTGGCTTGTGTCGAGTAACCTCGGCCAAATGCCCAGCCATGCGTCGAGCAGCCTTGGTCAGACACCCAGCCATGCGTCGATGCCTATGCAGTGAGTGCCCTGTCGAACGGCCATGCCCATGCGTCGAAGCACCCTGCTGAGCATCAATGCGCCGAGCACGTCCATGCGGCCAAGCACGCCTATACAGCCGAGCGAGCGAATGATGGCCAGCCTATGCCACACGCCCATGCATCGAGCGGCCTGCCTATGCAGCACGCCCATGCATTGAGTGGCCAGCCTATGCAATACACCCATGCGTTGGTGGTCAGCACCATGTGCCCATGCCAAGCAAGTCGTGCGATGCTACCTAGTGAGCCATGCGTCAAGGATGGGCAGTCACCCTATGCGTTGGTGATGGCTAGCTCTTGCGATGGCTATGTTGGATCGCGATGGCTAAGTTGGATTGCGATGGTAGTGAATTGGCTTGCTATGCGTTGATTATAGGCAATGTATTGAGTATGAACTATGCGTTGAACATCCAAGAGTTGGTCGCATATAAAGGATGAGATCACCTAAAAAACATCATCAAACCATGTGTCTTCTTGGGAGGAAGCCTTAAGCCTTAAGAATTTGAGGTGGTTGCATCAGATTGAAAGCTCATGCGTTGGCTACATGGGAGAAAGACACTTAGATTGCGCTGATAAAAAAGATGTGTTGGTAGTGTGAGGGAGAAACACTTGGACATGCAACCAAGTAGGTGGTGTCGACTTTGGAGAAGGTTTGGACACCTATAAATAGGGCCAGAAGACTTCATTTTGAGTTCACAATTCAAAAATACAGTAAAAAGAGTGGGAGAGTTTAGCAAACCTTGCGTTGAAGCCAAAATCCATGTGTTGGTCATAGAATTTCAAAGAGGACGCATTGGACAGGGAAGTCTGGAAAGCAGCATCAATTTGGGACGAGGATTTCTCCCAATTTACTCGTGCGTTTGGAGTGATTTTAAAGCCACCTGAAAGCTCTGGAAGTCTAGTTTACAGAGTAGGGCTGCCAGAGAAAAATCTCTAGAGATCAGGCTGGAAATTGAGAAGAAAACAGAAGGTTCAGGCTGTCAGATAAGCTTGAGCCAGTCTTGAAGATTTTGAGATTCCGGCTAAATCACGAGGATTTCTAAGCTCAAATTTTAGGGTAATTTTTTTTAGACAATTTAAAATATGTTTGTAGAAGTAAGTATCTCAAAATAAGAAATTTAGAATATGTTTGTAGAAGTAAGTATCTCAAAATAAGGTTTAGAACTATGAATAATCTGAGCTGTAAGTTGAATCCGAATTCTAGGGGTAAAAAAGGGAGCTCGAGGTAGAAAAGGAACTACTAAAGTGAAAAGTTCCTAAGCGATCGAGGTGAGTGACTAAAACATTTTGACTAAAATGTTCGATTCACAATTTTTTACAGAAAGTATGTTTTAAAGAAGATTATTCTCATGTCAGCTAGTTTTACAAAGTGATTTCCAAGCAAACCATGAGTTATATTTTAAACGCATGCATGTGTGAGAAGTTTGTTGAAAAGCTATTTATATGTGTTAAATATACCCAACATGTGTTAGTATCTTTAAAGCTATGTTTTTATATGTGTTGTACTTTACATGCTTTAAAGAGAAAGTCATTTATGACTAGTTTTACTTAAAACGTGATACCGAAGGACATTTGAGAAGGTATCCACCCAACTAGATACTGAAGGACATTTGATAAGGTATCTATTGGTACTGAAGGACATTTGAGAATGTACCAAACCAACCGGATACTGAAGGATGTTTGAGAAGGTACCCTAGTAGCTCGATACTGAAGGACATTTGAGAAGGTATCTGAGTAGAAGTACCTAAAGTATGATGGTACTTAGTATGGCCACGTGCACGTAGGTAGATAGAGTCAGAGATTGAGCAAAAGGGTTCTATCTTGACTAGTAGTTGGTGTTGGGATTTTTTTTACCCACAGTGGAGTTATTCTCAACTGAGAAACAGTTTTAATATTTTATGATTAAAACAACTTTATATGCTTTATGCTTGGAAAATATTTATACTGCAGTACAAGGTACTGTAGAAGTTTATGTTTCAGTTAAACTCTTTATTGAGATTTTTGCATGAGAATCAATTATCTTTCTTAAGTCACTCACTGGGCTAGCAAGCTCACCACATTTTCAAATGTTTTCCTTTTCCCCCCCCACAGGTAGCAGTCAAATCCTTAGAAGATAAGCTCTGCATCTGCTCTGCCACTAAAGGATAAAGATATTGTAACTCGGTTGTTAGGTAGTTACGATAACTATTGTACACATGTTACTGTTGTTCATATAGGGACTAGGGTTTTGGGCTTTGGGACTTATGAATCTAATGTTGTAATGACTCTAAACATGTTATATTTCAGAGTTAATAAATTTTTGGCCTAAAGACATTCCGTTGTATCTGAGTTATATATTGGTATCTGAGTTATTCCGCAACAGTTAGTAGGCAGTAAGTGTCAACAAAAGAGATGATAACTGTTGACAGTCACTTCCTTTCCTAGGCTAAGAGGGTGTTCTGGGGCGGGGTGTGACAATAGACTACTCAAATAAACCTCCATAAGAATGTTATTATCTCTTGTGGTTCAGAACAACTAAGAGTTTGACTAGTTAGATGTAAAACAACATTCTTACCAGGATTCTTAACAGAAAGGATCTATATGAGGTATTCCCTAGGCTATATTAAACAAGGAGAAGAAGGCCTAGTTTGTCAACTAAACAAATCAATCTAAGTGTTAAGGCAAGCTCCTAATTGTTGGTATTTAAGGTTTGATGAGTTTATATTAAAGATTGGATTCAAAAGAAGAAATGTCGACAATTATATTTATGTAAACTCAAATTCCTTCAATGATAAAGTTTACATCCTTCTATATGTTGATGACATGCACCTTGCAGAGAGTTCTAAAGGTGACCTAATCAAAGTTAAAGTTATGCTAAAGAAGGAATTTGAAATAAAAGACTTGTGTGAATCCAAAAAAAATTCTTAGAGTTGAAATTGTTAGAAACAGAAATAGTAATGAATTGCCTATCAGTGAACACAATTATTGTGAGAAAATGTTGAAAAATTTTAATATGAAAGGAGAAAAGATTGTTACTAGTCTTATTAATTAACATTTCTAACTCTCATCAACAAATTCTCCCAAAAAATGTTGCTAAACACATAAAGTATACATCTAAAGTTCTCTATGCCTAAGCAGTGGGAAGTCTAATGTATCTAATGATATATACAAGACCTGACTTAGCCAATGGAGCCAACCTTGTCGATAGATATATGGCTAATTTTGGAAAAAGACATTGAGAAGCTACCAAATGGATCATTTGATACCTAAAGGGAATTAAAAAAGCTAGACTTTTATACAAAATTAACGAATCATCTAATCTTGAATTAGTAGGCTATGTGGATTCAGAATATTCAAGTGATTTGGAAAAAAGAAGATCTCTATCAGGTTATTTTTTCATACTTGGCAAAAAGTTACTTAGTTGGGAAGTGACCCTACAATCTGTTGTTGCTCTCTCAACCATAAAAGATGATTTTATCGCTCTCTTAGAAGTTGTCAAGGAAGCATTATGACTAAAAGGCTTATTACGAGACTTTGGTTTTAGAAAAGATTATGTTACAATACTATGTAATAACCAAAGTACCACACATCTATCCAAATATTATCAATTTCACAATAGAACTAAACAAATAGATGGAAATCATTTCATAAGAAAATAGATAGATAATGAAAAATTTAAGGTGAAGAAATTTCATACCACAGGCAATGCAACATATATGTTGATGAAGTCAATCACGCAACTCAAATTTCTGAAATGCTTGGAGCTGATAGGCTTCGACTTACTTGAAAAATGGATGATCGATAAGTTAATTCGGGAGCAAGCTCATTATTTACAGTGAAAGCAATTCTCTCTAGTGTGAAAGTATGTAGTAAATCAAGTTTCTTTTCCTTTTCTGTAACTAACTTTCTACTTCTAAAACAGCTCAAAATGAATTGTAAAAAGCTAATAGTGAAATTTGTGAGAAATACTTATTTGAGAGAACTTGTAATCTCCTTTAAGATACTTCAATTTGATTGCTCTCTTTGTATAGTGGATGTAAACCATTGTTGTCGTACCACTTAATTTGGTTCATCTTCCTCTCTTCTCCATGCATATTTGCTAACATTCTTCTTTTTTACCTTCACTGAGCTCTCTCTCTCTTTCCTTTGTTCTATGTTTTTATAAAGTAAATAAAGGAAAGAAGAAAACCTTTCTCAATTTGGTTTTCTTGAGTGCATGGATTTAGTATGGTGTTTCTTTCTCAAGCACACGTAAATATTCCACGTGGTAACGTGCCAATCACTACATTAAGCTTTGGGAAGCTAATCGCGACAAGGACATCACTGTTATATGGTGCATATGTAACTAGCGAAACACTGTCAATATCAACGAGAACAAAGAGTCCTGGTAATGTGCAGAATGCCAAGATGGAGAGCCAGGCAAATCAAGTTAAATGGCGCTCCCCAGTTAAACAAGTGGAAGATGAATGTTGATGTTTCTTGGAATCCCGTGAAGTAGTGTCGCGGTGTGGGGTAGGTTGTTCTTGATTCCTTTGGATCTTCTGTTTGTGTTGGATATTTGATGTTTGCTAAGAATTGGTTGATCAACTTGTTGGAAGTTCAAGCTATCACTAAGGGTCTTAACTCGTCTTCTTTCTCTATGCCCCTCCTTCCCAAATGTAATTGTGGTTGAATCTGATTCTAAGAAGGTGGTTAATTTAATTAACAACTGTTTGTTGGACTTCACTAAAGTGAAGAATGCAGTTGATAAGATTGTCGAGGAGTTTGAAAATTGTCTCTTTCTATTTTCATCTTCGTGTTTAGAATTGGGCCACCCACTTTAATTTCTTTCTTTTGTCTGTTCCAATTTAGAAGATGTTGGGAAGTATTGGGCTTCTAGTTTCCCTAGATGGGTTTTGGATGTAATTAATGAAGACTTTGTTTCTTTGTTACCTCATTGAGTTTGGGGGCTTAATGAAGTTATTTTTCTTTTTCTTTTTTTTAAAAAAAGAAAAATTAAACCTTACAAAACCTCCATGCCACTTTTAAAAATCTTAAAACCAAGTAGTTCAAAATTCATAGTCCAAAATGCATTTGACCTATAATTGATCATAATAGTTATGTTGATAGGTTGATATCAACTCTTGAAACTAAGCTTAAATTTTAAAGAGCTTGAAAACCATCGCTAGGAAACATGCTGCAAGTTCAAGAACAATTCAAGGAGGCCCATGGATATACATCTCTAGTTCGAGGAAAACAGATTATTCTTTCGTTTAGATGTTTGGTAAAATAGATTATTCCTTAATTTTTAAAAAAATTTATTTTTCAATCAGCTTTCCTAAAAACACTGTCGTATTCTCTGACTAATCGTTGTAAATTAAAATATTAAACCTTTTACATCTATTTCAGTCTATATCATCAAATTTTGACAGGTTCAGCATTTTTATAACAATTGTTCTTTTTTTCCTAAACTTCAAATAATTTAGATTAAATTAAATATCTTGTAATTTAAATCATGTGATTTCTTAAAAAATATCTTATAATAAAATACTTAAATTTGAATAATATTGGTTCATTTCAATTTTATATAACAATGATTTTTCAATTGGTTTGCCATATAATTTAAAGAACAAAAAACTATAATTATTAATTTAAACTATAAAATTATAAATAATTAACATATAAAAAATCATACATTAAATATCAACATATAAATAATTAAATTAATATGTCTAATCTGTCCATTATAGTTAAGTCACAACAAATCTAGTTTAAACTTACTAAACCTTGCTCGCTTGTTTATGTTTAGCCATGTTATATCAATTTTTATCCCAAACATTAAGTTTACAACAAATTAGACTTTCGATGTCAATTTACATTTTGTAATCAATGACAAAATCCCTCAATGGGACGATTTTCTAAAAATGTCATTTTTTGAAATAAGAGATTTATAGAAGAGCATTGAAGCTATCACCAAAAGATATGTTTTAATGTCAGTTGAGAATCGTCATTTTACACAATTAACTAAAATGGTCTACTTTAATGCTTCCAAAAGTATTGGTAGCAGTGAGATACTACTTAGAATGTCTCGACACTCTCAAGTAGCCTATATATATCTCTTTTCATTTTTTTTTAATCCAAATTAGCTAGTTAACCTTAAATTTTCGATAAATACTTACTTTTAGTCTTTGGCGTCAATGCATATTTATTAATTAAAAATAATTACGAATTGAAACTTTAAATTTAATTTTAATATTGATAATAGTGAAGCTTATTAATTATAATTTTTTAAATTAATTAATAGACATTCACACTAAAAATGAAAACAGAGTATTTTAACAAAAAATATCAAAGTTAAATATATAAATCATGACACCTAATGACCAAATTGAAACAAAACTCATATATCACAGTAAAATTATAACATTTTAAAAACCATGAATTGAAAACAAACTAAAAACTTATGACTAAGGCACTGTTTAGAATCTCATAATTTTGAGAGATTTCAAGTTACGATTTCAAATGAATTATATTGCTTGTCACTACAAGAAAGAAAAAAAAAAGATTTTGAAATCCAAAATGATTTCAATTCCTATTTTTACTTGAAAAACTTTCAGAATGGAAGTTTCACGAGATTTCATAGAATTTAGAATTAAATTACTATTTTAACTTTTAACATATTCTAATTTTCAATTAATACCTCATAGTTATAAGCCTATATTAGCAAATTGTTAGGTTTATTTTCTATTTTGGTTGCATCTAACCACAAAATTTTCAATACATCTATTTCAAATTTCCAAATGAAGTAATTAATTTAAAACGGATTTTCAATCACAAAATCTGAAATCATTTATTGAATGCAAAAGGAGGATAAAAACGTAATATTTTAAAATTTCGAAAAGAAATAAAAATAAATAAAAAACCGAAAAGACCTAATAACCAAGAATATATATATATTTTTCCCCCACTAAAACAAAACAATAATATAATATACTCACGAGCCACACAAACAAGAACATGGGCCTTGGCTATAAATATTCTCTAACCATCCTCTAGGGTTCCGCCTCCATCAAATTCTTCTCGTCTGTCCATCGAAATTCATTCAGGTAAGACCTTCTCTTCTTCTTTTCGCTTTATTAGTTTCATTCAAATCGAGAGAGGGCTGAGGCATTAAGGGGAGAGCAGTTTAAATCAGTGGCTCTGAAGAACTTGCAGGTTCTCTGCAAGTTGCCCTGCTTCTCCAGCCCTCTACAACCAAATTCGATGGTTTCATAGTACGGATGATGTGCTTTTCGAATAGATCGCTTCAGATTTCTAGCTCTTACACAGCTTTTTTCTGATTCTGTTCTTGTTCTGTTTTCTTCTACACTCATCCGCCTCCATACGCCATTACATTTTCAATCTGATTTTGATTCTTGATGGGTTGTTGAATCTGGATTTGAATTGGAGTTTGGGGAATTTGAGAATATTGTATGTAATTGTTGTTAATTAGAATCAAATTGTTTTGATGTTGATATCAGATGAAATTGGGGGAAAAGACTCGAAAATTTGTATGGATGACCCAAAAATTGGGTCCAAAATGTCAAATGACCATTTTGTAAAACATAATATCAATAGACCCGACGTCATCCTCCTACCAAATTACTCCCTTCCCTTAATTTGTCCTTACTTCGTCTTCTTTCCTTTTTTCTGAGAAAACCCACCAAAACTAAACTATTATTCATTCAAATTTTTTAAGGCTAACGGTTGTATTGCTCATAAACGAAAAAAAACTATTTCTAGCTTGCAAACTATTCTACTTTTAGCTTTCAATCGAATCTTATCCATAAATCTTTTTTTCAATATGGTTTTTTTTGTTTGTTTTTTGGTTTTGGATGTGTTAGTGACATGGGCGAGAGCCATTCTAGCGAGAGCGATGCCAGCGAGAGCCATTCTAGCGAGAGCGATGCCAGCGAGATCCATTCTAGCGAGAGCGATTTAAGATGCATTGCCAATGCAAGCAAATAAATGGCGATTTAAGATCTATTCTGGTGAGATTTAAACCGAATGTTTTTTTACATTTTTATTTCCTGAAGAAGTATACTAATTGAATTTTTAAATAAATGCAGGTGTGATTTAAGATGCATTGCCAATGCAAGCAAAATTGTCAAAGAGAAGCTCACGCCAATGCAGTTGGCCATGTTCAAGAGAACAGTTTTTGGGCGATTTGTTGACGTTGATATGGTGTTCAATAGCCCAATTGTCCATCACATGTTGCTGAGAGAAGTGAAGAGGACAAAATCAGACTCAATGACATTCGCTGTCTGTGGGAAGCTTGTCACCTTTTCGAAGGATGATTTTTTGGTGATGACTGGTTTGTGGCAATCCCCATCACGAGTTGATCGGAACCAGCGGTCCTCATATGAACTTGCCATCAAGTATTTTGGCAATCGAGTGACGAAGGACACTTTACACCTCCGTGAACTCGAAGAAAAATACAAGGACTTAGAGTTTGAAAACGATGATGATGCTGTGAAGATCAGCCTAGTCTACACTGAGATCGCAATGATGGGGAAAAACAAGCAGAAAAATGCAGTCGACCTCAAAGGTTTCAAGGACGTTCAGAGCTTGGAGTACTACAATAGTCTTGATTGGGGTACCATTATCTGGGAGAGGACATTGGATGCCTTAAAGACTGCCTTGAATGATAAGTTCAGTCTTTACAAGACGAGGGTCAAATCAAATAAAAACTATGTTGTGAAGTACTCCTTACGTGGATTTCCACAAGCGTTCCAGGTAAATTTGATTAACATAATAATCGTGTTATTTGATCTAACATTACTATTGTTGTTAATATATTTTAAATTTTATTTAGGTATGGACGTACAAGATCCTAGCTTCATTGATAGTTGAGAACATTGTGGAACATTGTGGAGCAAAGGAGCAAGGTGGCTTTGTCCCGCATATTACGATTGTCATGCTCCCACTCAGTGTCCTTCAAAGTACTCGAGAGGGAGATATTCGAGTCTAACAATGTAAGTTTATTCTATGCATAACGTGTTTATCCGGTTGTTAAATTGACACTAATCAGTTTACTGGGTTGTTAATGCAAATAAAGGTTAAAGAGGGCACTGTGATGTCAAATGCTGAAAGGGAGTTTCGGGATACCTCGGTGGAACGACGAACTATATTTGAGCTAGGTGTGGATGATGATAGTTTTTGAAAGTGGCTCAAGGTCGACGAGTGAGGGGGGTAGTCCCGAGAGTGAAAGTGACGGTGATGTCCATCGTGGAAATGCCAATGATGAGGTTGTCAGGGTGGAAGGAGGGGATGATCTCGAGCATTCTGAGCACGAGGATGTTGAATATGGAAAGGTGGAAGGAGGGACATACAAACGTAGTGATGATATGTTCGATGATATGATGGGGGACGTACGCGAGGAGGACGAGTTGAACCAAGTTGATGTCTTTCATGCGAACTTCGGTACAGAGCGTCCTGTGGATGAAGAGTGTCCTGAGTGTGCTGTCCGCCGCAGGGAGGGAGCCAATGCAGACGAGTCTACTTATTCGTACCTGCGGTCCATTGACAGTGCACTATCGAGGTTGGATGGCTGTATATCGGGTTTAGATAGTCGTGTCTCCATTATGGAGGAAAACATGACTGAAATGAAAGGGCAATTGTCGGCCATCCTTTCATTGTTGCAGTCTATGCACAAGGTTTGCATCCTTTTATTTCTTTATGTGTTTAGCTTTTACGTGTTCGTGAACTCACCATTTTCCTTTACTAATTGAAGGGTTCCACGGTGAATGAGGAGATGACCAGGTCACCCATCCCATCTCGGGAGCCCGATACGACTGTGACTGCCTCTGACACTCCCATCCCCATCCCCCCTCTACAGTCCGATACCACCCCTTCACCTACTTCCAACCCCCCTGTACAGCCCGATACCACCATTACCACATCACCGATTGACATCAAACCTATACAGGCCGACGTCCCACAGACAGAGCCCAACATGTCTGCTTTACACACCATGCCACCTATAGAGGCTGACATGTCTGGCATCCCAGAGGCAGCCACTTCTGGGATTGTTACGACCACAGAAGGAGTTCCACTGGTGAGTAATTTATTGATCGGTAATCTTTGTTTATATTTTTATATTTCTTGATGATTAACGTTTTGTTATCTGTTTATGTAGGATTCTCGAAGAATTAGTCGTAAGAGAAAACCAGTTGACAAATATACACCCCCAGCCCAAGCAAAGAAGAAAAATGTGGCTAAACATCCTCTTCCAGGTGTAGCTACGTCAATATTCAGATCGATCGTCATATATAACGTAGCACACGCCATTCCACACAATATCATGACAAAAATGATGAGTTGGATCTCGGACGACAATACAAACAACGAGGTTCGAGAGAACTCCTTCAAACCACTCGACAAGCAATTCTTCGAGGAATTGATTACCCCGAATTCGTTGGTCGAGTGCGATGTAAGTGTCTTAGTCTTTACGTCTTTACATGTTGGCTATCGTGTACTTTTACTGACATATTCTTTTTTTGTGCAGACCATAAACACTTTATTTTATTTTATGAAAGATAAATTTTATACTCGGCCCGACATGTGCATGCATAAGTTCACCATCTTGCCAATTGGTGTAATGGTAAATTTTGATATTTCGTTTCTTAACTTCTAATTTCGTTAAGTTTCCTAGTCTTTACTTCTTTACTTTAACTTCTCATTTTATTTGATAGTCACCTCAATGCTCGTGGCGGGGTATTTAAAAGAATAAAGAATAAGTCACTCCTGGAGGCTGCCTTAGCTTGGGAAGATGAAGACAAGTACAAGGACTACGTCATCGGTAAATTCGATGTCAAATGGGCAGATGTGGATTTCGTTTACACGACGATGAATATCAGTGAGCACTAGATGGTCCTTGCCATGGACATTAACAGAGGCCACATATTCGTGTTCGATTCACTTCTGTCATACACACTAATGACAAAGCTGGTGAATTGGCTAGAGCCATTGACGGTCACAGTATCATCCCTACTTCACTATTGTGACGTGGATCGATCGAAGTCGGACCTGTCCACGGCTCGTTGGAAAATCTCGCGACCTAAGAACGTCGACATACAACACGAGTCGCTTGATGTGTGTCAGCTATGGGCAAACACTCCATATTTTTTATATGTAACATTGTATTTTTTATTCTTTGTAAAAACATTCTTTATTTTTTATGTATGTAAAAACATTCATGTATAATTGAACATATATATTTTATTAAAGTTCGAAGTTCAGTAACAGAATTTTATCAGAATACCTGGCTATATTGCCCTTTTCATTGTATAATTGAATTTTATCAGTATCAGAATAGAGCACATCCAAAACCAATTATACAACACATCCAATTGAAAAAGCATTCATTGTATAATCTTTGTTTGTTATCCATTTTGTTTCAAGTATGTGTTTTGTAAAAGCATTCATTGTATAATTGGTTTTGGATGTGTTTTGCTACTGCTCTTATTAGTATCAGAATTTTATCAGAACATGTAAGTTCAAAGTTCAAAGTTCAACAATAGAATTTTGTCAGAACATGCATAATTGAGCTTAGAACATTATATCGTTCAAGGTTCAAAGTTCAAAGATTGAGAGAGCGAGATGTTGAGAGAGCGAGATTGAGAGAGCGAGATTGTAAGAGAGAGCGAGATTGAGAGCGAGATTGTAAGAAAGAGCGAGATTGAGAGAGCGAGATTTAGAGAGTGAGATGTTTAGAGAGAGCGAGATTGTGAGAAAGAGTGAGATTGTAAGAGAGAGCGAGATTGAGAAAGCGAAATGTTCAGAGAGAGCAAGAGAGAGAGTGAGATGTTCAGAGAGAGCAAGATTGTGAGAGAAAGCGAGATTGAGAGAGTATTTATTATCCATTTTGTTACAAGTATGAGGATTGAGAGAGTACAAAGTCATTGTTTTTACACGTATGAAGATTGAGATATGTATTTGTTATCCATTTTATTTCAAGTATGAAGATTGACAGTGTATGAAGTCATTGTTTTTTGTTATACGTATGAAGATTGAGAGAGTATTTGTTATCCACTTTTGTTACAAGTATGAAGATTGATAGAGTATGAAGTTATTATTTTTTGTTTTCAGTATAATCCATTTTTGTTACAAGTATGAAGACTGAGAGAGTATGACGATGGAGAGAGTATGAAGATTGAAAGAGTATGAATATTGGTATTATATAAATACTCCAGCTTGTTATTGTTTTTGTTTACAAGATGAAAGTATGAAGTATTAAGTGTTACAAGTATGAAGTATGAAAAACAATGAAGTATGTTACAAGTATAGAAAAGTATGAAGTATGTTACAAGTATGACATATGAAAAAATGGTCAATGGTATTTATAACTAAACTGAATGAGGGGTGTTTGTGTCTCGGTCTTTAGCATTTTCGGCACGTCGCACGGTTGTAAGCGGTTCAGTATAATTTTGGCGGTTATGTCCATAATTCCCACACCGACCACACTTCATTTGTTTGCGAAATTCTCCTCTGGATGGTATTCTTCTCACTTTCCGTTGCCCAGCTTGTGGCACAAACTTCGAAGGAAGGATAATCTTTTCTACGTATCCAGAAGGTCTTTTCCATTCAGATATGTGGCCAAGTGGATTTATAGGTTCCGCATACGCAGTCATTAGAGAGTCCACTATATAAAATCGACTACAAAGACCGTGGATGGGTATATTTCTTTCCTTGGCAGCAACAATTGCATGGGAACATGGGATACCAAGTGATTCGAATTCCCTACACGTGCATTCCTTCGTGTGAAGATTGACAATACCGTCCAATCGATTATCTCGCACGTGTACCCGATAACAATCAATAGGCTCCACCCGATATCGTCTGCCTTATCAGCTTCACTTGCCAATCCGGTTTCACAGTAGTCAGAGTGCAATATCGTACGAGATGCCCAGTAATTCCTCCATTCGTAGAACCACGATTGGAGCATTCCTCTAACATGTTCAATCAAGCATACTATGGGCATTAGTCGATACTCTTTAGTTAAGGAATTGAAACACTCTGTACTGTTGGATTTCATGTTATTGTATCTTCATTCTATTTGATAAACCCGTGCCCACCTTTGAAGACCAATGTCTTCTAAATATTTCGTGACAACACCGTCTCTAAAACTACGGAGTTCGTCCTATTTTGTCTGGAACTCTGTCATGCAAAATGCCCTTGTTTCATCTCTAAATATCCCAACAACCGTGTTATCCTTAAAGTTTGTAACCAGATTCTGTTCTATATGCCATGTGCACAATCCATGAAATGTTGTGGAAAAAAATGCATGAATAGCATTGCCGATTGATACCATCTGATCAGAAACACCAGATTATCGGGTTCTCTGATACTGCATTTCAAGTTTGACATAAACCATTTCCATGATCGATCGGTTTCATTGTCTAGTATTGCATATGCTAGTGGGTATAACTGATTGTTCCCGTCCATAGAAACCGCAACCAACATGGTGCCTTTGTATTTTCCTTTCAAGTGCGACCCATCAATAATAATACAAGGTCGATAGCTTGCAAAACCTCTAATACAAGGCCCTAATGCCATAAACATATACTTGAAATACATCTCATCTTCAAGTTCGATCTCAGCGCTTCTCCATAGGCATGTAGTATGGAGTATGATTATTCTGGAGTACCTCTAGTGAGATCATATACGACTTCCCTTGCACGCCACGCTTTATCATAACTTATGTTCACGCCATAATCTCTCCTCATATCCTCAACGATATGACAAGGTTTATAAATACGTCCTATGCCCGTGAACTTATCTTTGATGAGTTGACCAACAACCATAGTAGTTGCTTGTTTATGGTTGTGATTCAAAATTCTTATAGAACATGTGTGCGAACTGCAGTACTTTGTGATCTTGAATATATCAGACCCTTCCATTTTGACTGCACGAAGGCTCCACTTACATGTCTCCCCAATGCATTTGACAGTGAACAGAGACTTGGTTGATTTCCTGACCTTAAATTCAAAATTTCTGTTGATGGACAGAATAGACAATCTCATTTTCAAGTCCTTTTTTCTCAAAAATAGTTGACCAACTTCAACGTCCTCTATCCTAGATGAAGAGGTGCCAGGCATAATCAACTCTGTCTTATGACTTGAAGACACAGATGGTGGAACCACTGAAGCTGCTGTAGAATGACGCACATCTCCATGATCACGATCCATTTCATTCAATCCTGCTGGTTGCTCATTTATATCCACATCCACTTAAGGACCACAATGTATATAATCGAATGTTGATGGTACAGTGTTGGTAGAAAGTGGAATATCAGTGTTGGTAGACAATGAAATATCATCCTCTTCCCGACGAAACTGATATGATTCATCGTATTGTCTGTTCACAACCGTATCATCATGACTCACATCTCCAAACATCATTCCAACCCTTTCATGATGTTTAGACTTCAACGTTACAACTATCTAAAGTCTACTAACCTCTTCTCATAAAAGAAATAACTCAAGATCATCATCATTCGTTATGCATTGTGGAGGGGCTTCAAATTCAAGATTATATTTAACTTTCAGGATAAGATCAAACTCTGAAGAACTGATTTTTGTAGCCCTGTAAATACGAGATTTAAGTTCTTTATAATTCACTGTAGGGGGCACAACGATTCCTTTTAACTGTCCCCCAATATATGAACTTTCATTCTCATCCCAAGCACCTCCAAATCAAATATACACTTTCCTGTCATCCTACAAAGCAAGAGAACATTTGTCATTAAGCTGTATAAGCAATTGAAGTGTACTCTCGTTTTCTATCAAAATCTCGCTCTCTCAATCTCGCCCCCGCTCTCAAAATCTCGCTCTCTCTCAAAATCTCGCTCTCTCTCAAAATCTCGCTTTCTCTCAACATCTCGCTCTCTCTCAAAATCTCGCTCTCTCTCAACATCTCGCTCTCTCAAAATCTTGCTCTATCTCAAAATCTCGCTCTCTCTCATAATCTCACTCTCTCTCTTACTCTTCCTCTTTCTTACTCTCTCCCAATACAAAATTTCGTAATGCTACCCTTCCAGAAATAACACATAAAAAATAATTAAACAGACTCAAAATAATAATGTTTCACCTTTCTGAAAAAGCTGTTCTGTTCCTTGCTGAGAAAGCCTCGTCTTGGAAATCCCCGTTCGAAAAATCTCCATTCAACAAAACACCGTCGAAATCCAGAGAAGTAATCAACTTTGAAATGGAGTTTAGAATTTAAAGAAATTACCATTGTATTGTGTTTAGGTATTATTGATTTGATTTGAGGCTTCCGTCGTGAAATTTTGTCAAATCAACAGTACACTGACGAGTAATCACATCAACCAGGGAATTTCAAGTGAGAGCGAGAGCGTGTCATCAGACAATAGCGAGATTTACCTCGTGCATGAGACCGATGTAAGGGCAAATTAAGTAATTTGGTAGGGCGATGACGTTAGCAGAGGGTCAATTGACATTATTTTTTTAAAAATGGTCATTTAACGTTTCAAGCCCAATTTTTGGGACATCCGTACAAATTTCTCAAGCTTTGGGGTTTGGAGAATTGGTGATTATTGGAAACATAAGGTTTTGGTTGAAATACTGTATTCATGGGTTCATGTTGGTTCATGTAGTCTCGTATTTTGTTCAATCTGGTCTGAACACTTCACATTTGACAATAGGAAGATTGAAAACTGACCCATTTGATTTCCATTTGCAGAATCTTAACTTACATTGTATACCTTATAACAATTTTTTAATAAAAATCTAGTTTCATTGTAAGAAATAGTGAATAAATTGTTAGAAATAATGGCGAAAAAATTCTTAATGAAGAATTGAAGAAGACTAAACTCGACCAAAAGATTAGAGGTTAAGGCATATACTTCTACTTAGAGGTATTTGAATTCATAAACCCATGAGGAAAGAAAAACTAAGGATCCGTTTTTCAGCTAGCTCTACTCACTCTCGGATTGAAGAGGACAAATATTCATATTCATTAATCAAATAAATGATACACATCCAAAGATCTATCAATCAAGTTCCACCAATATTTTCAACAAAGTTCATTCTTTGACATTGTTAATATACTTACAATCTCATGAACAATTTCTAAGTTAGAAGATTGAACAATCTCTTATGAACAATGCCAAAAAGAATTCAACTCTGATATGGACAATTCCAAAATTATAATCAATTTTCAATCCTATACAAACAATTTTTGAAGTACTACTGTCAGTCACATACGAACGAATCCAAAATTTATAATCTATCCCATATAAACAATTCCAAAATTACAACTATCAATCAGATATGAACCATTTCAAAAATTATAATCTAAATCCCATGTAAACTATTTCTAGCTACCCAAAATTTTCTAAACAACAAAGTAGCCTATATATATGTCAAATTCATTATTTTTGAAATGTACCCACGATCTCCACTTCAAAATGATGACATTTTGTTGATCCAAAAGATCTACATGGAACACAATTTGATAGTTATTGTCATGACATGTAACAATCCAAACAGTTAGTCAACTCAATTCACACATCTAACTCAAATTGTGAGTTTAATAACATACCAACTCTGTAATTATGATTCTTTTAATCATAATATCCTTCATATATCTCATCACTAATAATTTATGTTATAGATACTAGATATCTACATAATATAATGAATAAATTTAGTAATGTTTATATTTATCTTTACTGTTGTCCATAATGGTTCTTTTCATTTTTTTTAATATTCTTTTGAGATCAAAAGATCGCTATTGCCTTATTGCCAAGAAATACCCACCAAATTTAAAATAAAATAAAATTTAAAATGAGGACTATAAAAGAAAAAACGTAAAGTTTATTCGTGATCAAAGGAAAGGAAAATATGAAGAAGGGGAATCTTCAAGCGTGAATTCTCTTCTTCTCTTTGTTCCTCATTAGAAGTATGCTTAGGTTTATTTAATGTTTATCCTATGTTTGTATAATTTAGTTCATTGATCTTGTGTTTTTGTAAAGTCAATTTTCAAATTGCATGATGATCACACATTTCCATATAGACTCGTTTTACTTGATTTGATCATGCATGGACCTGTTGTTTTTGCGCATTTAATTTAGTAATCGAGTTTGTATGTTTGGGTCACAAGTTTTGCATGTGTTGTTGATCATCGAAATGAAAAAACAAAGGATTTTGGTGCAATTTCGAAGCATTTTACTGTAGATTTCGTGTTTATGGACTGCAATGTTGCACTAGCATCGTCATGTTGCGACTCGAGGTAGAAGGCTGAGGCGCGTGTGAGTTGGAGGTCATTGGTTTGAGGCTAGTAGCTGCTGTTTTCCCTCTATTTTAGATGTAACTTTATCTATTTATAATTAAATTAATATAATCGGATTATATTGATTTAATTGTTTTATTAGGATGTCAAATATCTGTCTATTAATATCTTTTATATAGTTTAATGTGCATGAGATGTATGCTTAAATTATATAATTTGTATGTTACGTATTGTATGTCATATAGATTTATAATCACACCTTAAGATAAACATGTTTCATGTATCTTCTTAATATAATTGTTATATTATATGGTTCCATGATTAATTAAGCATATTCATGCATCATACTAGAATATAATTGTTATATAATATGATTGCATGTGAATTATTTTCATCAGTAACAATGTAATTGTTAAATTGTTTAATGAAAATAAATTTGTGTGTTTATTTTCGTGAATGATAATTATGAATGTTATTATTATTGGATGAAAATAAACTTTGCATTCTATATGGCATTACTTAAATAAATATAATTGTTATATTTGATCAATGTCATTAGATGTAAATTATAGGTTTTAATAATTTCATTATTTTATAATTGTTATAAGTTTAATGAATTAGATTAAAATCTATAATCAAGAGTTGCATACAAGCATAGATTCAAATTAATTTTAAATGATTTAAAATTAATTCACCTAAATTTTTGTTAAAAGTATTTATAATATTGATTAGAAATAGGTCAATCTTTTAATTTGTTTCAATAGGATTAAAATAAATTTTATAAAAGATTAAATTTATAAAATAATTGCTCATAAGAAACTTTTGTCTAAGGAATGCTTCGTCAAGGTTGATGGAAACAGAACACTCAGCATACAATAAATGGTTTTGTATATTAAAGAGTTTAATAAATAAAATCATATATTGTTAAATTATTAAATATAAATGTTATATTAAGCAAATTAACGAAAACTTAGTTAAATTATTTAGTTGGATTTTTTTAAGTTCATAAATTTGTTTTGTTTAGAATATTTAATGTGAGGAAAAATATATATGATATGTTAGTTTTCTACCCACGTTTTTCTTAAAAGTTCATAAGTGAGATTCCACTTGTATGTCTATGTCTACCTCAAATTTTTGGATCTTAGTTTATTGGATTGAATTAATATACAATATACCCAATGAAATCTCTTAGTTGTCCTAGATTAGATGGATGACTCATATCTTGTAGAGTAAGACTTTTTAGGTGATCCTAAACTTTTAGGTAATTAGATCAACAACATTATGCTCTGATGTTTGTGACGATCACATCTCAAGCTTATATTTGGAATGACATCCAAATCTGTCAGGAATTTTTTGAGCCAGACAACTTCTTTAGTGGAATATGTAGTTACAACCACACAAAACAAAAGAAGAAAGGTTTCTCCAAAAGAAAATATTCATATTTAGCATATAAAACTAGGTTATATTAATCTCAATATGATTGAGAGGTTGATTAAGAAAGGACTCTAAACAAGTTAGAAGAAAATTGTTTACCAATGTGTGAATCTTTGTCTAAAAGAAAAAAAAAATAATAATAAAACAACATTTTTTCCAGAAAATGTTATAGAGTAAAAGAACTGTTGGAGTTTATACCTTCTGACTTTTTGAGGTGTGAGGATTTGAATACTTAATCATTTTTATTATTCTAGATATGGATATGTTTATCTGTTGCAACATAAGTCTGATTATCTATTGGGTAAAAAGATAAAAAAACTTCGTTAGATCGAGGTGGAAAGTACATAGATATGGATTCCAGAACTATATGATAGAACATAGAATCACATCTAACTTTCCGTATACCCAACAAAATGGTGTACTAGTAAGGAGAAACAGAACCCTGTTAGACATGGTTGGATTCATGATGAGTTATGCTTCTCTACCTATCTTATTATGAGGTTATGTAGTGGAGACTGCAACATACATTTTGAATCAAGTTTTGTCAAAGAATGATTGTTTACGACATCTCAGGATTTAGGGGTATCCAACAGATATCTCATTCAGCTCGAGAATTTCTTGCTTCTCCTCCTATTTGTTTTTGGCTTCGACAGTTTGATTACAAGTCCTTAGGAACTTGATTTCTTCACTGTGCGTGATAAGGCAAAGAACATTCTCTGCCACTCAAGTAAAGCAAACTCAAACTCCTTCCATGTCGCGTTCTAATTTTGTCAATGGTCCCCTATCAGGTTGCATTGGATAATCATTTCTCAATTGCCTTTGATTTTGTTTCTCGTTTATCAGCTAATGGTCCATTTTTCTTAAATGTGTATTTATTTCATATATATATTCTGTCAAGATTTTTATATTTGTATGTATCATTCTTTTAAGGGCAGTAGTTGATTAACTTTCTGATATTAGGAGTTTCTGTTTCCCCTCTGTGTTATGATTGTTTGAATTTATCGAATCCCATAGATTTCATTTTCTTAAACGTTGAATCATATTCTTCAATTTAAAGATATCACGATTTAGTTCATTTGGAATGACTTTTTAAATACTTAAAATAATTTTAAAAAGATACATCATATTGTTTATGATTGAATTTAGAAGCGAAAATCTCACATAGTTATTGATTATGTTCGTTGGAATTCAACCATAAAGGTGAAATCTTGTGAAGCAAGCATATTTTCAACATGAAATTCAAAGAAAATACCTTGAAAATGCCAAAGTTTGAATCCATTAAAATGCTAGTGGGTTTGTTTGGTAGCTAATCTAAAAACAGAATTTTAAGAATAATGGATGAGAAAAAATAGATTTGTATTTCGTGTTTTCAGATATGAGTTTGGTAGCCAATTTAGAAATTAAATTTCAATTCAAACAAAATTTTAAAATGTGTTTGATAATATATTTATTAACCATAAAACTTATTATTACTCACTGAATATTACGTTGAATATAAACTATCATTATTTAATTTATAGACTTGTTTTATGTTATATGTCTTTGGGAAATATAAAATGATAATGGCTATAGTAATTTTTCCTTTTTTCAAGAAAGAAGAAAAATGAGAATATTACTTAAAATTATGTTACATGAGTTAGAGTGAGGAAAATTAACCATGCTACAAAAATCCCCCACAATTTCATATTTTTTATTAATGGTTTTTCAAATTAAATCCCATACAGAAAATTTATGGGAGATTTATGTTTCTTTTGGTAATCATTTAGTTTTTTGTTTTTGTTTTAAAAATTAAGCCTATTACATCCATATTTCTTACAATAATTTACTATTTGTATATTTCTTAAGTACAATAGTTGAATTTTTAGCTAAATTCCAAAAACAAAAACAACTTTTTGAAAGCTATTTTTTTTTATTCTCAAAATTTGGCATGATTTTTTAAACCATTGGTAAAATGTAGACAACAAAGAGAAAAATCTGGAGGTGGAAATAGTGTTCATAGACTTAATTTTCAAAAACAAAAACTAAAAACAAAAGGTTATCAAATGGGACCTTAGTTGATAATTTTGCTTTTATATTTCTTTAGGTATTATTAATTTATTTTTAATTTTTCTATTTTATACCTAAGTAAACATATTTGTTTTGCAACTTAAAAGGCCAATTTTGTAAGAGGCGAATCTATTAAGGGGTCGGAAGGGGGAAGGAGGGCATGTGCCCCTCAATGGGTGATGTTTTACATATATGTATACCAATTTTTATTAAAAAAATCTGTAGATGTGTATCAGATATATATTATTTTGTTTCTTTAAGAGCAAAATATTTGATAGTACTTGTTAGAAGGCACACAATTGAAGGGAAATTTGTACAAACTTTAAGTTTGGCCTCACCTTAAAAAACACTTGAAATTTAACCTTCTACTGATGTCATCCACATGTGAAAGTACCCATTGAAGGAACTCTTATCAAAGAGAACCCATGAACGGAAGCACGATCGATCCAAATTCATTATGACAGAATTACAAGGATTCACAAACATACAAACTAGTTATGCATTTTCTAACAAATTACAACATGCTTTAGAAACTAATAACAAAAGGGACGAGAGATATATCTTGAAGAACTTTTCTTCTATAGATCTCTCGCTCTCGTGAAAACTTGGACTAGCAACCTCTAGCTGTCTCTACGATCGTCTAGCCAATCGTCTGGTCAATCACGAATAATCTTCTCCACGAACAAGTAACCTCTCGAACACCACCACTCGACAACCTTGGTATTCTCTGAGTGAGAATCTAAGAGGCGTGGGCTCTGTTGGATTTGGTAAAGGGAAGGAAGAAACAATGATCAAACTATACGACCAAGCAAGTGGGAGACTGAACTGTCTATCATAGACTTTGTGCTTGATCGTTTAGTAAAAATCAGCAGGTACACGATCGTTTAAGAAAAATAGGTTTAATGATTTACACGATCCTTTAGTGAATCTGGCTTGCCACGCGATCGTTTAGTAAAATTCTACACGATCGTTTAGAGAAAAGCTTGTGTACACGATCATTTAGAAAAACACTTAAAGACTATTGTGTAGTCTCTCGTGAGCTAAACAATTAGAAGTGTACTTTATGAAGCGATTCCTTACAAAAATGAAAACATTTTTCATTTTATCTTTCAGTTATGAAAACTGAACACAACCTCCCACTTTCACGCACGGTTAAAGGAGAAACTTCCCACTTTATTGTATAATTGTTTTAATATAAATAAATATAATAACTAACTTATCGTATTATATTTATAATCTATAGTTTTAATATCATGTCATATGTAACATTTAAACCATAGTCATTTTCTCCTTTATTCAATATAAGTCATATTTATATTAAATTTCTCCAATTAATATATCTCATACATTATATCAATTATATCACATATAATTGAACCAGTTTAATCATATCATATATAATCAAACTCCCTCTTGTCAATTTGAACACTTCAAACTGACCCGAAAATTTATTCTCAACTTGAATCCATTGAGCTACCAAGAGGACCTTATGGACCTATAGCTTAAATCTCCAACGGTACGTGAACAACTGACTAAACTCTTTAGTCACGATATCCACCATACGTTAACTGTCGGACACTCCACTAAAGACCGACATTTGTACTCTTCTCACTACAAATGTATTTTTGTGTCCATCAGATATAACCAGTCAACTGTACGATAACCCCTTCATAGATCGCTCGTAAGTATAGCTGGGTTAGTTTACCATTTTTCCCCTGTAGTTATATTTAACTCCTTAAGTACCACTGGTTTCTCTAATGAACAATACATCATAGTTCTACTATGAGTGGACACCTCTCGCGCCTTGAGAGGTGGCACCACATCGTTCAAGCTTCGAAATTAGCCCTTAAGGGAGCAATCTATCTACCTACCCTTCCTTCGGGGAATGAGTAAATTCTATCTTGTGTAGCTGAGTTTCCAGCTCCCCAATTAGACGAATCACCAAAGTGGTAGGTTTAAGTCGGCAATCTGGCCACTCGCACCCATGAAAATTAAAGGATCACCCTCAAAGGTAGGAGTTCCCAACTCACTCAGGATTAAGGTCATGTTACCTATGGTCATCTTAGTGAAATGAAAGTCTCTGTCATGAACAACATTATATAACGGGACTAAACATTTCGTGGCCCGGTCTTATATAAACTCCTTTATATAGGACACCCTCGCTCGCATGTCTCCACATGAATGATCAGGATCAGACCATCTGTAACCCGTCACAACACTTGTAACTATCTACAAAGCGGATCGTATCTGTAGTGTCACCAAGATAAGGTTTTCCTCCTATATCCATATATTACAGACCATTTAGGTTATCACTTAAGGCATGATCCACTTGTATGTTTCCACATATATGCTCAAGTTACAACGACAACCAGGGATCTTCGTTTATTGGTTTGTGATAAATGCAAATAAAATATCTCATATTTTATAGATAACAGTGAAGAAAATATCTCATATTATTACATCACAAGCGTTTGTTCATACAGGTGTTTACAAATTACAAGACCCTACGAGAGGTTAGGGCATCAACCCCAACAATCTCCCACTTGTCCTAAAGCGAGTTTTGATCCCAAAACAAACGCGAGGGCCTATTTCTAACTCCTTACTCCTGCTCGCGCTCGCTTCCGCTTCTCGCTTATCTGTCTTGATCCTCATAAGACACAACAACAATTTTTTTCTTCCATTTTTCTTTTAATTTGTTCAGATTCTTCCTCTCATTTTCTTGCTCTCACTCCTCCCTCCCGCTCGCTGCTTCCTGCTACTTGCTCCTGCTCCCACTTCTCTCTTATTCGTCCTGTTCTTCATCAAATACACTTGTAATTTTTTTAATTTGGGAAAAAACTACAGAACAAAGAATAAAGAGAGAAAAACGAAAAAAGAGGGCAACATAAATAGAAATTGTAGGAGAAGAAAAAAGGGAAATCACCTAGAGAGTAGCGTAAACAACAGAAATTGCTAGAAACGAAAAAGAGAAAATAAAAGAAGAAGAAGAAAAACAAAAAAAGAAAAAAAGAAAGAAAAAGAAAAAGTGTTGCCAAAGAGAAGACGAAGGAAAAAGAAGAAATAAAGGTTAAAGTGGATTCACAGCGTGATGACACCAACAAATGATCAAATTTCATTTGTTTGTAAAAAGTGGAGTCAAATTTCGAGTGAACTCCTAATTAGGGTTCATTCGTATAAATTTTCCCACAACGAAAATATCTGGTTGAATCTCAAGACCATGGATCAAATCCTGATGGATGTAGTTTTTCTTTTTAATTTTGAACATATTGATATTTATGATTTCTAAGTATAAATATATACATGAATTATTATATTTTATTTTAATTTTTAACTTAGTTCCATTTTAATTTTCTCAGAAATACATATAGAAATATACAAATACTTTCAAATATTATAAAATCATTCTACAATAATTGAATGAATGATTTTTTTTTAAAGATTTATAGTTTTGTAATTAGTATTGTTTAACCATTATATCATATAAAAATGCATTTAAAATTACATGTATATAAAGGTTAAATAACAAATTTACTTCCTAAATTTTGAAATTTTTTACTAATAAACACCTAAACTTAGTCCCTAAAAAGTTCTAATAAATCTATAAACTTCAATTTATATCTACTAAATCCCATAAATACTTAAAATGTTTGAAGATTAATTATCTTATAAGATAAAAAATTGTGTATATAATTGAACCTTAAATTTTAAATTTTATAGTTAAATTAATACAATAATTTTAAAGAGATGTCTAATTGTACCTATTAAACACAAGTTGAATTTGATGTCTAATATAATATTTAATTTTGAACATTTTCATATATATAAGAGATCTATATAATGCATGACTAATATATTAAGAATCTATTAAACACAATAATCAAGAATTCAATGACTTCATTAATCATTTTTTGAAGTGTAGGAATTATATATAAACACAAATCTAGAATTCATAGGTTAAAACTTCTAACCTTATATGCAATTGTGCCTTTTCTAACATTTTTAAATTGTATTCGTAATGTTTTGAAAGAAGTAGTAGAAGTCATACCAAAACAAACATAACTATAGATAAGGAAGTATGATTTGAGTTCCATTTCGTTGTTTAATGAATTAGAAGTACAATCTCTTTCTAGTTTCGTAGTGTTGGAAACTCTATTGTGAAACTTTTACAAAATCGAAAAAGCAAAAAACGTAAAATATAGAAGACCGACACAGATTTATGTGGTTTATTAACAATGTGCTAGCTACGTTCATGGGATAGAGGAAGACAATTTTATCAGAGATAATGTTATAGAATATAAAATGAATAATGCCTCTAAGGTTAAAGAGTTTATATAGTGCACTTCTCTAATCCCTAGGGTCATAATCGTGAATAATCATAAATAATTAAATAGGCTAAATATGAATTTAATTTAGGGTTTGGTGTATTATCCACGAACTCCCATCAGTCGGAACTTATATTTTTGGTCGTTTGAAGTGTCAGATAACATTTTCAAGACATTTGAACAGACAATATAATCATTGGTGTTGTGTTCTTATTTTCAGGTCTTATAGATAATCAACATGTGATTTTTGGGCTAACCATGTCAGTTGGCATGCATTAAAGTTTGGTTCCATTTAATATGTTTACAACTGTCATATTTGTGGGTGCAACTTAATGATAATACCTCAATTCATTTTCCCATTGTCAGAAAAACTTATCTCTTGTTCCTAAATTTTTGTAAACTTTAGAAATTTGGTTGAATTTCTGGCTTGCAAGGCACCAACAAATCAATTGATAGCACTAAAAAAAGTGTTACTCTAGAACTTAGGATTAAGTTGATTTCCATACTTTAAATGTAAAACTTTGATGCCTGCTCATTTTTATTTTGTCGAAACCAAACATTTGAATGAAAATTGAAGATTTTGAGGGAGAAAATTAGCCCAAAAAGAGCCATCAAGAAACGTTGCAAAACACGACTGAGCATTGTTCATTTAAGTCAAGCGATGAACGGGAACCAATTTCTTAATAGAAGACTGAAAGGCAGACGACATCTTTAGATAACGATTCATGGGTTAAGGACGAGAGTCAAGAACCTAGATAATTTGTCTTTTTCACTCCTATTATAATTATCTCAATTGTCCATGTGTTTCGGAATGTTTTAAACCATATTGTCATCATGAGTAGTCAAGGCTTTATTAATTCTAGGGTTAGAGGTAATATGGATTATTGATGGATTGATTTGCTTTCCTTAGATTCAATTTATGCTCTTTTATTCTAACAATTGTATTCTTAATGGACTCTAAACATTTGGCCAATGTTTAGTTGTTATTTTCTTAATCCCTTGCTCGAGAGACAAGGTATGAGGTTTGATTTAAATTTTTAGAATATTGATAAAATATGCACAAGGTTGACAGGCGAGCAATATAGATTAGTAATGAAGAGTCTCAGTGCAATGTTATGTTTAGCAAAATAGTTACAGGAGATCGGGTTAATAATTGGATATGAGAAAAGGTTGAGATCGAGAGAGGATACCTGAACCTTAGGTTTCTAAGTATATGTAATTGGCATTAAATCGGTTTACGAGCTAGTCAAATGAATATGTCGGTCTGTTAATGAAGTTGATACCTTATCATGTGCCCCTGACTTGATTTTGTCTCATTTTTTACCATTATTTACTTTTATTAGTTTAGAAATCTTTAGTGACATCTCTCTAAATAAGATTAAAAATCAGTAGGTTGAAGAATTAGTCACCTAATCTTTAAAAAATGATACACGGTCTCGGGTCATTTTATTATATTATAATTTGACTTGTGCTTGTGCTCCATCAAAATTTTATTTGCAATATTAACATTTATAATGGAAAGAAGTTTTAATGCATTAAATACATTAAAAGTGAAAAAAAAAATATTTTTTTAACACAACATATATATTACTAACATATTTGATTAGAACTGAAATAATTAATATATATCACATACACACACAAATATTTTGATGTATGTGATATATTAATACTAAAATGGATAAACTTCGTGACCAACTGAAGTAGATCGAGGCTCCTAGGGTCGAACCTAATAAAAAAAAATGAGTCTCACATGTAAAGTATATTACACAACTATAAATATACTCATTACTTTTAACACAGTTTCTCTCGTAGACTTAGGCATCATAGTATATGCTAGATGAAGTACCGAATTATCATACAGTTTCTTGTTTTGGAGACATCATAATGTCTTTCACTTCAATCAAATCTTCGAATTAGGCTAATTTTCTCCACTAAATTCGAGCATCAACCACAACAATAATTTTTCAAAATAAAAGTGTCATCCTTTATAAAGACTTTTATAATTTCACTCATTATATTCAAATGCATAAATGTTTAAATATAAAATCAATTTAGAACTATAAGATCTTCCAACTCATTCAACTAAATACGTAGCAAAAGAATCCAAAAATTCATAACTATAGAAGATCAAGTGGTGATGATGACGACAACAAAGCAAAGGGTAGATGAAGAAGTGAAAGAGGGTTATTACTTAATTGGTGAGTCATAATGGTATTGTTGGGCAAAACATTGTTGATTTTTTTCTTTTTAAAATGGTAGCTGTTGTGGGCTTTGCTTTGATGGAGTTGTGGACAAGTCTCTGCCATTGTTATGAAAGAAAGAAAAAAAACCAATTGAATTGAATGCTCAAAAGTGATGATGATGATAATGAATTCTTCACACGCTTTGCCAATCCATAATGACAATGACACCACACCCACACCCCTTCTCCAAGTAATTACAAAATTTTCAAACTCTTTTTAGATATGTCCTTTGGATCTCTCTCATATCATCGTCCCTTTTATCATTATTATTGGGTATCAAATATCATTCTTTTATCTCAAACCTCTACCTTTAATACAATGTATGAATAAAGTCTATTGTTAATAGATTGATATCACAAATTAACATCAATATATGACGATAGATTATACTATATAACAATTAATCCAATCGGTCATGGTATGTTATCAATATAATTAACTTACATAATATTTCTTTTCTTTCTTTTTTGGTTTTTTTTTTTTTTTTTCCAGTAATTTGAAATCGTGGTTAAACTTTCTCATAATTGTTTTTCATGGTGGAAAATGGAATTATAATAGTTTCTCTGAAAAATCTAACATGTTGTTACATTCCATCTCTTCTCTACCTGCTTACTATTGAATTGCAAATAATAATAATAATATTAAATAAATAAATAAAAATGAAGCTTGTGCATGTAGTTTATCAATGATAAGCTTCTTTCACTAATCATCCTCATTGAAATTTATCACTGATAGATGGTTATTACTGAAGGACTTCACAATTAGAATACATCTAGTCTATCAGTGATAGAAGCGTCAGTGATAAGCTTCTATCACAAAATAAATCTACATGCAAACATAAGTAGACAATTTAAGTGAAGCTATCACTAATTAGACTACCACTTAATCTATCAATAATAGAATCCTATAAAAAAAATACACTTTAATTATAAGCTAGACAATGATATATCTCTAATATTGACATAAATTTTGTGATAGACTTCATGCTATAGATTCCTATTACAGATGGACTTTAAATTAGTGATAAGAATTTTTCAATCACTCTTAGATTTCATTCACTATATAAGTGATTTATATGTGATAAACTTCTATAACTTATTGAAGTTTGTCAACGGTAGAAGATAACATAAGCATAACTACGACGACAAAAAAAAAAAAAATTACAAAGACCATTGTTGGACTAAATTTGTGAATTAATCGGAAACTCAATCGATAAAAAAAAAAAAAGAAAAACATAGTTGAAAAAGAAAAACTTAGTCAAATAAACATGCATGGAAGAAAAGTGACATGAAAAATTAAACTAATATGAAACTTGGTCAAACTTCTATATCTTTCTTCTTCTTCGTTTTTTCTATTTTAGTTATGTTGTTGATGAAGTAATGATTGACTTAAAATTTTTGTTGTTAAACTTTGAAGTGGGTATGAACTTCAATATTTTTTATTTTTAAATTTACACATCTACTAAACACAAAATTAAAAGTTTAAGATTTTATTAGACATCTAATTTAGACCTATAATTAATAGATCAATTACTTTTTAAATTTGTTTGACTTGGTTTGAAATCTATTAGATACAAAGTTAAAAATTATAGACCTATTAAATACAAAATTGATAGTGTAGAGATTTGATAGACAATTTTGAGAATTCATAGACCAAATAAACATAAATATTAAAGTTCATGAATTAAATATGTAATTTAAAATCAATTCATTAAAAAATGTGCTAAAAATTAAAGTAAACAATTACATACAAATTTGATGCTTTAATATATAATCTAATCTTATCAATGCTAAACTATTAAAAAGTTGCAACCATTCCATCACCTCCTTCTTCTATTTTCTCTCTCTTCACTACTTCAATTTATGTCATAATATTTCTCTATTTTCTCTATTTTTCTCTTCTTCTACTCTCATCTTATTAATTTGTTTGACCTTTGTTTATTTCATTAACAAAAATGTCTCCTTCAAATAAGATAAATAGATTATAACAAAAAGAAAGTGAATAATGCTGAAGACTTAAATATTTTAATAAGATTATATGTTAGTAGTTTATTTATGTCAAAAACTTATCAAAATGATAAATAGCTAAATACAAACTTGAAGTCTTAGTTTATATTTTGTTGTGAGAAAATTGAAAAACTAGATAACTGGAGAAAATGAGAGTATATATATAAGAGATGATACCTATATAATTTGTTTTAAAATTAAGTTTTTTGAACTCGATAAAATTTCAAACAAATTGATCACTATACTAACAATAGGAGTGTTTTTTTTTAAGGCCAAGAATGCAACTTTTGAAAGTTTAAGGATATTATTTAAATGAGCATTAATGGTTTGTATTCATATACTAATTTTAAAAGTATTTTTTTTTTAAATCTTTTAAGTTATTTAAGTTTAAAAGTATTTTGGACATATGGTACAAAGTTTAGAGGTATTTATGTATAATTTAGCATATATTTATCCCTCATGTAAGTTGATTTAATTTTAGGCATGGGAGAGAAAATTGATATATACATTTTGTATTTGGCTATTTATCGTTTTTGTATGTTTTAAGGTAGGATTTTAATCTTGAAAATTTTTAATTTTAACTTAAAGTTTTGGTTTTTATTTTTGTTGTCAAGAAAATTGGGGTAAGAATTAGACAAATACGAGAAAATGAGAATATCTACATTAAAAAATGAGGGTATACGCTATATATATATATATATATATATATATATATATATATATATATATTATAAATTTATTCTTTTCGAACTCAAGAAAATTTCAAACAAATTTATTACTACACTAATGATATGACCATTTTTAAAACTTTTTTTTAAAAAAAATTTAGAGTAAATTTCACAAACGAGGTACTAAAGATTTCTATTCATATACTAACTATAAGATACTTTTGAACTTTTTTTTTTTTTTTTTTTTTTTAAGTTTAAGGGTATACTTTAGGAAGTTCTAGGGTATTTTTGAAACAAACACTAATGTTTTCCATTTAAAATTGACGGTTAGGGTATTTTTTTTTAACTCTTTTTGAATGTTTAAGGGTATTTTTGAAACACTGAAAGTTTAAGGTATTTTTGATACAAAGTGCAAAGTTGAAGAGCATTTTTTTAATAAATAAAAAATATATAAATATATAAATAAAATCAAACAAATACAATACAAGCATTAGAAATAATAAGTTTAAATACTTCTTTAGTTCCTATACTTTGGGTTTTGGTTCATTTTGGTCTTATTCTTTGAAAGTGTTCATTCTGGTCTCTATACTTTCATTCTTGATTCGTTTTAGTTATTGTACTCTCAAAATGTTCATTTTAATTCATATACTTTCAATTTTGGTTCATTTTAGTCCTTAAACTTACAGAGGGTGGCCATTTCAATCCTTACGAAATGAAATGAAAATCAAAAGTATAGACCAATATGGTCACTTTTTTAAAGCACAAGGACCAAAATGAATATTTTGATACTACAAGGACCAAAGTGAACCAAAGTTGAAAATATAGAGACCAAAATGAACACTTTCAATGTAAAAGGACCAAAATGAACCAAAACCCAAAGTATAGGGACTAAAGTATTATTTAGATTGACATAATATTAGAAAAATCCAAAAAGAGTTGAAACATTTATGACTATTATGGCTTTTAATTTTAGGCCACGTTTACCAAACGTAATGAAAATTAGTATAATCAGAATGAAATTTCATTGATGGATGAATCGTACTATAGGTTTGAATCAAACATAATTGGATTGTTTTTTATTTCGTTTGTTTAGAATTATGAATCTGTCACATTTTACTATTACCGTTACTGTTTGACCCTAACGGCACCAGTAATAGTAACGATAAAGGTAACAATAAATGTGGCAACTTCATAATTTTCATACTGTTACAGTAACAACAATATCTGTAACGGTAACAATGATAGTAATGGTAAAGATAGTGGGTCCCACGTAATTTTCAACCGCAATTAGATTGAACGTCTTTTATTCCTCAATCAGATTACACACTTTGATTTACAAATTTCAAGGTGGGTCCCACATCTCATTACGATTACGGAAAGTAGACAAACAACAACAAAAGTAATCAACTGGGGCTCACTTTTTACATTACCATTCATGGATTACTTTGCAATTTATATAACGGTGGCCTTAGTGTGGTCAAGAATATTTCCTACTCAAAGTAATCATACTTAGAAGCAGTATAAAATGTTTTCATTTTAATTTTTTGGGTTGAAAAATATTTTTGGTCCAAAGTAACACAATTTATTCTCAGAACTTTAGTTGATAACGATTTAATCCCTGTATTTTTTAACCTAATATTTTCTTTATATAAAAAAAAATCTAAAGCTTGTCATATATATTTTTTTTAAGTTTAGAAATTACAATTAAGAGTCATTTGTTTTGAATCTAGATAATCAAAACGTGAAGATGTTTGAAAATATAGATGTAAAAAATTTTAACATGTATGTTTTGAAAGTAATGCTTCATAAGAATATCTGAGAATAACATTTGGATAACATTGTTTGTTTTGTTGATTTTTTTTGTAAGGAAATATCTTAAGATTATGTATTATATATATAACAATAATAATGCTCTTACTAATTTTTATGTGATTTTTATATTATATCTAATTCAATTTTATGTAATATTTTGGTATCTGTTACTTTAGTATTATATTTTAAAATAAATTTATTTTTTGAATATAAATAAAAATAATTTCAATAATAGTGGTAAAGGGAGAAAGCTCACCAAATATAAAAGGTATTGGACAACTATTGGAAATGTATAATAAAAGAACATTGCACTTTAGAAACTACATAAAGATATTATTTAATTTAACTAAAGTTTATTTTATATCTACATGTATAGTATAATATAGTTAATTAGATATGGTCCTGAATGTATCATTTATTATACTGAAAAAGAATAAATTATTTTATTTTATACTGCAAATTACAAAATGTGAAATAAAAGAAAATTTATGAAAGACAAAAAAATATATATATATAAAAGAAATGTGTGAAGAGCAAAGAGAAGTGTAGAGGATGACCTCTGCATCCTAAAAACCAAGGTTGCAACAAGGCATTCAAAATTCAATAATTGCATCTTGCATGACATCATAGGATGCCTAGATATCTCAAGATACGAACATAACATATTACTCATAAAGATGGCGATTTAGATGTCTATATCATAAGAATCTTGGATTCTCACCAAACATAAACGACTTCTTAGGACATGTTTGTTGCACAAATTTTGTGATGAGATTTCACACAGATATTTAATATAATTGTTTGTTTCATAAAATTTCCCTTTTTAAAATCCGAGATATTGAGTTTTCTAATACCTTCCACAATGTAATGTTTTTATACTTGGGAGATAAACAATAAATATATATAATTTGGTTAATTAATTATTAAATATAAATATATATTATTTAAACTTAATAAATTTGAATTAATATATACATTNTTGAATTAATATATACATTTACCATTGATATTCTATGTTATCTTAACTATTTAATATAAAATCGTACTGTTAATGATTAATATCTTAACTAAATTATATATATTTTTTAATTATTTTTATTTTTAGTACTTAAATTAAATAATTTAATTAATGTTTAATTGAAAAATATTCATTTATTGATATTTGAAGTGTTTAATTAATTAGTTAATATATTAATGCTAAATTTAATTTATAAGTAAATCACTTGTTCTCTTACATTTAATTAAATAATTATTTAGTTTTGGTTTCTAAATGTAAAATTATTTTAAGTACCAAATACAAATATTTAGCTTCCAAACATTAATTATTTTATATATCCAAACATAGACATTAATTATCCCAGACAAACACAAACATTTAAATCCCAAATTTAATATCCATATCCATAAAACAACCAACTATTTCGTCTATCCAGCCTGAGATCATACATACACCTTTAGATATAACTACTTCAAGCCTAAGCCTGGTCTCATTCAGATGGCAATAGGTTGTGCTTTTCAAGGGAGTTCAATTGAGGATCCATATAGGCACATTCGCTCCTTCTTGAAGATTTACAATATTGTAAAGATAAACGGTGTGACTGCTAATTTTTTTACGCTTATGCTTGTGTCCTTTTTCTATTTAGAATAAGACCAATGATTTTCTCAAGTGCCTTGTGCCATGCAATATCACCGCCTGGGATAGGCTAGCTCAGATGTTTTTGAACAAATTATTTCCTTCAACCAAGTTGACTAAGTTTAGAATGTAGATTCACACTTTCAAGAAAAATGAAGGTGAGCAGTTGTTTAAGACCTGGGAGAGGCATAAGGAACTCATTTGGATATGTCCATAGCATGGATACCTGAACTGACTATAGATCCAATTGTTTCACAATTAGCTGTCTAGTACGACGAAGTCTATCTTGGATGCAACTGCAGGAGGTTTTGTCTTCTCCAAGACAATGAGGCAGCCACTACATTATAAGATGACATGGCCACTACAAGCTACAAGTGGCCATTAGAGATAGCTATTACTAGAGTAGTGGTTCTCCATAATTTAGATGAGATAAATGCACTTAAGCCTCAGATGGTCACCTTGACTAATGCTTCGAGTAAACTTGTGGTTTTTAGTAGTCCTAGTCGATTACATTGATGGTCGCATGTAGTTCATACCCGACGGAGGTTCTTGATGTTCAACAGGTCAATTATGTACGTAGAAGCAAAGGCCATCATGGAAACCTCACCCAGTACTAGTATCCTTAATTTTCTGCTCCCAGACTTAGCTTCCTACTCACTATGGTGGTTTTCGCTTTCATGAAAACTTTTCTTATGCTAACACAGGGTTTGTTTAGTAGCCTACACAATTTTGCATTAATATCCCAATAGGCTACAAAAATACTTTCCATTAAGAAGCTCATGGGTGACTTCATATAGGAATACATAGCCTGAAAGAGATCTCATGAAAGTGCTATAACCGATTTTAAAGTAACTTCCAGCTTAGGAAACAACTTCCATATAGGAATACATAGCCTGAAAAAGATCTCCTCTTATCTAGGTCTCTTGCATAGTCTGAGTCCACAAATCCATATAATTTAGGTTCTAAATTGGTGGTTGGTTGGTAAAGTAGTCTAGCATCTTTAGTACCCTTTAGATACCTTAGGATCCATTTAGTTCCCTCCCAATGCCTTCTTCACGGATTAGCCATATACCTACTGACAAGGATTGCAACATAGGCTAGATCAGGTCTTTTAGAGATCATCAAATACATTAGGCTTCCCACTGCCTAGGAATAGGAAACTGCAGACATCAATTTCTTATGCCAACATCATTATCTTTAGGAGAGTTTTCAGCACAGCTTAAAGTGTTGAGCTAAGGGAGTGTTCACTGATTTGGGTTCTTCCATGTTGAACTTTTTAATCAACTTTCTGCAGTAGTTATGTTGATTGATGTATAATCTAGATTTGTCTCTTTTCTTGTGAATTTCAATGCCTAGAATTCTTTGGGATTCTCCCAAATCTTTCCTATTGAATTCTACCTTTAGGAGATCTTTAACATTCTGTAAATTCTTCTTAGATCTTCCTGTTAGGAGCATGTCATCCACATAAAGTAGTGTAGACATAATCATTGAAAGACTTGGTATTTACATATACACAACTATTAAAAGAACTTTTATGAAAGCCGATCTTGGTGATTTAGCCATCAAATTTTTGATACCAACACCTTAGAGATTGTTTCAGACTATAGATTGATTTTTTTTGTAAGCAGTAGTGGTCTTCCTTCCCTTCAACTATATATCCCTTAGATTGAACCATATGTATTGTTTCTGTCAAATTCCATGAAGAAAGATTGTCTTGGCATCAAGTTGGTATAGCTCTAGGTCTTGTTGTGCCACCAGTGGGAGTAACATTTCTGATAGAGTGCTTGAGTACTGGTGAAAATATTTTATCATAGTCAATACCATGTCTTTGAGTGAATCCCTTGACTACTAGTCTAACCTTAAATCTTGGTTGTTTGGACATTGGGAATGCCCTCCTTGTAGTTGTAGATCCATTTGGATGCAATAGGTTTACATCTTTTTGGAGGTGGCACCAATGTCCAAGTCTCATTTTGCTTTAGGGATTCCATTTCCTCATTTATAGCTTCTATCCATTTTCTGGCATTAGGGTTATTTACAGCTTCTTCAAATGAAGATGGTTCAATGTCATTCATGTTGGTTGTTCAACTTCAGTTTCTTCAATCATCTCTTCTACTTCATGATCAGGGTGTTCATCACTATTATTTCTTGAGCTCGAGCTAAAAGGTTCAGGATTAGCATTGATTATTTTCTCCACCTTAATTTTATCAGTCAACTTTTGAGGTGGTTCATTTATGGAGGAAGTATTTTGCATAAACATCTCAGTTTCTTTGAAAACGACATCCCTACTGTTTATACATCTCTTCTCAGTTGGATGTCATAGCCTAAATCCCTTAACACCTTTAGTGAAACTTACATACACTTCATAGCTCTTGCAGTTAGCTTCCCTTTATTCTGATGGGCAAACCCAATACACCAAAAAACCTTTAAGTTGCTTAGGCTAGGGGATGCTTGGCCCATTTTTCTTTTGGTGTGAGGAAGTCAAGGGAGACATGAGGGCACCTATTCAAAATATAGACAATATAGGAGGCAGCTTTTGCTCAAAATTTCTCTGGTAAGATAGCATCAGATAATAAGCTTCTTACTCTTTCAAGGATTGTTCTGTTCAACCTCTATGCAACCCCATTTTGTTGAGGGGTATGCCTCACTGTTCTATGTCTAACAATCCCATTTTTCCTACAAAAATTGTTAAAGCCTTCTCCACATAACTTAAGACCATTGTCAGTTCTCAAACATTTAATTTGTCTATTAGTTTGCTTTTCAATTATCACTTTCCATTGTTTGAATTCTCCAAAGACAAAATCTTTAGTTTTAAGAAAGAAAATCCAACTTTTCCTAGAATAATCATCAATAAAGATTAGGAAGTATTTGGACCCACTGAGTGATGGTGATGGAGAAAGACCCCAAAGGTATGAGTGAATGTAACCTAGAATACCTTTGGTTGTGTGTTAAGCCTTGATAAAGCTCTGTCTTGTAGCCTTTCCAATAATGCAGTGTTTACAGGAAGCTACATCTTCTTCAATTCCTTTAGGAAGTATTCCTTGTTTATCAAGTACTTGAAGACCTTTAACACTTATGTGTGCTAATCTCTTGTGCCATAAGTCTCCTTGTGAAGGTGTTTTAGAAGAGACTATTAAGGAAGATGTTACCTTCTGTACATGTTGAACAACATAAACTCCATTAACCTTAATTCCTTTTAGGACTAACTTGGAGTCTTTCCACATCTCACAATGGCCTCCTTTGCCTCTGTACTCACACCTAATTGAATCAAGCATTCCTAAAGAGATCAGGTTCCTCTTTAGTTTGGGTACATATCTGAAATTTCTTAGCAACTCAATTATCCATCTTAAAAAAGTTTAAGAGAGACAGATCCAATGCTAATGACAAAATAAACATTGTTCTTGCCCATGTAGACTGAACCTCTATTTACTGCCTTATAAGTTTAACCACTCCTTGTTGGGTGTCATATGAAAAGAACACTCTGAATCTAATACCCAATCAAGGTCTTTAGCTAGATTCTTAAGGTCTATAGCTTCATTAGAGGTTGTTAAAGCATCTAAGTAGAATAATGAATCTTGTTGGGGTTATTGCCCTAAATATCGTGGGTCCTGTAATTTGTAATTAAAATGTACAAACAATTTTATTTACTTAATAAATTATGATATATTTTATTCGACATTCAGTAGCATTAACCCACAAACCAATAAACTAACATCCAAGGTTATTTTCTATAGCTTAAACATGTATGTAGAGACATACAGATCGATCATGTTTAAGTGATAACCTAAATGGTTTGTAGTAGATGGATAAGACTTGGTACTTTATCCTTGTGACACCACGAATATGGTCTGCTTTGTAGATGTTACAATTGTATTAAAATGCTACAAATGATCTGATTCTGATCATTCATGTAGAGAAATGTGAGCGGGGTATTCTATACAAAGGAGTTTATATAAGACCGAACCACAAAATGAATAGTCTCTTTATACAACACCGTTAATAATAAGAGACTTACATTTCACCACGATGACCATAGGGGACATGACCTGAATCCTAAGTGAGTTGTGAACTCCTACCTATAAAGGCGGTTCTTTGATTTATATAAGTGAGAGTGGCCAAATCGACGACTCAATAAGCCTACCATTTTGGGATTCATCTGATTGGGGAATTGGGAACATAACTATACAAGATGGAATTCACTAAGTAAATAAATTACTCCTTTAAGAGCTGACTCTGGGGCTTGAATAATGAGGCGCCATACCCTCTCTTGGTTCGAGAGAGGTTTGGTCATAGTTGGACTATGACTTATTGTTCATTAGAGGGGCCAGTGGTACTTAAGGAGTTAAATGTAACTACAGTAGCAAAACAGTAATTTTGGCTTAGCTGTACTTACGAGTTATTTGTGAAGGGTCATCGCGCTGTTGATTGATTATATCCAATGGACATAGAAATATATCTGTAGTGCGAAGAGTGCAGCAGTTGGTTTTTAGTAGAGTGACAGAAAGTCATTGGATGTTGAATAATTTAATTAAAGAAGTTTAATTAATTGTTCAAGTACCATTGGAGCTTCAATTTTCAAGTCTATAAAGTCCCCTCTATAACCCAACAAGGATTATTGAGAATTAATTTTGGATTAATTTGAATTGTTCAAATTAATGGAATGAATTAATTATATGTGATATAATTAATATAATGTATTTGATATATTATAAAATAAAGTTTATTGAGAGGGGAATTAAATATTTGAATATGATTCAAATACTAATTATATAGATGAGATTCATATAATTATGTTTAGTATAAATGTGATTTATATTAAATACCATGCATTAATGAGAGAATTAAAAACCATAAGTTATATTGTATTTGATACAATATAAAAACTATAGGTTATGCATTATATATGATATAACATATAGTTATATATACATATAATAATTTAGTTACTATATATATATATGAAATTATTATTTAAATTAAAATATATTTTATTTAATTTATTTTTAAGTTATAAATTAAAAGGGAGGGAAATAACTTCCTTCCCTTTAATTCTCTCAAAACGTATGGAGAAAGGAGTAGTTTTTTTACGAATCATTCGTCTTCTTCTTCTTTCCAAGTGAGAAAAATATTCTCTGTAAATTTTACAGAAATTGATCCCTAAGTTTTTTTTTCCTCTCTCAATTTTCATTCTCCCTCTCCCAAAACTCAGAGCCGATACCTCTTGAGATTTCTCTATCCAAAAGAGAATATAGAAGGCTCCAATTGGTGGTGTCCTCGTTGTCGGTTATTGGTTCGTGTTCGATCGTGATCGATTCAGAAAGGAGATTTTTCGTGTTCTTTCACTCCCATAACCGCTTCATGTTGTAATTTTCTCTTCTTAACATGTTGTAATTTTCTCTATAATGCATAATTTTTTGTACTGTAATTTTATTATGTGAAAATTGGGAATTAGGAACGATCCCTGCTTCTGTTGTGGACCTTCGGGTTCTTTCACTCCCATAACCGCTTCAGGAGCTGAGGTTCCAAGAGCCTAATTTTTCTATTTCTGATTTTTCTACTCATTCTTCCACTTAAGAGTTCGACATTCTTTGATTAAATGTCCTTCCTTTTAACAGTATTTGCATTTAATCTTGGATTTATCTCTACTCTCTTCTTTTGATTGTAGTTTTCCTTTATTCTTCTACTGTTTTTTCTTTTTGCCCTTCACAAAGAGACTTCTACATTTTGTGGTTCTCGCTTGCTATTTTGTAGTTCAATTTCTTTGTTTTTTAGTGCAGAAATGATGACATCTACTAATATAGATTCCGTACCATATTTTAATACGTTTTTCACTCTTTTATGCCTTTGGTAGATAATTTAATAAAACAAAAGCTTCATGATTCACCAAGATTTTTAAATTTAGTGGTAAATTTTTTGAAATCATCAAGATTTTTTAGCAATGTCTTTGAAGAATTCATCTTGTATGTAAAAAAATCTTTACCTCAATAACATCTTGTTGGGAAGATCTATTGCTGCATATAGTTCATTCAGCTTATTCCACAATTTGAATGCAGTGTCTTGATCCACTATCTGTATAAGAACATTGTCATTAAGGTTTAGGACAAGTGTACCATAAGCAGTTAGCTCCATAGTTTCTTTTTCATCTTCTGTCAATTCCTTTGGTAGCTTAGATGGATCTTGAATTTCTTTGTATGCTCTCTTATGTCTAGGGATTGCTTTTACCTTAGTTTTCCATATGTTGAAATCTCTCTTGCCATCAAACGTCTCTATTTCATATCTTGCATATGCCATTGACTACTTTCAATCTTCAAGATTTACTTTATTTGAAGTTCTTGAAATTCTTTAGTGCTTCTTGTAGGCTTTGATACCACTTTGTTGGGCTTGAAGAATAGAATGAGTCCTAAGTTTGTGTTTGATTTGGATGAGGCTAACAAGGATTGATGAAAAGTGTGGCAATGAAGAAGCCACATCGCAGCAGAGAGGACAACACAGAGGGAAGGACTTCTTTCTTCGCTGAGTTAATCAATTGGGACAAGAAAATGTTTGATGAGGAAGAAAAATAAAACTTCTCTCAAAACACCTTCTCTTTGTCTATTCTAACACTCTAACATTCTCTCTAATGCAGTGAACAAAAAAGAAAACATCAGCATGAAATCACAGAGAAAAACGAAGGAGAAACCGAGGAAAACAAAGGATTTACGTGGTTCGGCTGATGTAGCCTATATCCATAGGAAAGAAGCTCGAAATGAATTTTTGAAGGAATTATTTTATGTATTTTGACTCACAGACTCTCTTTTATTTTTCATCATTTATATAGGTAGGATGTTACAAGAGTCTTAAATGAAAAAAAATAAAAATTAGAATGATTTTCTGATAACTAAAATGATTGAGTTATCGACTCCCTAAGGGTAATACTTGATATTTTGATTGTTTTAGTATATTATCACTCGATGCTTGTGCTTGCAGGTATCAATTTACTATTAATATGATTAAACTTATTTTTTGTTATTCATCCAAAAGAAACTTTAATCCTTGTTACCAACCACTATTTCCTTTTTCTTAAGCATCATTTAAAAATAACAAAAAAAAAAAAAAAATAGTACTCTCGTTCAATTTTATATTTCCCGATAGTCTTATCCTAAAATCGAATTATTATTTTTAACTGAATTTATCAGTGTATAAGTGGTCTAATTTTATTAATTTTCGTATTATATTATTTATATTCATTATTTAGTATATACATCTAATGAATTAATTTTTTTATTATTTAATAAAATTATAAATTTTTTTGTTACATACCAAATAAAAAGAACATAGCTTAATTAACATTATGTTTATTTTATCAATCTCAAAGTTAGGAGTTTGATATATCAACCTCAAAGTTAGAGGTTTAATTCCTCCACTTCCTATCGAAAAAAAAAAAAAAATAAGAAAATTAAAAATTAAAATTAAATGAGAATTTCACTTACTAGTAAGTTAATTAAGGATGGACATACAATTTACTATGTTTTTTTTTTAATTTAAAATTTTTAAAAAATATCTGCCCAAGTACTAATAAGCTAATAATGAGGAGGGAGCATTTTGGTTTTAGAACTCAATAATAACAATTTTTTTTTTTTTAGTTTTTTCAAATAAATATCATTATTATGTGTAATACAGTTCAACTCACATAAAAATATATTATCAACTTTTAACTATCAAATTTATATATGATTAAAATAATATTAAAAATGTCACTCTTATGCAAAACCAAGAGAGAGTCTATGGTTTAGGTAAAAAAGAAAAAAGAAAATTCTTTGGTCAATGTAAAATCATGGGTGATTTATAATTATTAATTAATCACCAAATAGTCACAAATATAGCATACTTTAAATAAAATATTTTTTTAAAAAAATAAATTATGAAATTGAAAAAAGAAAACCCATACTTACTCTAATTAGAACTAATAGATTCATAAGTTAATCATTGATGGTTATTATTATTACTATTCAAGTCAATCAATGATTATTCTTTTTTCTTTTTTTTTTAAAAAAAAACAATTTGGCTAAAAAGGAAATTGTAGACTTACAATTATTTTTTAGTTAATTTAAAATTCAAATTATTCAAATTTAGAGGGATGAATTAAAATGCATTTATCTCTGGATTCAGTATCATTATCCATACCACATACCAAAAGGTAATTAAAATATTAAAAAATAAATAAATACACATAATTTGCCGCACATGAAATTATGATTGGACAATTTGATAGGATGCATAAAGATAGATGTTGTTCGAGATGTACCAAAATAACAAAGCAATAAATTGATACACATGCAAGAGATACTAAAGAAGAAGAAAACAAGAGCATTATCACTAGCCTTTTTTTGTCCCTTTTTCATTAAATTAAAAAAAAAAAAAGCTAGCCCAATGATCTTATTTCTCTTCAAATTTCTAAATAATTAAAAAAAAAAAATTGAAAGCTTCTCTTACAGAAGAAATTGTTCTGTAGCAGAATAAACAGATATGGGGTGGTTGTTGTTGTTGTTGTTGGGCCTTATTGGGCCTAATTATGAAGCGGATTTGGGCCGGTGTGGATCACCCGTTTATCATCTTCGTATACAATATCCGCAACGTCGTCGTTTCGTCCTCCGCCATGGATTTTGAAACCGGCTGGCGGTTTAAACACCTCCTCCGTTTGGAAAACGTGAGTCTTCCTGTGAAGAGCGGTGGATTTGGTTAACGTCCGGTCGTTAACTCCTTTAACGGTGGCGGACGATAATCTCATTCGAGACACCACCAAAATAAGCCATATGAAGAAAATTGCCGCCACTGCTCCGGCTTGCCGTTTCCTTCCGTTACCGCCGTTTCTTCCTCTTTCTACACCCACTCTCATTGCCACACACCCACCACACCCTCAAAAAAAAAAAGATTTCTTTTTTCTTTTTCTTTTCTGGGTTCTCTGTGATTTTGAAGAGTTCTAGAAATGGAAGCAAAAATGGTGAAGAATATGAAAATGGGAGAGAGAGAGAGAGAGGAAGAGAGATAAAAGATGGGTGTATGTTTTTCCTTATATCATGGGTCTAACCCACATGATTTCTGACTCTCTCTTTGATTCTTGAGAACCTTCTTATGTATTTCTTTTATTGTTTTTCTCTTTCCCTCTCTTACACTAGAGAGAGTTTAAGAAAAGGCTCAAGTTCCAATTCCATTTCAACCCTTCCAAAATCTTCTACACTTAATCTATCTGGTAGTTCTAATCAGTATATTGAACTGGGCTAAATTATAAAAATAACCTCCAAGTTTTCAAAATATCCTTAATTTTTTTTTTAAAAAAAATTTAAAACGTACCTATATTGCTAGTTCTGAATGAAAATCATTAGTGTTTTGTTTAAGAAAATACTCATAAACTCTTGAAAGTATAAAAACGACACCCTTAAATTTGAAAAAAGTTTTTTTTTTAAAAAAAACATGCTTACTGTAAGTATATGAACAAAAGCACTTCTTAACTAGTTGCGGAAATAATTCTAAAATTTTAACAAAAAAGAGTTTAAAAATGATCTACTATTAGTATAATAATCAATTTGTCTGAAGTTTTCATGAGTTCGAAAACAATCAATTTTAAAACATATCATATAGACTTTAGTTGAAATGGACAAATTTTATTATTTATTTATTATTTGAGATAAATAAATTTCAAACAATTAACAAAAGGAAAAGTAAGAGGATACTAAAAAAGAAAGATGAGAAAAAAAGGTAAAAGATAGAGAAGTAAAAGGGTAATAACAATAAGGATATTTTTTGAATTTTTGTTTTTGTAATTCTAATAGTATTTTTGAAATTTCTGAAACTTCATGGGTATTTTTCACACAAAACACTAAATGGTTTTCATCCAAAACTTACTATAAGGATATTTGTGAATTCTCTTTGAAAGTTTGTTGGATTTTTTTTAAAAGTTTTGAAAGTTCGAGGATATTATTGACACAGTAAAAAGTTTAGAAATATGTCATAATATAAAAATATCAAAGAGATAAATTTAAAACATTACATTAATAAAAACATTTTAAACTCAATTTTTTATGAAATACATAAATGAAAGATTTGAACTACATATCTTTTGGTTGCTAACGTACTTATATGCTTAGCTTTTTAACTCAATTACAAAAACACAAATTTGTATAATATATATACAAACGCTTTTTAAGAAACTACTTTGGTGTTTTGGGGTAGACATATAACATTATAGAGAAGAGAATTAATATCTATATAAACTAGGCAAGTTGACAAAAACATTACTTAGTTGGTTGCATATTGGAAAATGTGCAACTTCCACAAATGTTACAATTAAATCTGGAAAAAAAAAATACCTATTTAGTTGTTATTGATCTGATTTATACTAAAATTTTGAATTTGGTTTTAATTTAGTCTCTGATTTTGAAATGTTACGATAATTTTACTCTTAATTTTTTAGTTTTGTTTCAATTTGTTTTAGGTATCAAAATTTACACTTTTAACCTCGAAATGACCTAAAACGACATTAAACACCAAATACTAAAAGTGATTATTTAAGGAAAAATCAAAATTAAAAGTGTAAATCTTGAAATTTAAAAGTAAATTGAAATGAAACTCAAATCTCAAAAATAAAATGTAACATTCTAAAAATATGGATCAAATGGAAACGAAGCTTTGAACCGAAAAGGTATATATTTTTTATAAATCTTAAACCCTATGAAGTTTGTTGCAATGCAATATACTATAAATTTATGAAATTATTGTAACTAAATCTGATCATTATCCATTTCTTTTAGTTAGATTATGTTGGGAAAGGAATATGAATCTTAATCTCATGTCACAGCTACTACTAAAGTAATAGCACCATGAACTTTACAAGAAAACTTATTTAAATTTTAATATTGAAGGGTGCAATTGTAAAATACCCCACAGTTTTGTAAGTTGATTTTTTTTAATATTCTCTCTTTCCCATTACTTTTTGCTTGTGTTAAGTATTATGAAATCTACAATTAAAAATACAAAAATATAAAAAAAACCGACAGGCAGGTTCATTAACAGTGTGTTATTATTAGAGAGAATGTTTTCTGAATTCACAAACGACTCCTCTAAGATTAGAGCGTTTATATAACACACTATGACTGACTCCATACTTGATTGTTCGAAGCGTCAACTAACAAATTCTAGCCAATCTAACTTTTAAGAAGCGGGTCGCTGTTGGTTTTTCTACCAATCAGTTTTTTTTTTTTTTTTTTTAATGAAAAATTAAATTAATACGTGGAAGTTGGTTTGGAAGGAGGTGGTGTGGGTCTGGAGTATTAATAGCCACTGTCTCCGGAGAAATAAATAAATAATAATTTAATACATTGGAATTTAAAAAAAAGGACACAATTTATTTTTTTAAAAAAAACAAAAATAAAAGCTTTAATTTGTCATCATGTTTTGAATCCTATGAATCCCATAGCCCATTACTTAATATGTTTAAATTCCTAAGGATTCTCTGATTTCTTTAGGATATACTTTTTTTCTTCTTTCATTATGTATATAATAAAAACTAATGAAAGAAGATAAATTAATTCTCTTATTGTATTTTCCTTTTTTCTGCCTATTTCTCATTTTTTTCATCTCTGATTTTGCTAACATTTATTTTTTGTTTCTTTCTTAATGCTAATTTAACTTTTTTTGTCTTTCAAATGCAACTTTACTATGTATGCCTTTTAAATATTTGACCTAGTAGCGTAAAATTTACGAACTTACTCGATAGGTCTTTGAATTTAAAAAATTATTTAACATGTTTTGAAACTTTTAATTTTATATCTAATTGTTCTCTACGTTTTGAGTTTTGTGTCGAATATGTTCTTGATGTATTTAACAATCTTTTTATACGTATATGTTTTTTTCTTTATAAATATGCTAGATACAAAAGTAAAAGATTAGTATCCTACCAAATACAAAATGCAATTATATGAAAATAAAAAAGATTAGGATATTAATAGATCGATTAATTTATTTTAAAATGTTAAATATGTTAAGTTCAACATCATTTAATACCAATAATGTTATATTATGGATAATTTTCAAAGATAGAAAAAATGTCAAATTATTTATAAATATAGTAGAAAAATTATGATAAACATTGATAGACTTTTATCAAAAGATTAAAATTTTGTTATATGTATAAATAGTTTTCCATATTTTTCTATTTTTAAAATCTTCAAATATTATTCTAATTGGACAGTTATGATAAACACTGATAGACTCTTTTTTCCCTTGTTCTTTTGCATTTTCTAGTTAAAAAAATATTGTTGTGTAGTTAAATTTTGTAATAATCGAGTTTTTGAACTAGTATGTAACTATAAATTAGTCTTTCCATTTTAAAATTTTATAATAAAAATTATTTTTTAGATCAAAGTTAAAGATTTGATCTATCCACTTAACATGTTAAAAGAAAAATGTTAAGGTTCGATTATATTTTTTTTCTATTGGTAGATCATTAAACTAATTAAAAATCACATGTATTTATAAATAACAAAATCTGAGTCAAAATTAGTTTTTGATAAAGACTTTTCATGATTAAATAACTAAATTTGCGAATTAAAGTTTAAATATTAAATTGTTATTCTCATTAATAGGTTATAAAATAGTTTAATTTGTTGAGCTATCCAAAAACTCACCACTCATATTGGCTTTTACGAAGAAAGTACTCTCATTGTGGCACCATATAATTGATTGGTCTATGAAATTAAAAGGACTAAAATGGAATTACAGAAAACATGAGGACTGAATTGTTAAAAGTACAAAATGTATAGGAATTAGCGTTATAGTTTAGTTAATTTTATATTGTGTTTTAAATTTGGTTGGTTGGAATGAAGATATGAAAGTTTTGCATGCAAACATGGTCACATGTAATCTTATTAAATAATGTACTTGTGGTCGTGTTTTATTATTATTATAATATTAGAAAAAAATTATTTTAATTTGGACTAATTATATTTTGAATTATTTATGTACTTTTCGAATCTTACTTTTTTGCATGAAGTATCTGTTACTTTATGGTTTAGTACACAATTGGTTGATTATATTATAAAGTATACTTTCTAAATGTTCACAGAGTGGAGTGTGCTACAAGAAATATTCATGTGATTCTCAACCAATAGTAGCTATTAGGACCTAAATAACATTAATTAAAATAGAGATTAGATTCTCGAATGTTGTTAGATGATATAATATTTAATTTTTCTTCACCAATTAGCTTAAGCTTTTAGATCAATTAATGATTTAACATGATTTTCGAGTACGAGGTTCTGTGTTCAAACATTTGCAATGTCGTTTCCTTCTTCTCAATTGATATTGATTTCTACTTGTATCTTCTACAAATTTATTTTAAACGTATTGATACAATTAGATGAAAGATTTATTTCAGTATCAATATAGGACAATTAAATGTAATCTAAAAAATGTCAATTGAATTTAATATCAATTATGTAAGGAATAGTAAGTTTGCACTTTGATGAATATCACCTACTTTATATGTTTGCATGATGATTATATCAATTACATATTTCATATATAATACGGTATATTTGATGATATGTTCAGCTGGTAGAACTTGTAACGGCTCAACTTCATGAAGTAAATCTTAACATTTATTGTGTATCGCATTTTTTTATAACTTGACATTTAGAGAAGAGTCTTTTTTTTCCACACCAAGTTTATTTACTCTCCATTCTTTTTCAGCATAGCACATGGAAAAAAAACCAAAGTATCTTATCGAGTCCATCATCTTTAAACTCCACAATGGTAATTCCGATCATATTAATCATTTACAAATTTTGTATCAGAGATATCTGTTAGGGTTGATGCCCTAAATCTCATAGTTTCATAGTTTGTTAATTATTTATACACGAATTAATTATTTAATAAAATAAAGTATTATTTTATTTGATATTTAGTTTGCATTAGCCTAAATCCCATAAATTAAGATCTTAGATTATTTAATGTAGCTTAAACATGTATGTGGTGACATAAAAGTGGATCATGTTTAAGTAAGAACTTGAATGGTCTGTAGTAAATGGATAAGACTGCGCAATTTATCTTGATAATACTACAAATACGACCCACTTTGTAATTGTTAAAAAGTTGTAAAGTGTTACAAATGATCTGCTCTTGATCATTCATGTGGAGACATGTGAGTGGAAATATCATATACAAAGAGTTTGTATAAGATTGGACTACGAAATGATTAGTCTATCTTTATAACATTGTTACTTGAAGAGACTTACATTTCATTAGGATGACCATAAGTAACTTGACCTTAATCCTTAGTGAGTTGTGAACTTCTGTCTATGAGAGCGATCATTTGATCTGTATGGGTGAGAGCGGCCAGATTCTCCGACTCAATATGGCTATCATTTTGAGGATTCGTCCAAGTGGGGAGTTGAGAACGCAGCTACACAAGACAGAATTCACTCATTCCTAGTCAGAGTGTAAGTAGATCCTTAAAGGCTCATTCCATGTCTTGAACAATGAGACACCTCACTCTCTCACTAACTCGAGAGGGGGCTAGTTTATAGTTGGATTGTAACTAATTGTTCATTAGAGGGATCATTGGTACATAAGAAGTTATATGTAACTACATGGGTAAAACGGTAATTTGATCCAGCTGTAATTATGAGCAATTTTTGAAGGGTAAACTTACTGTTGATTGGTTATATCAATGGACACATAAATATATTTATATTACAAAAAGTGCAGTTGTTGGTCGTTAGTGGAGTGATTGGCAGTTAATGAATGTTAATTGGCAGTTAATTAATTAATCTCCTATCATTGGAGCTTCTAATCTATAGATCCATAAAGTCCCCTTGCTAGCTGAATAAGAGTTAAATAAAAATCAATTAATTTTGAATGAATTTGAATTGTTCAAATTAATTAAAGAGAATTAATTGTATAAGATGCAATTAACATAATGCATATAGATACATTATAATATAAAGTTTGATGAGAGAGATTAATATTTGAATATGATTCAAATATTATTTATATCAATGAGATTCATATGAAAACTATAGATTAAAATTAATATGAATATGATTCATATTAAAACTATAAGTTATGTGAAAGAATATAGTTTGAATATGATTCAAATATGTGGTATTTCTATTATATATGATATAATACAATGTTTTATTTTAATATAAAGTTCTTTAATTTAGGAGTTATTCCATCGTATTAGTGGAGTTATTTTGTAACTCCTCTTTCCTCTCTCTCACGTAATACAGAGAGTTTTTATGTTTTAAAACAGAACTTTGAATGTGATTCTCTTTGTAACATTTATTGTCCAAGAGTTCTCTCTCAACAAATCTCACCAAAGTAGACGAGCCCACAACTCCGTTTTGACTCTTACCTTGAGAATAAACAAAGAAGGCTTTGATGATGGTGTTCAAGAGAAATTGTGACTTTCCTGTGTTCGTGGAAGAAAAGTTTGTGACGTAGAGAAAGAGTTCGTGATCTCAGGAGAGGAATACATAAAGATCGATTTTCTTCAAAGAAGTTGTTTACTCTTCCCTTTCCTATTTGTATGTTTTAGACAGTAGACTTATAGGCTTAACATTATGTTTATTCTTGTTCTGTTTATTTCTCTATTTTTATGTTGCTTTCCAAAAATGAATTCATTAACTCAAAGGCAATCACTCACTTCCGCATCGGATTTTAAATCCTTCAATTGGTATTAGAGCCAAATTGTGTCTATGAATTTATTTTTTGGAACGAAAATCAGAGAAATGGTGGGTATTGCACCGCATTTGAAGTTTGGTTTGCAAATTAGATGCTGACACTTTAGATTTACTACTTTAAATTGTTTAAAGTTGTAAGGGCCCGTTGTTTTGGGCATTTAATTAATGTTGTTGAGTTTGTAAGTCTGCGTCAATCGTGATGCATGTGTTGCTAAGAAGATCAGTGCAATTTAGAGGAAGAACAGACTCAATTTGAGGCAGAAATTACATTATGTGTTAGAGTGTAAGGGGAGAGCGTTGCAACGCTGCCTTTCATGCTGTAGCACAGAAGGGCCAGTGTTGCAACTCTCCAGCCAAACGTTGCTACGCTGGAGCATTTTCCAGACTAGGGTTACAATGCTCTAATCGAGCGTAAGAACGCTGGAGCAATTTCTAGATTGGTGTTGCAATGCTTAGGCTGAGCGTTGCAATGCTCTGAGCATCAAGCGTTCATGTTCCAGATGGTTGGATATCGTGGGATTGAGTCCTGAGGCAGTTTTGGTGTATTTTTTTTTTCTTATTTTTATTTATTGATGTAATTTATTTGTTTTTAGGGAAATTCTTATAAATAGAAAACTCCCAAAAAATATTTACACCTTATAACAAAAAGTCTCAAAAGTACAAAGCACTTTTGAGACTTTTTGTTATAAAATGTAAATATTTTTAAATATTTTTTAATATTAAAAAGGTCCCTTGTTTTTAATTAATTAAATTAATATAAATGTTATATTAATTTAATTAATTTTTAGGAGTGCCAATTTTTTTGTCCAATTTTACTGGTTTTATTAATTTTACATATGATGTACTATTATTTTTATATGTTGCATAATGTATGTCATATAGTTTTTTAAAAGTTATCATAGGATAAACATTTATCATGCATCATATTTCATATAATTGTTATATTATATAGTTACATGATATTATAAGTATGCCCACGCATCATATTGAATATAAATGTTATAGTATATGATTACAGGTATCATTAACATGTCCATACATCATACTATAGTATAAAAGATATATAACATGATTGAATGATAGATATGTTTTATTTTCATTAGTTTATAATATAAATGTTATATTATATAAAATTTGCATCGAACATGACATTACTTAGTAAATATAACTGTTATATTTAATTAATGTCAATAGATGCATGACCATAGGTTTTAATTATTTTATTATTTTATAAGTGTTATAAGTTTGATGATTAGAATTAAAATCTATAATCAAGAGTTGCATGCAAACGTAATTTTAAATCTATAATTTTAAATGGTTTAAAATTAATTCACCTACACCTATGTTAAAATATTTCTAATATAATTAGAAATAAGTTAATCTTTTGTTTTCTTTTTAACGGGATTAAATTGGAAATAGTAAAAGATTAAATTTATAAAATAATTGTTTAGAATGAACCTTTGTCTAAGGAAGATTCTATCTAAGGCTGGGGAATTTAAGCTGACGGAAATGAAACACCCCTATCTGGAACCGATCTGGAAGGTGAATTAGACCAACATTTTATAAGCATGTAATACATGATTTAGTTTATTAAAGTGTTTAATGAACAAAATTATATATTGTTAAGCTATCCAATTTAAGAATTATACTGGGCCAATTTAAAAATTGACTTAGATAAATTATTAGCCAGATTTACCTAAGTAACCAACCCTAGGTCTAAAATACTTAGTGACAGGAAAATGATGTATATGATATATTGATTTCTTTTCATGTTCTTCCTAAAAGTTCATACCATGAGATTTATGCTCGGACTCATAGTACCGTTTGCTTGTATCCCCCTAAGGAAGGTGTTTTCATAGGTCAATATCAAGGTGAAAGGAGAAAGTGTTTATAGTAAGTGGGAGAGGAACGTGTGTCAACACATCCCATGGTCTCATTCATTAGTTTGTAGTAAGGTTTCATACTTGCCCTCGTAGCACTGTTTGCTTGTGTCTCCTTAAGGAGTGTATTTGCATGAAATTTTACTCAAACTCCAGTAATGGATAGGATTGCTTTAGTTTTTGCCCCAATCTATCTTTCCCTACGGTTGACTCATTGGGATAGAACTAGTCTAAAATGAAGGGTTGCCCTTATAAGAAATTGTTAAACAAGTTAACAATTTCTTGACTAAACAATGTTGACTAATCATTATGGAATAAAAGTTATTCTAGTGTAGTGATTGGTTGAAAAGGTCTCAATTCAGTGAAGGGATGACTGTCCACCCTACAGTGGTTTTTATCCTAACTCACTGAAGCATCATTGTAAAATTAGATGGCACAAATGGTACATTAAATTTTACTAATTTTGATTGGTTTTAATGGGTAATGCATATAACTAATATAAATAATTTGTATGGTTTCAGCAGACTTCAATATGATTAGTGCTGCACTCAATCTATTAAGTGCTGATAAGTTAACTGGTGATAAATACACGAATTGGAAAAACACAATCAATATTGTGCTTATCATCGATGACCTAAGGTTTCTCCTGCTTGAGGAGTGTCCTCAGGCCTCAACCCAAGATGCAACTTGAAATGATTGGGATGCATACAAGAAATTGGTAAAGGAAAATGAGAAGGCACAAGTGTACGTTATGGCTTGTCTAAAGTTGAAGACCATCTTCAAGAATTTCTCAAACCAAAACCCAGACACAATCACAACGCTACCTTGGTATTCTTAGGATGAGAACCTAAGAATGGTGGACTCTGACTATTCTGGTTTAGAGGGAAAGGTTAATGTGTGGAGGAAGAAGATTGAGAGCTTTCTCACAAGACAAACTCACAGAACTTTTCTGTAACAACTTTCTCTCAATCGTTCAACCAAGTAGCAAATCGTAGAGGAAAAAGAAAAACAATTTTTTCTTTTATTCCACTTGCCATAAAAGATAACCACCTCCATTACAGTGGGTGGAGAGAGAAAAGATGGGGAAAGGAGTTAACTCCCTTCCTTATTATTCAAATAATAATATAATATAAATAAATATTATAACTTACTTATCAAATTAAATTTATATTAAATTATATGTTATATCAAATATAACATATAACCTATAGTTTTAAACATACAATATAAACTATTATTTCTTTTCTCTATTATATGGAATTTAATATCATATTTATATTAAATTCAATAACTATGAATCCAATTCATAGAAAATATATTTGAATCTCATTCAAATATTTATTTCCTCCCATTAAGCTATAATGTATCAAATACATTATGATAATTATATCACATATAATTGAAATAATTTAATTATATGTTATATAATTAAATCCCTTTATTAATTTGAACAATTCAAATCAATCCAAAAACTGATTCTCAACTAAATCTTTTTGAGCTACCAAGGGGACCTCATGGATCTGTAGTTTGATGCTCCAATGGTACATGAATAATTAATTAAACTCTTTAATTATATTATTAACCATACATTAACTGTCGGGCACTCCACTAAAGACCGACAGTTGCACTCATCGCACTACAGATATATTTCTGGGTCCATTGGATATAACCAATCAATAGTGCGATAACCATTCACAAATTTCTTGTAAGTACAGCTAGGCCAAAATATCGTTTTGCCCCTGTGTTTACATCTAACTCCTTAAGTACCACTGATTCCTCTAATTAACAATATGTCATAGTCTCACTATGACCAAGTACCTCTTGGGATAAGAGGGGGTGTAGCCACTATGTTCAAGGCCCGGAATCAGCCCTTAAGTGAACAATTTATCTACTTATCCTTGCATCGAGGAAGGAGTGAATTCTGTCTTGTGTAGCTGTGTTTCCAACTCTTTAGTCAGAAAAATCCCCAAAATGGTAAGCTTGTTGAGTTGGCAATCTGGCCACTCTCACCCATACAAATCAAAGGACCGCCTTCATGAGCAGAAGTTCACAACTCCCTTAGGATTCAGGTCATGTCACCTATGGTCATCCTAGTGAAATGTAAATCTCTATTATTAACGGCGTTATATAAAGAGACTAATCATTTCGTGGTCCGGTCTTATACAAACTCTTTGTATAGGATACCCTGCTCGTATGTCTCCACATGAATGACTAGGATCAAATCATTTGTAGCACTTTACAACACTTGTAACACCAATAAAGCGGGCCGTATTCGTAGTGTCACCAAGATAAGTACCCAACCTTATATATATACTACAGACCATTTAGGTTATTATTTAAACAAGATCCACTTGTATGTCACTACATACTTGTTTAAATTACATGAAATAACCTCAGATCTTAGTTTATTGGATTGAGTATATGCTTATAAAATAACACTTATTTTATTAACAACAATATGTTTCAATATGTTTATACAGAGTTTACAAACTATGAGATTACGAGATTTAGGACACCAATCACAACAATCTCCCATTTGTCCTAAAGCTTAGGGAGACTAATGTACAATACAAATAAAGTACAAAAAATACAATAAATTAGGGCATACACTATACCCCAGTAACATCTCCCACTTTCCTTAGACAATGTGCCGCATATCCCATAGACCCAAACTTTCTAGATGACTATTGAACACTTTAGTCGTGAGAGCCTTTTCAAAGGGATCAGCAACATTGTGCTCCGAAGAAATCTTCGTGACAATTACATCACCTTGATGCACAATCTTCCGTATCAAATGATATTTCTGTTTTATGTACTAACCTCTTTAGTGACTCCTAAGTTCCTTAGAATTTGCCACAACACCACTATTATCACAATAAAGTGTGATGAGCAAAGACATATTTGAAACAACATCCAAATCAGTAAGGAACTTCTTAAGCCACAACCTCTTTAGCAGCTTCACAAGTAGCTATGTATTCAACTTCCATAGTGGAGTCTCCGATGCATCCTTGCTTGATGCTTCGCCATACTATAGGTCATCCATGTAGAGTAAACAATGACCCTGATGTAGATTTTCTAGAATTCTGACCAGTCTGAAAATCAGAGTCTGTGTATCATGTAAGGATCAAATTTTTATCTTCGTACACGAGAATATAGTCCCTCATTCTCCAAAGATACTTGAGAATTATTTTGACCGTCGTCCAGTGATCTAATCTTTGATTGGACTGATACCAACTGACAATCCCTACTGGGTAGCAAATGTTAGGTCAAGACAAAACATTACATACATAAAGCTACCAATAGCCGATGCATAGGAAATCCGTCTCATTTCCTAAACCTCTTGAGGAGTCTTAGGACACTGTTCCTTAGACAATACAATTCAATGCCTGAAAGGTAATAAACCCTTCTTAGAATTGTGCATCGAATATCTAACAAGCATCTTGTCAATATACGTTGCCTGAGACAAGACCAGCCTTTTGTTCTTATAATCCTTTATAATCTGGATCACTAGAACAAACCACGCCTCTCCCAAATCTTTCATTTAGAATTGGGCGGCTAGCCATTTCTTAACATTAGTCAGAAAACCTACATCATTCCCAAAGAATAGGATATCATCCATATACAGCACGAGGAAAGCTACTGAGCTGTTGATGATTTTCTTGTAAACACAAGGCTCATCAACTGTTGGGAATGGTCTAATCCTGATGTTCGTAAATGTTGTTAACATATTCTATTTATCAATAAAAATGTTGTTGAATTTTTTTTATTCAATAAATTACTATTGATATTGCATCATTCTATGAAAATTCAATAAACAAATCCATGGCTATAACATGAATACTTTAACTTTATGTGGTGACATAAAAATGGGTCAAGTTTTAGTATATAGCCAAAATGGTCTATAAGTATATGGATGAGATTGGGAACCTCATCCTGATGACACTATTGGATGTGGCCCATTTTGTATACTAATACAAATGATGTGATCCAAAAATCATTCATGTAGAGACATGTGAGTGGGGGCATCCTGTGCAATGAGTTTGCATAAGACCGAACCTCGAAATAGTCACTTTTCTTTAAAGCAATCGTTTACTGTTAAAACTGACTATCTCAAACTCAATTAACTAGGGTAACTCGATCTTAATCTTGAGCTAACTACGAACTCCTTTCTATTCGGGATTATCCTTGATCTACATAGGTGAAAGTAGTCCAATAACACTGCTCAATAAGCCTCCTAGTTTGGGGATAAGACCGGATAGATAGCTGGGGACATGGCTTTGCTACATGGAATTCACTCCTGCCCGATTTAAGGTTAGCAGATGGGTTGTTCTCTTAAGCACTGATGTCTTGTCCTGAACAACGGGGCCCCACCCTCTCATGGAAGAGAGGGTTATGATTTATAAGTTGGACTATAAATCAATTGTTCAATAAATGATCAGTGGGAGCTTAAGGATAAGGATGTGTTTACAAGGGTAAAACGATAATATTTGACCCAGCTATAAATACGAACGGCCTGTGAAGGATTGACTTATCGATTATGGTTAAAATGGATAGAACTATATCTACAGTGAGGAAAGTGCAATTATCGAGCTATAGTGAAATGTCTTGGTAGTTAACGAATAGTAATTAATTCGGTTTAAAGAGTTTAACCAATTAATCATAAGTCATTGGAGCTCATAATCTGTAGGTCCATAAGGTCCCTCTACTAGCTCGTAATTTGGATTAGTAAATTGAGTAATCTAGATAAGATTTGGATTTAGGGTTTAGAATTTGAAATATTCAAATTCAATTAGTGTTTCTATTTATTGTATTCAATACAATTAAAATGTTTAATTTTATCGAAATTAAACGTAATTGGAGAAACAATTAATGTTTAAAATATTATTTAAATATTAATTGTATAATATTAATTTCATTATGATGGAATTGTTTTTTATTAATTTAATATTAGATATTAAATTAACAAAATTAATTTAAAGGTTTAATTAATTAGTTTTATTTAAAAATTAATTAATTGAATTAATTTTATAAAACCAATAAATTGAAATAAGTTTAAATTAGAAAATAATTTTGGAAATCATTTTGAAAATCAAAATTCAAAGTGACCGGTAGACTTGAACCTTGTTCATACATGACCCGATCAATTCGATTAGGCACTCGCCATCTATTTTCATTGTTCAACTCTTTGACAACACGAAAAACCATTGTTCAACTCTTTGGCAACATGAAAAAACCAAAAAAAGCTCTGCCCTCCCTCTCTATCTATCCAAGGGATGGAAGGGTAGAGGCCTTTGGTGTCCCTTCCAGTCAAGAATTGGGGCCTCACAATCACTAGCCAATATGCTTTTCTCTCATGCCTTTCTTCGTTCATGGTTCGATTGGAGATTTCCAACTATGGTACAAGCCACCTTATTCACTCAATTCCATTTTCTCCATGAAATAGGAGTTGGCCTTCATGCAAGCTATGAATTTGCATGATAAAAGCTCTATAAATTGAAATGCTGAACTTAATAATGAATTCATACTTACAAGACTTCCTTGAAGAACTTTGCAGAAACCAGCCACCCTTTAAACCCTCTTCATATCTTATATACATCCAACTCAATTTAGTGTTTCTACCACACAATCCTTGCAAGAGAATAGTAGAGAATATCTTCATGGTGGTCTACTTGAAGATTGAAGCTCTTTCACGTGGAACTCAGTTGGACTTGAAGAGGATTCTTAAAAGGTATTGTGTTCAGCACTCTCTTTTATAAAAGTTACTTTGAAGCATACTTTAAACTCAAATTAAGTAAAATTAGAGTGCTTATTTATTTTTTTTTCCTCTGCTACACGTTAATATATGCAGTACAAACTACGGTATATATTCTAAACATGGTTCCCTCAAAAAAATTTTCTGAAACACTGTATGAGTTATGGAAAGAACGTAAAGGTAGTTTACGTTACTTTTGGGTCCGAGGATGTCTGACACACGTGTTAGTACAAAACCCTAAGAAATTGGAACAACATTCGAAGTTATGCCTCTTTGTTGGATACCCAAAAGAAACAAAAGGAGGATTATTCTATGATCCCCAAGAAGAAAAAGTATTTATTTCGAAAAATTCTACATTTTTGGAAGAAGATCATATTAGAAGTCATCAACCTTGTCACACCCCCACCCAGATTACCCTTTTATTCTGGAAGAGGATATGACCGTGGTAGTTACTAGCCCTACTACTAGCACCCACCACCCAAGCCTTCTAATCTAAATACCAACCTGTTTAAAACATTAGTAATATACGCATACAGCAAACCTCCCTTAAGAGTCTACAAAGATTACATAAATACATGCATATATTCATGACATAACATTTATAGAAAATTATTCACAGATGGCCCAAACATTCCTAAAGAAGTCCTAGTCCCTCTCAAAACATGTGTACATAAACAAATAATCAACCTAAGTCTTCTTAATAAGCCGAGTCTTTCTGTGGCAAGCAGCAGCAGGATCAACCCTTAGGAAACTGACCGCTACCTGAAAAAGGGAAAACACAGAAATTCTGTGAGCTAAAAGCCCAGTGAGCGACTATAGAATCATATAACATCAAGCATTCAATCACTATAAACATGTAAATATACTAATGAGTAACTCAAGCAATTGTCTCTAAATGTAGCTTTAAACCATTCTTAGACATCATTAAACATTATTATTCCCTAGTTGAGAATGAGCCTAACTGCTCCAGCTCTCAACGTTTATTACTGGCCAAGAGACACATACTTCGGCCTCTCATTCATAACTGCCTACGTGCACGTGGCTATGCTAAGTACCATCATATCTTAAGTACTTCTGCCTAAATACCTTCTCAAACTTGTCCTTCAGCATCGAGTTATTAAGATACCTTCTTAAATGTCCTTCGGTATCAAGTTGGTCAGGTACCTTCTCAAATGTCCTTCGGTACCAAGTTGGTCAGATACCTTCTCAAATGTCCTTCGGTATCAAGTTGGTCAGGTACCTTCTCAAATGTCCTTCGGTACCAAGTTGGTCAGATACATTCTCAAATGTCCTTCGGTATTAAGTTGGTCAGATACCTTCTCAAATGTCCTTCGGTATCAAGTTGGTTAGGTACCTTCTCAAATGTCCTTCGGTACCGGGGTATTTTGTGACATCAAATTAAGTTTCATTGCCTATCATTTACACAAGAACTCATTCTCTTATAACCTTCCCCTAGGAAGCATATTATAAAATTAGAAACTTAACTTTTGTAGTGACTACATGACATACCTTGGCCTGTTTTACACATATACAAGCCAGAAAACATGCGTTAAGTTATTCTCCAACCATTTTTTGTTTGGGGGAGTATAAATTCATCATTAATGTCACTATAACTTACTTAATCTTATTTACATAAGTATTGGAGACATTAATTCACTTAGTCACTCACCGCTCTCCAGGGCTCTTAACGGTTATACGCCTCAAATAATTCATTTACTAAACGAACTTTCATCAATAAAGACAGCTCTACTGGCGAGATCCCTATAAGCGAGATCAGTGAGATCCTTACTAGCGAGATCAGCGAGATCATTGCTAGTGAGATCAGCGAGATCCTTGCTAGCGAGATCAGCGAGATCCTTGCTAGCGAAATCAAGCTTTTCTTGGCAAATTTTCATCCTAGCGATTCTCACCTTACCAGCCACACTCAGCCCAATTCCTAGCGAGATTTCCTTCTAGAGCGAGATCCTTATCACAAAATCAGCTAGATTTCCTTTATAAGCGAGATCCTCATTCCCATATCTCATTATAACTCCCCATAGTGAACTATTTGTTTGTTCTTCCCAAGCAGCTGTCTGCTTATGCACCGATTCCCTGTTATAATTTCAAAAATTCATAACTCAAAATCCAGAGCTCTTTTCAAGAAACTTCTTTCTACAAACTTTTTTAGAATTGATTAACTTTCTTACCTTAAAATTTCAGTCAAGAATTCCTTATACTTTGGCCTGGAAATTTCAATCTTAACCTCGAGCCCTGACTAACCCGAGATTCTGCCTCCTCTGAACTTTCTTCACTTCTTGTTTTTCTCCTCCTGCAATCTTTCTCCAGCAAGACAACCTCGCAAACTAGATTCTCTCAATTTTTGAATGACACTGATTTTACTAAATTTTCTCATGTCAATTGTCGAAACCATGCTTTTGAATTTCCTCTTCCAGAAACTTCCCGCCGCCTCCCGAGTTCAAGGGTTAACCGCCACGTCACCCCTCATTTAATATGTTTTTCCTTCCCTTCCATCATAATTCCTATAAATAAACATGAATTGCTACTTTAATAAATATGTAATATAACATTCCTTTGGCTAACTTTCTTATCTAGAAAACCTAGAGTTCGGGGTTTACATCAACCTCGTAGTAAACTAATATTGAAAGAAATGACCAAAGATACTATAGATAAATCAACAAAAGTTGTTGATGTAGTTGGTCCATCAACAACAGTTGTTGCCCCATCACATTCTTCTCAAGAGTTGAGAATGCCTCGACGTAGTGGGAGGATTGTTCATCAACCTGAATGCTACATAGGTTTAATAGAAACCCAAAACATCATACTTGATGATGGTCTAGAGGATCTATTTACCTTTAAACAGGCAATGGAAGATGTTGATAGGGAACAATGGATAAAAGCCATGGACGTAAAAATGGAGTCTATGTACTTCAATTCTGTTTGGATTCTTGTAGATCAACCACATGAGGTTAAACCTATAGATTGTAAATGGATCTACAAGAGGGAAAGAGACGAAAATGGCAAGTTGTAAACCTATAAAGCCAATTTTATGGCAAAATGTTTTACCCAAAGAGAGAGGGTTGACTATGAAGAAACTTTCTCTTCTGTTGCCATGATAAAATCAATAAGAATACTCTTATCCATTGTCGCATATTATGACTATGAGATATGACAAATGGATGTCAAGACAACTTTTTTGAATCACCATCTTGATAAAAGTACTTTTATGTCTCAACTAGAATGGTTCATTAAACAGGGTCAAGAACAAAAGTTTGTAAGCTTAAGAGATCCATTTATGGGTTGAAGCATGCTTCTAGATCCTGGAATATAAGATTTGACACTGTGATCAAATCTTATGGCTTTGAACAGATTATTGACAAACCTTGTGTATTCAAGAAGATAATCAACAAAATTGTAGTATTCTTGGTCCATTATGTTGATGATATTTTGCTCATTGGGAATGAGACAAGTTACTTTGCTGACGTAAAGTGATGGTTAGTATCACAATTCCAAATGAAAGATTTAGGAGATGCTCAATATGTTCTTGGAATTATTTTTTTAGAAATCGAAAGAATAAAACCTTAACACTATTTCACGCATCTTATATTGACAAAATGTTGTCAAGATATAACATGCAAAATTTCAAAAAGGGTATGTTACCTTTTAGACATGGAATTCATCTGTCAAAGGAATAGTCTCCTAAGACACCTCAAAAAGTTGAGGAAATGAAAAAAATTCCATATGCCTTGGCAGTTGGAAGTCTAATGTACGCTATGTTGGGTACACGTTCTGACTAATGCTTTGTAGTTGGAATAGTTAGTAGGTTCCAATCTAACTCCACAGTAATTGGACGACTGTCAGAAATATCCTCAAGTATCTTAGGAGAACGAGGTACTATACGCTTGTGTAGGGCCTAATGATTTTATCCTTACAGGATACATTGATTCTGATTTTCAGACTGATGTAGATTTCAGGAAATCTTTCTCAGGATCAGTTTTTACTCTTAATGGAGGAGTTATAGCGTGGATAAGCATTAAACAAAGTTGTATAGCTGACTCCATGATAGAAGCAAAATATGTAGCTACATCCAAGTAGTGTGGCTACTCTAGTTCCTGATAGATTTAGAAGTTGTTCTAAATATGCACCTGTCCATTACTCTGTATTGTGACAATAGTGGTGAAGTTGCTAATTCCAAGGAACCTAGAAGTCACAAACGTGGAAAACATATCAAAAGAAAGTACCATTTCATCAGAGAGATTGTACATCAAGGAGACATGATAGTCACGCAGATAGCCTCAGAAGACAACCTTGCTGATCCTTTTACAAAGGTCCTCTCGACTAATGTGTTTGAGACCACCTGGTTGGACTAGGACTACGAGGTACATAATCAAGGGCAAGTGGGAGAATGTCAAAGGGTATTTTTGATGCCTTACTTTATTGAATTTTTCTCTCTTTATTTCTCAAAACTGTAAACATTATATATTTATATGTTTATCTCATTGGAGTCTTAGTCCAAGTGGAGATTGTTGGGAATGACCTAAACTCACAATTCGTAAATGTTGTTAACATATTTTATTTATCAATAAAAATGTTGAGTTTTTTTTTTTATTCAATAAATTACTATTGATATTGCATCCTTTTATGAAAATCCAATATACAAATCCATGGCTACAACATGAATACTTTAACTTTATGTGGTAACATAAAAATGGATCAAGTTTTAGTATATAGCCAAAATGGTCTATAAGTATACGGATGAGATTGGGTACCTCATCCTGATGACACTATTGAATGTGACTCATTTTGTATACTGATGCAAATGATGTGATCCAAAAACTATTCATGTAGAGACATATGAATGGGCATCCTGTGCAATGAGTTTGCATAAGACTAGACCTTGAAATAGTCACTTTTTTTATAACAACCGTTTACTGTTAAAACTGACTATCTCAAACTCAATGACCAAGGGTAACTCGATGTTAATCCTTAGCTAACTATGACATCCTGTTTATTTGGGATTATCATTTGATTTGCATAGGTGAGAGTAGTCCAACAGCACTGCTCAACAAGCCTCCCATTTTGGGGATAAGACCGGATAGATAGTTGGGGACATGGCTTTGCAATATGGAATTCACTCATGCCCGATTTAGGGTTAGCAATTGGGTTGTTCTTTTAAGCGTTGATGCCTTGTCTTGAACAATAGGGCCCCGCCCTCTCATGGAAGAGAGGGTTATGATTTATAAGTTGGACTATAAATCAATTGTTCAATGGAGGATCGGTGGGAGCTTAAGGAGCAATATGTGTTTACAGGGATAAAACGGTAATCTTTGAGCTAGTTGTAAATACGAATGATCTGTGAAGGATTCACTTACTGATTATGGTTAAAATGGATAGAAATATATCTACAGTAAGGAATGTGCAACTATCGAGCTATAGTAGAATGTCTTGGTAGTTAACTAATAGTAATTAATTTGGTTTAAAGAGTTTAACCAATTAATTACAAGTTGTTGGAGCTCATGATCTGTAGGTTCATAAGGTCTCTCTACTAGCTTGTAATTTGGATAAGTAAATTGAGTAATCTTGAAAAGATTTGGAATTAGGGTTTAAAATTTGAAATGTTCAAATTCAATTAGGGTTTCTATTTATTGTATTCGATACAATTGAAAAGAAAACAATAATTGAAATAAATCTTGTTTGATTTTATCAAAAATAAACGAAATTGGAGAAACGATTAATGTTTAAAATATGATTTAAATATTAATTGTATAATATTAATTTCATTATGATGGACTTGTTATTTTTATTAATTTAATATTAAATATTAAATTAACAAAATTAATTAAAAGTTTTAATTAATTATTTTTATTTAAAAATTAATTAATTGGATTAATTTCATTATGATGGACTTTTTTTAATTAATTTAATATTAAATATTAAATTAACAAAATTAATTAAATGGTTTAATTAATTAGTTTTATTTAAAAATTAATTAATTGGATTAATTTTATAAAACCAATAAATAAAAATAAATTTAAATTAGAAAATGATTTTGGAAACCATTTTTGGGAAAATTATTTTGAAAATCAAAATTCAATGTGGAGATTTCCACTATGGTACAAACCATCTTATTCACTCAATTCCATTTTTTCCATGAAGTAGGAGCTGGCGTTCATGCAAGCTATGAATTTGCATGATAAAAGCTCTATAAATTGAAGTGCTGAGCTGAATAATATATTCATGCTTAAAAGATTTTCTTGAAGAACTCTGCATAAACCAACCACCCTATAAACCCTCTTCATCTTATATACATCTAGCTCAATTTAGTGTTTCCACCACACAATCTTTGCAAAAGAATAGTAGAGAAGATCTTCGTGGTGGTCTACTTGGAGATGAATGCTCTTTAACGTGGAACTTAGCTAGACTTGAAGAGGATTCTTCAAAGGTATTGTGTTCAGCAAACTCTCTTATGTAAAAGTTAATGTGAAGCATGCTTTAAACTCGAATTAAGTAAAATTAGAGTTCTTATTGATTCTTTTTTCCTACGATACACGTTAATATACTCTAACATCAATATTTTGATCAAAGTCATAAGATTTAATTGTAATATCAAATCTTATATTCTAAGATCGAGATGCTTGTTTCAGTTCATAAATGGACTGACTAAGCTTGCAAACCTTTTGCTCTTGATCTTGTTCAATGAATCCTTCTGATTGAATCATGTAGGTGGTCTCTTAATGGTTACCATTCAAAAAGGCAGCCTTGACATCCATTTGCCATATCTCATAGTCATAATATGTGGCTATGGACAAGAGAATCCTGATAGACTTTAACATGACAATAGGTGAGAAAGTTTCTTCATAGTCCACTCCCTTAACCTGGGTATAACCCTTTGCCACTAGTCTAGCTTTAAAGGTATGTACCTTTCAATTTACACCTCTTTTCCTCTTGTAGATCCATTTACAACCTATAGGTTTTACCCCATCAGGTTGATCTACAAGCTCTCATACTGAATTGAAGTACATGAACTCCATTTCTTGATTCATGGCTTTAATCCATTCATCATTGTCAACATCTTCCATTACTTGCTTATAAGATAATGGATCCTCAATACCATCATCAGATATGATGTTTTAGGCTTCTGTTAAACCCATGTAACATACAGATGGGTTTATAACCCTCTCACTACGTCGAGGCAATCTCAACTTTTGAGATGGATGACTAGATGAACTGACATCAACAACCCTTGTTGATCTATCAACCTGTTCAACAACTCTTGTTAAAGTCTCAGCAGTCTCATTAGAAATATCACTTAAAACAAGTTTACTTCGTGGTTTATGATCCTTCATGTGGTCTTCATCCAAGAATATAGTGTTTGTCGATAAAACACTTTATTCTCACTTGGATCATAGAAGTATCCACCTCTTGTTTCTTTGGGGTAACCTACAAATAGGCATACTTTTGAACGAGGTTCCAAATTTTTGGGGTTTGCCATAAGCATATGAGCTAGACATCCCCAAATCCTAAAGTGGCGTTTATGACCTCTCCATAACTTAAAAGGGGTTTCAGAAACACTCTTTGGGGGAACATTGTTCAAAATATAAACTGTAGTCTCTACTGCATACCCCCAAAACGAGTCAGGAAGATGAGCATAACTCATCATAGATCGAACCATGTCCAACAAGGTTCTGTTTCTCCTTTTTGATACACCATTTTGCCGAGGCGTACTTGAGGCTGAGAGTTGGGACATGGTACCATGTTCTATCAAAAAGTTTTGAAATCTTAAGTCCATATACTCTCCACCACGATCAGATCATAGTGTTTTTATCTTTTCACCTAACAAGTTTTCAACTTCAGTCTTGTACTCCTTGAACTTTCGAAGAGTTTCAGACTTATGTTGCATTAGGTATAGATACCTATGTTGGGATTGGTGTTCTAATTCTCCCGGAGTCTTATAGTTTATAAACTATACACATTGTTATGAATAAAATAAGAGTTATTTTATTTGACATTTACTCATATCCAATAAACAAAGCTCCATGGTTATTGTATGTAAACTTAAGCATGTATATGAGATATACAAGTGGATCATGCTTTAAGTGATAACCTAAAAAGGTCTGTAGTATTAGGATTAAGGAGGGATACCTGATCCTAGTGACACTATGAATACGACCACTTTGTAGAGGTTTACAAGTGTTGTGAACTACTACAGATAGTAGATCTTGACCATTCATGAGGAGGCATGCAAGCGGGGGTGTCCTATACAAAGAGTTTGTATAAGACCGAACCACGAGATGACTAGTCTCTTTATATAACGCCCTTGATACTTGAGACTGACATCTCACCTAAACGACCATAAGTGACATGACATCAACCCGAAGTGTTTTGAGAACTTCTACCTTTGAGGGCGGTCCCTTGATTAGTATGGGTGAGAGTGGTCAGATTGCTAACTCAACATGCCTACATTTTTGGGGATTCATCTGATTTGGGAGCTGGGAACTCAGTTACACAAGATAGAATTCATTCCATCCTCGAAACAGGAATAAGTAGATAGATTGCTCCCTTCAGGGCTGATTTCGGGTCTTGAAAATAGTGGCCACAGCTTCTCTTTGGAAGAGAGGACTTAGTCATAGTAGGACTATGACTTATGTTCATTAGAGGGATCGGTGGTACTTAAGGAGTTAGATGTAACTATAGAGGCATAACGGTAAATTGGCCCAGTTGTACTTACGAGCGATCTGTGAAGGGTTATCGCACTGTTGATTGGTTGATATGGACACAAAATATATCTGTGGTAAGAAGAGTGCAGCTGTCGGTCTTTAGTGGAGTGCCTGACAGTTAACGGATTGTGGATCCTATGACTAAAGAATTTAGTTAGTTATTCATGTACCATTGAAGCTTCAAGCTTCAAGTCCATAAGGTCCCCTTAGTAGTTCAATGGATTTAAGTTGAGAATCAGTTCTTGGTGTTGATTTGAAATGTTCAAATTGACAAGAGGAAATTTGATTATATATGATATGATCGGTGTGATGTATGAGATACATCAAGTGGAGGATTAATTTAAATGAGATTTACATTAAGTACCATAAAATAAAAAAAGAACTATGGTTAATATGTTTCATGAGATGAAAATATTAAAACTATAGGTTATAAATATAACATGGTAAGTTGATTATATATATATTTATAATAATATTAATTATTGGATAATTATCTCTTTTTCTCTAATAACCAATTGAGTGGGAGGTTATTGGTGGTTTTATGGTAACCATGAGATAAAAGGAAATTTTTTTTCCTAAATTTAGAAGAGTTACTATTCTCGGAAAGAACTCACACAATTGTTGTTAAGTGAATTGTTTCATTAAACGATAGCTGAAAGAGAGACTAAACGATCGTGGAGTGTTACTATACGATAGTTCACTTAGCTGGTCGCAGCTAAACGATCGCAGGGCATTATCTATACAATAGGTCACCTTCATCTATACAATTGAGCATTCGTTTATACGATAGACACTTCTTATCTCCCACTTGCTCAATCCTCTACACAATTGTTATTCCTCCGGTCTCTTCCTCTAACCAAGTCCACATAGAGCCCACACTTTTGGATTCTCACACCAAGAATACCAAGGTAGCCATTGTGGTGGTGTCCTCACTCAACTCGACTGTGTTTGAGGTTTTGGAGGCCATTCATTGGGTTTATGATCGTGGAGATCATTGAGTTCGTGTTTGTTGTTGATCGTGCTGTGTTACGGTCATTGTGTTCGAGTGTTCGTGTGTTGCTGTCTGGGAGATCGAACAAGCGTTCGTGATCGAGGGAGTGAATGAGTCTTCAAAGGTATGTATACTTTATCCCTTGATTTCTTCTGAAAGCATGCTATAATTTCGTATTGTGCATGACCTGTAAGTTTCTGTTTCTTAACTTTAATTGTGTATGTTCAATTTCGAATGGAATTTGGAACGATTATTCCGCTACTCATGGAAATCCTCATGTCTGATATCTTTCAATCGGTATCAGACCCAAGTTTTTCTGATATTCCAAATTTCACTTCTTTTTTTTTTAACTTCTTTTACAGTCATGGTGGGTTTTTCTGCATTGCGTTTAAGTGTTAAATGTGTTTTTGGATGGTGTTGATGAATGTTTAAGAGTTAGTCTCTTCTATTTAAAAGATTTCTTTTGATTACAAAGTGTTAATTTGTAAGGGCCCCTGTGTTTTTGGGCATAATTAACAAGTAATCGAGTCTGTAATTCAAAGTGTTTGAGTTTGTCGAGTCGTTTGTGATGAAGTTTCAAAGCATGGAGATGCAGTTCTGACGAGGAAGAAGATCAAGAGTTGGTCGTATTGTGTACCCTCAGGTAAACGATCGTAGGGATTTGGCTAAACGATCGTGTAAATTTTTCTACATGATCATGTAGTATTTACTAAATGATCATTTAGCTAATGTTAAACGATGGGGGTAAAATGTTTGCTCTATCACATAGCGTTGGTTGCCCGATCGCATGGACACTAGAGGTAAACGATCGAGTGGGAGCATATGATGCTCATTGTTTAATAAAAGACGTGCGAACTAAACGATCGTGTAGTTAGCATGCCTCATCGCATAGTTCATAACTACACGATCACGTGGTTTACAATACTTTGGCGCTCACTCAATGATCGTTTAGACGATTTTGCTTCACTGCATCGTTGTCATTTAGACGACCTTTTAAGGTTTGCGTTATGCATCGTGCGTTGCACGACCGCGTACCTCATGCTTCATCACATAGTAAAAGGTACACGATCGTTTAGCTCTGAAAGCATAGGTAAACGATTGAGTAAAGCATTTAATCCTTCGTGTAGACGATCGTAAGGAAGTTGGTACATGATTAGTGGAGACGTGGAATTAGACCGGACGGTTCAAGGCCCGGTTCGCCTGTTTGAACTAGTGACTCTTTGCTTTTGTAATAGTTAGCTTATAGTTTTCAGGATTTGAGGCCACTTATCTTGGTTCATCAACTTTTGTTTAATATACATGAGATGTATGTGGTTTATATGGCATAATGTATTGACATATATATTTGAAACCCACCTTAGGTTGTGAAGTTATTCATGTATCATGTATTATAATTGTTATAATATGGCATGATGAAATTATAAGAGAGCATGCACATGCATCATGAAAATATAAGAGTTATATTTATGCATGCAGTTAGCATATTCATGCATCATCTTTATATTATAAGTGTTATAGTATAAGGGTGAATGGAAGCATGTTTGCTTGGTTTGTTATAATACAATGCATGAAGTATGACACTTAGGCTAATTTGTAAGTGTTATGAATGCTTTGTATGTGTTTTCTTTTGTGAATGGTTTTGGTTGTTTCTGTTATAAGCGTTATAATAGAAATTAGAACTAAAATTGATAAAAAAAAAAAAAAGAAAAAGAAAGAGTTGCATGCGAACTTAGGCAAACTCATGTTTTAAAAGGGTTTTAAAATTGGATTGAGATAGACCTAAGTTTAAGGTTTTAATGGGATTAGCAACCTAGTTTAATCTTTTAAATCGGTTGAATAGGATTAAATTGATTGGCATAAAAGATTAAAATTGTATTAAATCTATCTATAAGGGACCTTTCATCTAAGGTGGGTTCTGTCTAGGCTGGGATACTTCAGCTGACGGAAACGGAATACCCCTATCTGGGAACCTACCTTGAAAGGTGAATTAGATAGATTTTCTACAAGCATACGACAATTGGTCAAAGACTCCGTTAAAGAGTTTAATAGATGATGATCAAAAGTTGTTCAACTATCCAAGGTAAATGTTACTCTTGGGAAAACCTAAAAAGTCACTTAGTTAAAATTCTTAGCCATGTTTTTTCTAAGTAAACTAAACCATATGTTATAAAATACTCAATGGGAGGAAGATATGTATATGATAGGTCAATGATTCCACTCACATTTGTCTCTGAATGTTCACGCCGTGAGATTTATGCTTGGCCTCGTGGTGCCCTGGGAGCATCCCCCTTCGGATGGTGTTTGCATGAGTCAATATCAAAGTGGATGAAGAGAGTGTTTATAGTAAGTGGGTGAAGGTGTGTGTCAACACGTCCTACGGTCTTCTTCATTGGTTTGCACCGTAAGATCATTCTTGCACTCCCTCGTGGCGCCTTGGGAGCATCTCTCTTCGGATGGGTTTTGTGCAGTTGGTCAATATCAAGGTGAATTCCAGAAATAGATAGAGTCACTTTAGTTTTTGCCCTAATCGAATTTTTTCCCTTCGGATTGGCTACTTAGGGTAGAACTCTAGGGCCTAAAATGGCGGGTCATGCTTACGGAAAATTGTTAAGTAAGTTAATGATTTCTTGACCAAATCAATGATGGCTAGTCGTTATAGGAACAAGAGTTGTTCTGGTATTAATGGCTGGTTGAGAATGTCTCAATTCAGAGGAGGGATAAATTGACCACCTTTCGGCGGCTTTTCTCCTAAACCTTTGAAGCGTCATTGCGAAACTAGATGCCACACGGGGTTCATGTTAGTTTTGCTAAACTGTATCGGATGTTGTATGTTTTTTCAACGAGTATTTGCTTAAAACCTAACGTAGGTCAATGTGTTTTTGTTTTCAGCAACATGTTTGATTTTCCATTAAATGCCTCTAGTTTGATCAATTTCATACAGTGGAAAGAGTCCTGTAAAACGTATTTCATGGTAAACAACCTCAAGTTTGTCATGTTTGAGGAATGTCCTCAAGTCCCGACCGTTGATGCAATTTGAAGTGTTCGTAATGCATATGAGGTATGAATGAAGGCTAATTAATTGGCCTGAATTCACATATTGGCTAGCATACCTGATGTTTTGGGCAAAAGGGTTGAGAACATGGTCATTTCACGAAAGATCATGGACTCGTTGCAAAAACTGTTTGAACGTCAGTGCTTACTTTTTTAGCACAAAGGGATGGATGACAAAACCAATAGTGTCTGTTCCCAAGTTAAACTCCAGGAAGAGAAAACAAGTGTTGCTGACTCTGTTGAAGTTCGTCAACAAGAAGTGTTCTCTGACATTGAACTTGGAGCTTATTTAGGTTCTGATAAAGATCCCACTATTTTCCAAAAGAGGAGAAATGATTTATTGATCTTGGAGACGTGTTTGGTAAAGAATGATAATTCTGCCCGGATACTTGATTCGAGTACTACTAATCACGTCAGTTGCTCTTACCAAGGATTTAGTTCCTAGCAAACATTGTCACAGGGAGAGTTAACTCTTCGAGTCAGTACTGGTGAGGTTGTTTCATTTTTTGCTGTAGGCAGGCTGAAGTTATTTTTGGACAAGAAACGTTATCTGTTACTGGATAATATTTTCGTAGTACTTCATCTCAAGAGGAACTTAATCTCGATCTCTTGTCTCATTGAACAAGGTTATACCGTCTCCTTTTCTAAGAGTAAAGTGTTTCTTTTCAAGAATGGAATGGAGATTGGTTTTGGTTCAATGGAAAATAACTTGTATGTACTAAGGTCGTTAGTCATAAAAGCCTTGTTTAATACTGAAATGTTCAGTTGGCAACAACAGCTAAAAGACCAAAGGTTGCTCCTAAGGAAAACGCCCATATTTGACATTTAAGGTTAGGTTACATAAACCTCAATAGGATTGAGAAGTTGGTGAAATGTGGACTTCTAAAGAGTTTAAAAGAAAACTCCTTACCGATGTGTGAATAATGCCTCGAAGGCAAGATGTCCAAACGACCTTTTACTGGAAAAGGTTACAAAGCCAAGGAAACCTTGGAGCTTGTACATTCAGACCTCTGTGGTCCGATGAGTGTTAGGGCTCGAGGTGGGTATGAATATTTCATCTCTTTCATAGATGATAACGTGGGTATGAATATTTCATCTCTTTCATAGATGATTATTCAAGGTACGAGTATCTCTACCTAATGCAAGTCTGAAGCCCTTGACAAGTTCAAGGAATATAAGGCTGAAGTTGAAAACTTTTTAGGTAAAAAGATAAAAACACTACGATTTGATCATGGTGGAGAGTATATGGACCTCTAATTTAAGAACTATATGATAGAACATGAAATTACGTCCTAACTCTCAGCCCCAGGTATACCTTAGCAGAATGGTATATCAAAAAGGAGAAACAGAACCTTGTTGGACATGGTTTGGTCTATGATGAGTTATGCTAATCTTCCAGACTCATTTTGGGTTTTTGTAATGGAGATTGCATGTTATATTTTGAACAACGATGGACCTGTAGCTTGAAGCTCGAACGGTACATGAATAATTAAGTAAACTTTTTAATTACATTATTCACCATCCGTTATCTATCGAGCACCCCACTAAAAACCGTCAATTGCACTCTTTGTACTACAGATATATTTCTGTGTCCATTGGATATAACCAATCAACAGTGCGATGACCCTTCACAAATTGCTCGTAAGTACAACTAGGCCAAAATACCGTTTTGCCCCTGTAGTTACATCTAACTTCTTAGGTACTACTGATTCCTCTAATGAACAATAAGTCATAGTCCCACTATGACCAAGTCCTTCTCGGGCCAGGAGAGGGTGTGGCCACTATGTTCAAGACCCCTACGTCAGGAAAGGAGTGAATTCCGTCTTGTGTAGCTGTATTCTCAACTCCTCAGTCAGACGAATTCCCTAAAATGGTAGGCTTGTTGAGTTGACAACCTGGCAACTCTCATCCATACAAATCAAAGAACTGTCTTCATGAAAAGTAGTTTACAACTCACTCAGGATTCAGATCATGTCACCTATGGTCATCCTAATGAAATGTAAGTCTCTATTATTAACGGCGTTATATAAAGAGACTAATCATTTTGTTGTCCGGTCTTATATAAACTCTCTGTATAGGATATCCCCGCTCACACTCCACATGAATGATCAGGATTAGATCATTTGTAGCACTTTACAACACTTGTAACACCTATAAAGCGGGTTGTATCCGTAGTGTCACCAGGATAAGGTACCCAGCCTTATCCATCTATTACAGACCGTTTAGGTTATTATTTAAACAAGATCCATTTGTATATCTCTACATATTTATGTTTATATAGTGTTTACAAACTACAAGATTACATGAAATAACCTCGGATCTTAGTTTATTGGATTGAGTATATGCTTATAAAATAACATTTATTTTATTAACAATAATATGTTTATACAATGTTTACAAACTACGAGATTACAAGGAGATTTAGGACACCAATCCCAACAATTATAACATTTCTTCATTTGTAAATAAAGCATTTATTTATAAGAATGGTATAAATATTTTTTTTGCAAACCTAGAAAGTAGCTTATATGTGCTAAGGTCGTTCGCATATAAAGCCTGTTAGATACTGAAATGTTCAAAACTGCAACAACTCAGCATAAAAGAAAAAATATTTCTAAAAAAGAAAATGCCCATCTTTGACACCTAAGATTAGGTCACAAAAATCTCAATGGGATTGAAAGGTTGGTTAAAAGTGGACTTCTAACCAAGTTAGAAGAAAACTCTTTACTAGTAAGTGAGTCATATCTTGAAGAAAAAATGACTAAAATACCTTTTATTAAAAAAGGTCATAGAGGCAAAGAACCCTTAAACTTGTACATTCAGGCCTCTGTGGTCCTATGAATGTTAAGGCAAGAGAAGGGTTCAAATATTTCATCTCTTTCATAGATGATTATTCTAGATATGGTATGTTTACCTGATTCAATATAAGTTTGAAGCTCTTGAAAAGTTCAGAGAGTATAAGGCCGAGTTGAGAATTCATTAGGTAAAACTACTCAAATACTTCGATCATATCAGGTGGAGAGTATATGGATTTAAGATTCTTCGACTATTTGATAGAACATGGAATCACATCCCATCTCTCAGTGCTTGGTACACCTCAGCAAAATGGTGTATCAGAAAGGAAAAATAGAATCTTTTTTTACATGCTCATTTACCTTATTCGTTTTAGGGTTATGCAGTAATAACTGCAGTTTATATTTTGAACTGTGTTCCATCCAAAAGTGTTTTCGGAACACCTTTGGAATTATGGAATGATCGTAAAGGTAGTTTATGCCATTTCAGAATTTGGGGTTGCCAAGCACATGTGTTTGATGCAAGTCCTAAAAAATTGGAACGTCATTAAAAGTTGTGTCTATTTGTAGGTTATCCCATGGGAACGAGAGGTGGTTATTTCTATGATCCTAAAGAAAGTAAAGTATTTATGTTGACAAGTGTTACATTTATAGAAGAGGACCAGATCAGGGAGCATAAGTCCTGCAGTAAGATTGTATTGAGTGAACTTCCCAATGAGACCATTGACACTTCAACAAGAGTTCTTGAAGAGGCTAGTAGATCAACAAAATTTTTTTATGTCAGTTTATCTAGTTAGGCACATCCACTTCAACTGTTGAGGGAGCCTCGACGTAGTGGGAGGGTTCTAAACCCACTTGCTCGTTATATGGGTTTAACAGAAACCCTAACTGATATATCAAATGGTGAGGTTGAGGATCCATTGTCCTATACACAGGCAATAGAGGATGTGAATAAAGATGGATGGGTTAAAGCTATCTATCATGAAATGGAGTCTATGTACTTCAATTCAGTCTAGGATCTTATAGATCAACTTGATAGGGGTAAAGCCTATAGGTTGCAAATGAATCTACAAGAGAAGGTGTAAATGGGAAGGTACAAACCTTTAAGGCTAGACTGGTAGAAAAGGGTTATACCAAGGTTAAGAGTGTAGACAATGAGGAAGCTTTCTCATCTGTTGCTATGCTTAAGTCTATCCAGATTCTCCTGTTCATTGCCATATATTATGACTATGAGATATGGTAAATGGATACCAAGACTTCCTTTCTGAATGGTAATCTTGAGGTGACCATCTATATGTAACAACTAGAGGGGTTCATTAAACAAGGTCAGCAACAAATGATTTGTAAGCTTAATTTGTACATTTATGGATTAAAACAGGTGTCTCGATCTTGGAATATAAGATTTTATACTGTGATCAAATCTTATAGCTTTAATCAATATGTTGATGAGCCTTGTGTCTACAAGAAAATCATCAACAATTCAGTAGCTTTCTTAGTATTTTATGTGGACGATATACTACTAATTTAGAATGATGTAGGCCTATTGATAGATGTTAAACAATGGTTAACTACCCAATTCCGAATGAAATATTTGGGAGAAGCGTAGTTTGTTCCAGGGTTCCAGATCATTAGAGATCGCAAGAAAAAAACGCTAGTCTTATCTCAAGCTTTGTACATTAACAAGATGCTTGTCAAATCTTTGATACATAATTCCAAAAAGGGTTTATTACTTTGTAGGCATGAAATTCTATCATTTAAGGAATAGTGTCCTAAGACACCTCATGAAGTTGAGGAAATGAGAAAAATTCTCTATGCATTGGCTGTTGGCAGCCTTATGTATGCAGTGTTATGTATTAAACCTGATATTTGCTATGTAGTGGGAATTTTTAGTAGATATCAATACAATCCAGGATTAGATCACTGGACAACAGTTAAGACCATCCTCAAGTATCTTAAGAGAAGGAGGGACTACATGCTTGTGTATAGAGCTAAGGATTTGATCCTTAGGTACATCGACTCTGATTTTTCAGACCATTAGGAATTCCAAGAAATCTATATCAAGATTTGTGTTTCGCTCTTAACAGAGGAGTTGTAGTCTAGAGAAGAACAAAGCAATATTGCATTATTGACTCTCATAGAGGCAAAGTATGTAATGGCTTGTGAAGCTACCAAAGAGGCTGTAGACTCAGGAAATTTCTGACAAATCTAGAAGTTTTTTATGATATGTCAAAGCCCATCATCCTTTATTGTGATAATAGTGGTGTTGTGGGTAATTACAGGGAACCTAAGAGCCACAAAAGAGCGAAGCACAGTGAGCGCAAATATCATCTCATATAGAAGATTATGCATCAAGGGGATGTGGTCATTACGAAGATCACTACGGAGCTTAATGTTGTTGATTCATTTACAAAGGCTCTCACGACTAAAGTGTTTGAGAATCACCTGGAGAGTTTGGGTCTACAAGACATGCATCATTTAGTTTAGAGCAAGTGGGAGATGTTACTAGATGCGTAGTGTATGCCCTAATTTATTTTTTTATGTATTGTACTTTGTTTTTACTTTATATTTGTACACCCTACTAGCTTTAGGACAAGTAGGAGATTGTTGAGGTTGATGCCCTAAATCTCATTGTTTCATAATTTGTAAATTATTTATATAAAAATTATTTAATTAATAAAATCAAGTGTTATTTTATTTGACATTTAGTTTGCATTAACTCAAATCTAATAAACTAAGACCCTAGGTTATTTGATGTGGCTTAAACATGTAGGTGGTGACATACAAGTGGATCATATTTAAGTAATAACATGAATGGTCTGTAGTGGTTGGATAACGCTAGGTACCTTATCCTAGTAATACTATGAATACGACCCACTTTGTAATGGTTACAATTGTTGTAAAGTGTTACAAATGATCTGATACTGGTCATTCATGTAGAGACATGTGAGTGGGGGTATGCTATATAAAGAGTTTGTATAAGAACGGACCATGAAATAATTAGTCTGTCTTTATAACACCGCTACTTGAAGAGACTTTCATTTCACTAGGATGACCATAGGTAACTTGACCTTAATCATGAGCGAGTTGTGAACTCTTACCTATAAGAGCAGTCCTTTAATTTGTATGGGTGAGAGTGGCTAAATTCGCTAACTCAATATGCCTACCATTTTGGGGATTCGTCCGAGTGTGGAGTTGGGAACGCGGCTACAAGGACAAAATTCACTCCTTTCTGATCATAGGGTAAGTAGATGAATTGCTCCCTTAAGGATTGATTCTAGATCTTAAACAATGAGGCACCTCACCTTCTTACTGGCCTAAGAGGGGACTAGTTTATAGTGAGACTATAATTAATTGTTCAGTAGAGGAATCAATGGTACTTAAGGAGTTAAATGTAACTATAGGGGCAAAATGGTAATTTGACCCAGTTGTAGTTACGAGCAATTTGTGAAGGGTCAACTTACTGTTGATTGGTTATATCCATGAACACAAAAATATATCTACATTGTGAAGAGTGCAGTTGTCCGTTTTAGTGGAGTGATCGATAGTTAATGAATGTCGATTAATTTAATTAAAGAGTTTAATCAATTAATCTCGTATCGTTGAAGCTTCTAATCTATAGGTCCATAAGGTGGTCCCCTTGCTAGCTCAAAAAGGGTTAAATAAGAATCAATTAATTTTGGATTAATTTGAATTGTTCAAATTAATTAAAGGGAATTAATTGTATAAGATGAAATTAATATAATTCGTGTGGATACATTATAATATAAAGTTTGATGAGAGAGATAAATAATTGAATATGATTCAAATATTAATTATATGAACGAGATTCATATTAAAACTATAGATTAAAATTAATATGAATATGATTCATATTAAAACTATAGATTATGTGAGAGAACATAGTTTGGATATGATTCATACATGTGATATTTATATTATATATGACATAATATAATATTTTATTTTAATATAAAGTTCTTGAATTTAATTACATTAAAATTAGTTTTAATGTAAATTAAATTAAGGAATAAATCCTTTGGGAGTTACTCCATCGTATTAGGGAGGAGTTATTTGGTAACTCCTCCCCTTCTCTCACATAACACAGAGAATTTTTGTTTTTTGAAATAAAATGTTAAATATGATTCCCTCTATATCATTTCTTGTTCAAGAGTTCTCTCATAAACAAATCCCTTTCCCTCACCAAAATTGAGTAGACGAGCCCACAACTCCGTTTTGACTCTTACCTTGAGAATAACCAAGAAAAGCTTTGGTGGTATTTCCAAGAGAAGCTGTTCCTTTTTGTTGTGTTCGTAGAAGAAGAGTTCGTTACGTGGAGAAGGAGTTCATGATCTCCAGAGAGCAATACATGAAGATTAATTTTCTTCAAAGATAAGTTGTTTACTCTTCCCTTTCCTCTGTGTACATTTTAGACGGCATGCTTATAGGCTTAGAATTATGTTTATCCTTGTTCTATTTATTTCTATGTTTTTCTATTACTTTCTAAAAAAATGAATTTATTGACACAAAGGCAATCATTCACTTCTGATCGGGTTTCGAATCCTTCAATATCAACTTCAATAACTAGTAATCCTTAGAAATGCCCAAGTCACTACAAACTTCATTTCTTTCTCTCGTATAAACCAACAAGTTTAAACTCATGCCAAAGTACTTGCCTTATTGTGATACAGTTTTTTTATAGTACTACCTATTGTTTATAGCTACACATGATACCAACTTCAGTGTAAATCCAATGGGACAAAATTACCCTCCAACTTAAACATGTACTTTCTTCCCTATATTTATTATCATAACGCTACATGGTTTTGCAATGTTTCAAGATATATAAACTTGAAACACTTGAAACACTTGCTCCCCTCTAGTAGAATCTTCCCATGAGCTAAATCGGTGGTAGGTAGTCTCCTAACACCTTTTTCTTTTGATAATTCCATGAATGAATCATCAACATATACTAACTTTAATCTATTTAATAAACGTGCAATAACAAACAACTAGTACATATAAAACTAAATAAGTACTTTTATGTACAATTTTCATAAAACTTTTTACTGAGAAGACGTACCGGACGATGACTAAGAATTCATTAATGGACCATAGGGACATTGACATACGCAAATACATACGTCAAGAAATAATATAGTAAAAACAACTTTGGCTTATGTTATCCTCAGGGAAATCAGATTGATAAAAAAAAAAATGTAAACCCTGAACCCTAATTTCCCTACTTGTGTATGTTCACTACTGAGACCAGTATGGTGAGTAGGTTAATGTGAGAATTGATGTTTAATTGTAGGGAAAAGGGTAAAGAGTTAAAAGAAATGTTTAAGTTTGAAAGCTTGACTCTTGGCTGAAGCTAGAAAATTGGTTAAGTGTTGCACATGCGTTGGCTTTGTGCTAGGTGTTGGAGTTGAGCCAAGGGCATTGGCCTTACGTGTTTGTAGAGGTTAGTTGGGCTCTTAAAGAAGCCAAGTGTGGCCGAGAGAAAAGAAGCCATGAATTGGTTGTGCACACCAAGAGGAGCGTGTTGAGAGCAAGCAACCATATGCATGGACAAGGCATGCGGCAACCAAGTCTTGGAGGTTAGTATGCATGCGGCATAATTAGGTGTGCGCGTGTGTGGGCACTGGGTATTGGAGCATTGTGTGCAGACGATCGCATAGCTACTTGCAGCACTAAGCGATGAGCTAGATGATAGCGCTAAATGATGGGTGTGATGCATTACATGATAAGCGTAAGCACTACACGATAGGCGTGAGCGCTAGACGATGGGCATGATGCGCTAGATGATGGGGTAAGCGCTACACGATGAGCAACAGTGAAAGATAAACGATGAGCGACAGCGAGAGATATGCGATGGCCCTAGAGCTAAACAATTGAGGCGTTGTGTGTGAGCGAACCAATCGGGGCATTGAGCGGAAGGCACTGGCTACTTAGTGTGTGTTAGAGCTGTTCGCTGGAGTACGATTGGTTGTGCTCTGGTGAAGCTTGGCATGCGATGAGTAAATCTTGCGTGGGCCAAAATTTGCAAAGTTGAAAAGGTTTAAGTTGCGTTGGTTGAGGCCGAGAGGAGGCCAAGTCACAACACATGCATTGGAATAGGTTTGCGTTAGAACTATGGTGTGCGTTGATAGTTGGTGAAGTATCAGTCTTAACCAACGATTAAAGGGCACCATTTATACTAAGCACCAAAATTAACTCCACTTGAGCTAGAGGTGTCATGCTAAGCATTTATGATGAACAGTGGGAAGTAGTATAAAAAGGAGGATGAACTTCAAAAACTCAGTTTGAACAATTCCTCTGTGCAAATTGAGAGCTCTGGTGTCTTTGGAAAGCTATGAGATTCTAGTTTCAGAGGTGGTGCTGCTAGAAGAAGATCTCACCAAAATAAGCCCAGAGAAGGAAGAAAATGGCCAGAGGTTCAATTTATGGGTGAATCTGGCCCGTCGATGAAGAATTGAGGCTCTAGGATGAACCACGAAGAGTTTGAAGCTGTAATGTAAGCTTCCTAAGACAATTCTAAACAAGGTTATAGAAGGAAATTTTTTGAGATGAGCTCTAGAATTCGAGTTATTAATACAGTAAGACGAATCTGGAATTCTATGAACAAGCAGGCAGCTGCTTGGGTTGAGTAAGTTGGCAGCTCAAAGTAGGCACTCAGACAGATTAAGAACTAAGCAATTCAATGCATTTGACTTGCCGTTTGGGCTGAGGAGGCTTGCGTTGAAGGCTAGGACGCATAAAGGCCTTTGTGATGACCATGTGCGGCTGAAGGAACACTTAGAGCAAGTATTGGTTGCACAAGTGAGAATGAGTTTGTGAGGTGTGTTAAGATGCATAGCAAGAGCCAAAATCTCAAGGAAATTTCTATGTACTTGACCTACAGCTAGGTAAGCATTTGAGTAAAGGTCTTCAAGGGGAAGGCTAAACGCAAAGCTTACTTAAGAGTTAGTCTCAAAAGGGAGACCAATGCTAATAGGTAAATATATGCTTTTGTGTCCACAGGATTGACACAAGTGTTAGAAGCATATCAACCTTTGAGGAGTAGTCCTAAAGTTATAAGTGGTTAAGTATTTAATTTTTTTTTAAAGAAACCATAATTTTAAGAAAGATTAATCTCATGTTAGCTAGTTTTACAACGTAATTTTCCAAGCAAACTATGAATTTATGTTCCAAACGCATGCCATGTATGAAAGTTTGTTGAAAAACTATTTATGTGTGTTCATATACACAAAGCATGCATTAGTACCTTTAAAGACATGTTTCCATGCGTTGAACTTTACATGCTTTAAAGAGTAAGTCATAGTATGACTAGTGTTACTTTAAGCTCGATACTGAGGGACATTGAGAAGGTATCTGAGCAGCTCGATATTAGGGGACATTAAGAAGATATCTGAGAAGTAGTACCTAAGGTATGACGGTACTTATAACCACGTGCACGTCGGTAGTTTAAAGTCAAAGATTGAGCAAAAGGGTTCTCTTTTGACTAAGGAGTTGACGTTGGGATTTAACCATAACAAGGTTATTCTCAACTAAGGAACAGTTTAATGTTTTATGACGAAAACAACTTTACATGTTTTATGCTTGGAAAATGTTTACATTTCAATACAAGGTTACTATAAAGTTTATACTTCAGTACAAGGTTACTGTAAAGATTTATGTTTCAGTATGATCTCTTTATTTAGACTTATGCATGAGAACCAGTTTTCTTTCTTAAATCATTCACTGGGCTAATAAGCTCACTCAATTTTTCAAATGTTTTCTTTCCACAAGTAGCGGTCAAATCTTTCGAAGATAGCTCTACATCTGCTCTCCCACTGAAAGTCAGAAGTTCTAGTAACCCATCAGCTAGGTGGTTACTGTAAATATTTGTACACATGTTATAGTTGTTTCATATAGGGACTAAGTTTTAGGAGTTGGAACTTATGAAACTTGTGATGTAATCTCTGTAAATGTTTTGTATTTAATAGTTGATGTTGTTTGGCCATAGAGGCAATCACTGTGTTTTAGATTGCATGTTGGTATTAGATTATATACATTAAGAGTTAGCAGGCAATAAGTGTCATAAAAGGGTTGATAATTGCTGTAGTCATGTCTCCTTCTAAGCTAAGAGAGTTGTTTGGGAGGGCGTGTGAAAAAAAAAAAAAAAAACCAACTTTTTATATAATTTTTTAAATGAACCTTCTTGTTTAAAGAAAAAAAATTGTTGATTATTTATATTTTTGTTTTTATAAAAATCACATTTATCCTCTAATCTCTTAATAAAATCGTAAAAAAGGAAGAGGGAATAATTAATAGGAGAAAATATATCTTGTATTAGGGAATAATTGTAAAATTATTTTATTTTATTAATTAAAGAAAATGAAAAAAGAGTGTAGTAACATACCTTGTATTAGCTAAAGGCCATAAATTTGTTCGGCAAATAAGAAAAAAATTATATTATAGAATGAGATTATGAAAAACAAAGAAATCATAAGATTAAATTAATATTAATGATCTCTCTAAATATTTTCTAATCCTCTCTCTATATCTCAATTTTCCTCAATTATCTTGTCCATATCTCTATCTTCCCTATTTTTTTCTATTTTATTTTGCATATGAAATATCTTTGAATTGGAAGAGAATAATTAAAAATTATTATTTTTTAAAGTGGATTTCCAAGACTTTTTTTTTTTTTTTTTTTTTTTTTTTTTTTTTTTTACCATACATGCACAAAATCTTTTGATTGTATTTGTTTGAAAAAGTAATAATAAATTTTTAAGACTAATCATAAATCTCCAGGGAACACCTTAAAAAAAATAAAATTACAAAAATATTATGTTTTGTTAACTTAAGAAAAAGGAAAAATGCTCTATTAACATAGCTTTGTGTTTGACTTTACACCCATAAATTTATTCGTCAACAACAAATAGAAGAAAATCTATATGAATATAGTAATGAATCTACAATAAGATTTTTAAAAAAGAAAACCCAAAATATTAAATTAATTTAATAATTTATCCCTACATATTTTCTAACTCCTTACTCCATATCTCTATCTTCTCCTAATTATCATGTTCATATCTCTCTGCCTAATTTCTCAAAGTTTTTCTTCATCTTGATTCTCATATTGTCACTGTGATCGAATAGAATAAATATATAAATATATATATTATTTTCATGTTGTCAAAAATAAGAAACAAGGGAGAGAGAACTTACAACAAATATAGGAAAAGTGTATGAAGCGTGATATGAACCAGAATGCCCTTATGTACCTCCAGGACCAATCACACGCTCAAGAGCAAAGAAGCTATAATTAGCATTGAATTCTCACATTCAAGTGGAGGTGAACTCAATTGAGGGGATTCAAGTAGCGACATTTGATCAGAAGCTTTATAATTGGTTTCAGCTAATGTACAAGATGAAACCAATTGAACTATGTTAATTTATTTTAATTTGAAAACATACCTTAATTTTTGGGTATTTCCATTATTGGACTCATATATATTTTGTTTGGGTTTTTAGTTCTTTTTAGTTAGGGGTAGAATAGACTTTTTAAATCCCTTTAGTTAAGTAGGATGGGTTTAAAGGAGGGGAGAAAAAGACAGTACACTAGTGTTTTTTTGTGTTTTGAGTTTTTAGGGTTCTCCTTGAATGAAAATTCTCTGGTAGATGTAGAGTTTCATTGCTACTTTTGCAATTCTTAATTTAGGGTTGCATACCAAGAACATCCAGGTAAGTCAGAGGTTTAGCAGCAGCAGATGGAAGCAGCTACGAAGAAAATAAAAAGAAAATTCAGAGGTTTAGCAGCAACAGATGGAAGCAGTTAGGTCAAGCATGCACGTCAAGTAAGCATTTCAATTTTCATAAGTCTTAAGTTGCTGAAATTCGTAAGAAAAGATTAGCTGTTTCAAACTTTTTTTTTTCTCTAAGATTAAATTAGAGTTTCAATAAAATTAGTGTCTTTAATATTTATTCCTGATTCCTTGTGTCCTTTTTTTCATTGATTTTTCTAGTAGTTTGCCATCTTTGTTCATCATGCATAATTCTTTGAATTTTGATTATTAGATTTTTAATTTTTGATATCATATTCTTGTTGTTTCTTGTCCTAGTTTTTTGGATCTTGAACATTTGGTTCTTGATTTCTAATTTCGTTTTTGTTCAATTCTACTGGTTCTTGCTTGAGTTTGACACTTTACAACCATTCTTGCTTAGTTTTCTTTTGGCTTGCTCTTCTCACCTTGATAGAAAATTTTTGCTCATTGTCCATTTGAAAGCATTCCTTTTTGTGAGAGAGATCCTACATTAAAGAGTATAAACACGAGTGAACATCACCTATCGAGTGAAACACGTGAGGGAGTGATTGGTGAGGTGCACTTTTATCTCGCTTGTCTTTTTTTATGCAGCAATATCGAGGAATCGAGTTCTTCCACAAGGACAGTTACAAGAAGAACTCATTGAGAAAGTCATGCAAATTTTAGATACTTTGAACAATGCGAGATTAGATAGAATAGAACAACGATTTCAAGGTAGGGTGGCTCCTAAAGAGGAAGAAGACTCAGAGAAAAATGAATCTGACTTTGACCCTACTATAGGTGGGCCTAGAAGAGAGGAGCAACATGGGCTGAGAGGAAGAAAGGGTTTTCACAATAGAAGGTCACAAGGTAGAAGAGAAAACCATCATAAAGATAGGGGTTTTGGAAGTATTAAAGTTAAATTTTCAAAGTTTTATGGTACGTCTGATCCGGAAGACTGTTTCTAATGGGAACATGAGGCAGATCAGATTTTTTGCAATAACGAACTCTCTGAAGAGAGAAAGGTAACTGTCTCTATAACACATCTTAAGGGTATGCACAAGCATGGTGGGATAAGGTGTGTTCTAAGAGGAGGAGGCATCAGGAGGGTCCCGAGGAAACATGGCTAGAATTGAGAGAGCTCATTAAAAGGTCGTTTGTGCCAAAATATTACTTGAGAGATTGTGCACAAGGACTTCAAGTTATATGCCAAGGGAGTAAGAGTATATAAGATTATTTCAAGGAGATGGAGATGTTGATGGAAAGATTGGAGATAGATGAGGATGAAGAGAACATCATGGCTAGATTTCTTCATGGATTAAATATTGATGTGACTAAACATGTTGAATTGCAAGCATACAAGGATATGGAGGAATTAGTGCACCTTGCAGTGAACACTGAAAAGTAATTTCAGAGGCGCAAATCAAGGTACACTTCTAAAAACTTTTCCAATTCAACTTATTGGAAACAGGGTGACAAATCAACAGACTCTAAATTTAAAGCAAAGATAGGAAGTGATAAACCTAAAGATGAGGGGGAGTCCTCATCGACATCAAAACCATAGTTAGAGGCACCACAGATAGAAATTGAGAGCTTAAGTGATGGAAATGTCAAAGACTTGGACACTAAGTCGAGAATGTCCTAATAAGAGGACAATGATCATTAGAGAAGGAGAGATATGAAAGGATCGAATCCCGAGCAGAACCATGAGATCACTTTGCAATTTTGTTTTAATTTTACATAAACAAAATACGGTATAAAAATAATAACATAATGAATAAACAATCAAGATTAGCATGCATTTAAGAGAAGAAAAGAAGGAGGAACTAAACCTTACCTTTGTAGATTCCCAAATTCTTCACGATTCCCTCTGCGTCTTCTCTGAAACGTCTCTTCAATGATCAAGGGACACCACCGTAATTGAAACCTTGTTATTCTCTAGGATCTAAAGAATTGGATATATGGTCTCCAAGACTTGGAAAAGAAAGAAGAAGTATTAGAGAAATCAAGAGAGATTTTGAGAGAAGTAGTAGGAGACTAGGATTCAGAATTTCCAATTCAACTATGTCAAAAACATGGGCCGTGAAGACCTATTTATAGAGAGGAGGTGTGACCCCCTTCTCCTAATCTTCCCTTTTCCTACTCTATTTCTAATTTAATTAAATAACTTTTATTTAATTAATTAGTCCATTAATTAAATAACCATATATATATTAAATCTAATTAAATATAATTAATTAATTAATCAATAAACATCACATGTTCATTTATCTCTACTTCTCAAAAATTAATTAATTAATCATTCATTAATAAATTAAAAGTCTATATTAAATCATATTTACTATAGAATTAACATATAATTATCACATATTTATATGTATATATCTTTATAATATTTGAATGTTATTCAAATATTTTTCTCTTAAATATAGATCACATCTATAATTAACCATATTATATTAATCTCATTAATATGCAATTGATTTGAACAATTCAAATCATTCCACTTATATATCATTTGGTGGGCTAATCAGAGGACCTTATGGACCAACAAATTAGAAGAACCAATGATATAAGATTAATTAATTAAACTTTTTAATTAAATTAATCAATTTTCATTAACTACTGGTCACTCCACTAAAGAATGATAGTTACACTCTTTGCACTGTAGATTTATTTCTATGTCCATGGATATAACCAATCAACAGTGAGTCGACCCTTCATAGATTGCTCATAACTATAATTTGGTCAAAATGTCGTTTTACCCTTGTAGTTACATTTAACTTCTTAAATACCACTGATCTCTCTAATTAACAACTAGTTTATAGTCCAACTATAAACTAATACCTCTCCGGCCAGTGAGAGGTTGAGGCCTCAATGTTCAAGCCTCGAAATCAGCGATTAAGGGAGCAATTTATCTACTTTCCCTAAGATGGGTAAAGGAGTGAACTCCATCTTATGTAATTGTATTCCCCCAGCTCTCTACTCAGACAAGTCCCCAAAATGGTAGGCTTGTTGAGTCGGCTAACTGTTGGGATTGATGCTATAAATCTCGTATGGTCTTATAGTTTGTAAATATTGTATGAACAAACTCTTTATGTGATTAATAATATATGATATCTTATTCACTTTGCCTATAAAATATGTGATATTTTAGTTGCATTAACCACAAACCAATAAACTACCATCTAAGATTATCGTTATAACTTAAACATATATGTGGAGACATACAGGTGGATCATGTTTAAGTGATAACCTAAATGGTCTGTAGTATATGGATAAGGTTGGATACCTTATCCTGGTGACATTATGAGTATGACCCGCTTTTTCGGTGTTACAATTGTGGTAAAGTGCTACAAATGATCTGATCCAGATCATTCATGTATTAGACATGTGAGTGGGATATACAAAGGAGTTTGTATAAGACAAAACCACAAAATGTTTAGTCTCATTATATAACATCGTTCATAATAGAGACTTTCATTTCACCAGGATGACCATAGGTAAAATGACTTGAGTCTTGAGTGAGTTGTGAACTTCTACCTATGAGGATCGTCCTTTGATTTGTATGGGTGAGAGTGGTCAGACCACCGACTCAACAAGCTTAACATTTTAGGGATTCGTCTAATTTGGGAGCTGGGAACACTACTACACAAGATAGAATTCACACCTTCCTCGAAAAAGGGTAAGTAGATAAATTGTCCCTTAAGGGCTGATTCCGGGTCTTGAACAATGTGGCGCCACATCTTCTCCTGACCCGAGAGGGGTTTAGTCATAGTAGGACTATGATCAATTGTTCATTAGAGGGATCAATTGTACTTAAGGAATTAGAAGTAACAAAAGGAGAAAAACGGTAATTTGATCCAGCTGTACTTGCGAGCAATTTGTGGAGGATCATTGTACTGTTAATTGGTTATATCCGATGGACACTGAAATATATTTGTAGTGCAAAGAGTGCAATTGTTGGTCTTTAGTGAAGTGTCTGACCGTGAACGGGTGGTGAATAATGTAATTAAAGAGTTTAATTAATTATTCATGTACCGTTGGAGCTTCAAACTACAGGTCCATAAGGTCCCCTTGGCAACTCAAAAAGATTGAGTTGAGAATTGGTTCTTAGGTTCATTTGAATTGTTCAAATTAATAAAAGGGATTTAATTATATATGATATAATTAAATTGTTTCAATTATATGTGATATAATTGTTATAATGTATTTGATACATTATATTTAATTGGAGGAAATAATATTTGAATGAGATTCAAATATATTTTCTATAAATGTGATTCATAGTTGTTAAATTTAATATAAATATGATTTATATTAAATGCAATAAAATAGAGAAAATAAACTATAGTTTATATTGTATGTGATACAATATTAAAATTATAGGTTATATGTTATATTTGATATAACATATAGTTTAATATAAATATAATATGATAAGTTAGTCACCATATTTATTTATATTATTTTATTATTTTGAATAATAACTTCCTCGTTTCTCTCCACTAACCTTAGTGGGTGGTTATTGTTTTTGTGGCAAATGAAATAAAAGAAAATTTGTTTTCTTTTCTTCCTCAACGCATTGGCTAAACGATTGAGATTTGCATAATAGTTCTATGCGTCCCCTCAATCTTCTTCCTCCAAACTCAAACTATCACTCCTAACCAAAATAGTCAGAGCCCAGCACTCCTGGGTTCTCACCCCGAAAATACCAAAGGCTCATTATGGTTGTGTCATCTTTGTTTGGTTCAAGAAGTTCTTGAAGAAGGTCTTCAAGAGGTTGTTGTGTTCGAGGGAGTTACACGCATGCTATAATTTCTTTTGAATGCATATCTTATATATTTACTATAAATTATGTTTTCAATAATTAATGGAATTTGGACGATCTGCTTCCGCTTAAGGATCTCCTTTAAAATGAGTTCCTTCAATTGCTATCAGAGCAAGGTTGTAGTTCTAATTCCAAATTCCATTCTTTTCTTGAATTTGTTTACAGTACTGATGGGTTTTATTATCTTCATTCTATTTATGTGATAGATGTTTGTGGATGGTTTTTTTATGGATATTTCAGGATAGAAATCTCTATTTTATGGCTTTCTTTTTAATTTACAAAGTTGGTTTATAAGGGCCCCTGCGTTTTTAGGCAATAATTTGCAATCGAGTCTGTATTTGTTAAGTTTTTATGTCGCTCATGAGGCTTCAGAAGAAGGGTTGCAATGTGTTTTGATGGAGAAGATGAAACAGAGGATGCCGTATCGTGTAGCTAGAGTTAAACGATTGTTTAGATTTTGTTATGCGATCATGTAGAGTTTACTACACAATCGTGTAGCATTTGTTAAACAATTGCATAACGAATACTATGTGATCGTGTAGAGTTTGCTACACAATCGTGTTGCATTGACTGTATGATCACATAGGTGCTAACTTGGTAGACGATCGTGCGATATATGATACTCGATGCATCCTTGTGTGCTAAATGATTGTGTAGACTATCATGCTCATCGCATAGTCATTAGCTACACGATCGTGCAGTATATGATACTAGACGCATAGATATTTACTACACGATCATGTAGACTTTCATGCTCATCGCATAGTCATAAGCTACGCGATTGCATATAAATGATCGTATATACTTGACGTCTTACTGCTCGACGATCAGGAGTTTGCTACATGATCAACTGCAAGGGTTCTTGGTTGAGCGAGTCCAGGCTAGCGGTTCAAGACTCAGTTCATTTATTCCGAATCGGTGGACTCAAATTTTGTAATAGATTAGTCTTTTAATTTCCAATTTTAGAGATGTTCTATCCCAGTCCATCAACTTTAGTTTAAATTACATGTGATGTATTCTTATTTTATATGTCATAATGTATGTCATATAATTTTAAAACCCATCATAGGTTATACATTTATTTTCATGCATCATATTATATTATAAATGTTATAATATATTAGTACATGATTTAAATTACATAAAGCATGTTCATGCATCATATAATATAAGAGTTATAGTATATGTGTGCATGCATTATAACATATCCATGCATCATTTGTATTAGGTTGAATTGTTGTATGGAATATTTGCTATAGCATAGTTCATTACTTAGTTATATAAAAGTTATATATTAGTAATGAATGAACATTGCATGAAGCATGACACTACCTTACGTTAATTTATAATTGTTATAAATAACTTCTGTATGTCATTCATGTGATGATTGGTTTTAATTGTTTCATTTACTTATAATTATTATAATAAATGAAATTAGAATTAAAATCAATAACAAAGAATTGAATGCAAACCTTTGGTTATAATCATTTGTTAAAATTGTTTTAAAATTTGATTGAGGTAGACCTAAGATCACGTTTCTAATGAGATTAGAAATCTAAGTTTAATTTTTTAAATCAGCTTAATAGGATTAAATTGATTCCTAATAAAAGATTAAATATGTAACAAATATATCTATAAGAAACCTTTTGTCTAAGGCTAGTTCTGGCTAGGCTGAGGTACTTAAGTCAATGGAAATGTCGCACCCCTACCTGGGAACTTATCTGGAAAGATGAATTAGATAGATTTGTTACATGCATGTAAATTTGATGAAAGTCTATTAAAGAGTTTAATAGGACTTGAATCAAAGTAGTTTAATCATCAAAGACAATAGTTGTTTTTGAGCAAATTAAATATCACTTAGATAAAAGCAATAACCAAATTTTCCTAAGTTAATGAACCATAAGTAGAACACTCACTGAAAGGAAAATTGGGTATATGATATTTCACTTTTACCTCTACACATTTCTCCCTAAAAGTTCACACCATGAGATCTACTCTTGGCCTCAAGGCACCAAGGGTGTCCCCTTACGGATGGCATTTGGGTAGGTCAATACCAAGGTGAATGGAGAGAGTGTTTATAGTAAGTAGGAGTGAGACGTGTGACAACATATCCCTTGGTCTCTCTCATTAGGTTGGATAAAGTTTCATGCATCGCCTCGTAGCATTGTGGGTGTCTCCCTAAAGGATGGCAGTTTTGCATAATGCTTTATTTGATCTCTAGAAATAGATAGGATTGCTTTAGTCTCTTGTTCTATTCGGCTTTTCCCTAAGGTTGGCTCATTAGGGTGAGACTCTAAAACCTAAAATGAGGGGTTATACTTACACAGAATTATTAAGGATGTTAACAAATTCTGGACCAAACAATGATGACTATTGTTTACAGTTACAAGGAGTTGTCTCTATCTAATGGTTGAGAATGTCTCATTTCAGTGAAGGGGCACTTGAGTACCCTATGGTGACTTTGTCCTGCCTCACTGAAACATCATTGTAAAATAGATGTCACTTAGGGTACACTAGACTATTTTGCTAAAACATGATCAGTTTTCTAAATGTAGTTTAATGTAGGTAGACTTAATTAAGTTTGTTCTTTTTCAGCAATTTAAAATGGCCACCATTACACTTAGTTTGTTTGCCGCCAAAAAATTAACTGGTGAAAATTACGATAGTTGGAAAAACACAATAAACATGATTTTGATCATCAATGACCCGCGTTTCGTCTTGATTGAGGAGTGTCCTCCCATTCCACCTCCTACTACTCCTCAAAAGTTTGGGAAGCATATGAGTGCTGAACAAGGGCAAGCGAGAAAACTCGAGTGTATATCTTGGAAAATCTTAACAAAGTCTTAGACAAGAAGTATGAGCCCATGGTCATTGCACGTGAGATCATGGAGTCCCTGAAGAGAATTTTTGAACAGCGTGGTAATTCTATTCCGAACAGGATTGACAACAATCTAACTACCCTGCTCAATGAGTTGCAAACTTTCCATTCTTGTTGAAAAGCAAGGAAAATAAGGGTGAAGCAAATGTTACGTCATCTTCCAAAATGTTCCATAAAGGGTCGACCTCAGGAACTAAGTCTGCATCTTCTTCCACTGGCACCAAAAAGTGGAAGAAGAATAAGGGTGGAAATGGGAAGGCTACTGCTAACCCAGGTGTTGCCGCTCCAAGGGGTAGACAACCAGTAAGAGTTGACAAGGGAAAATGTTTCCATTGCAATCAGGATGGACACTGGAAGAGGAAATTCCCTAGATATTTTGCAAAATAGAAGAATGCCAAACAAGGTAAATGTGATTTTCTTGTCTTGGAAACTTGTTTAGTGGATATTGATGATTATGCTTCGATTATTGACTCTGGGGCCATTAACCATGTTTGTTCTTCATTTTAGGGAATTATTTCCTGGCAACAACTTGATGCTGGTGAGATGATGATGCAAGTTGGAACCGGACATGTCGTCTCAGCTGTGGCAGTTGGAGGTCTGTAGTTAACTTTACAAAAAAAAAAAAAAAATTCTCATTTTGAATGATGTATATGTTGTTCTTGATCTAAAACAGAACTTAGTTTCTGTAAAGTGTCTTTTAGAACAATGTTATCAAATCAACTTTTCTTAGAATAAAGTATTTATTACTAAGAATGGTGTTGATATATGTTCCACTAAACTAGAAAATAATTTGTATGTACTAAAGCCATTAGCAAAAAATGCCCTCCATAACATAGAGATGTTTAAAACTGCTATAACTCAAAATAAATGACTTAGAATTTCTCCTAAGGACAATGTCCAACTTTGGCACCTAAGATTATGACACATTAATCTCAATAGGATTGAGAGGTTGGTGAAGAATAGACTTCTAAACGAGGTAGAAGAAAATTCTTTACCTCTGTGTGAGTCATGCCTTGAAGGAAAGATGACTAAAAGGTCTTTTACTGGAAAAGGTCATAGGGTCAAAGAACCTCTAGAGCTTTTGCATTCAGACCTTTGTTGTCCAATGAATGTAAGAACTAGGGGAGGTTATGAATATTTCATCACTTTCATCGATGATTATTCAAGATATGGGTACGTTTATTTAATGCAACATAAGTCTGAGTCTTTTGAAAAGTTCAAAGAATTCAAGGCTGAAGTTGAAAATGCATTAAATAGAATGATTAAAACATTTTGATCTGATCGAGGTGGAGAGTTATGGATTTGACTTTCCAGAACTATTTGATAGAATATGGAATAGAATCCAAACTCTCAGCACTTGGTACACCTCAGCAAAATGGTGTATCATAAAGGAGAAATTGAACTCTTTTAAACATGGTTCGATCTATGATAATTTACGCTTCCTAACCTCACTTGTTTTGGGGTTGTGCAGTGGAGACTGCAGCATATCTTCTGAACTACGTTCCCTCCAAGAGTGTTGCCAGAACACCTTTGGAGTTATGGAATGGTCGTAAAGCTAGTTTATGTCATTTCAAAATATAGGGTTGCCCAGCACATGTGCTAAGAAATTAGAACCATGTTCAAGGTTATGCCTATTTTTAGGCTACCCCAAGGGAACGAGAAGTTGTTATGCCTATTTTTTGACTCCTTCCTCGAAGAACTGCAATGCTTGCTCCGATCTTCTTCACGAACGACTCAAGACTCATATAGACTTTGAATTACAGACTTGATAACAATTATTAATCCTAAAAAACGCAGGGGCCTTTACAAACAACTGCAAATGTAAAAAGAATTAAATCAAACCAAGGCTAACATCCATGAAAACATCCATTAATCCGCACATCCACAGCAATTTAACAATTAAACAGAGCAGACATGCACCTACCAAGAATGTATATGTAATTCATTGCAACAATGAAATTGGAATATCAGAACCTGACTCTGATACCAATTATAGGAACTCTTAACGAAGAGCATCCATGAGCACATTCGGATCTTTCCGATTTCACCATGACCGAAATACAACATATACATTCTAAGAAACAGTTATGCAAAAAATACACTAATTAAAGGCATACTTCGAACAATAAAGAATAAGGGAAAAAGTTCTCATACCAGTTGAAGACCCTCTTCAAGCTTTAGAACTCAGATGCAGCGGATAACCTCCACTAGTACTCTATCGCCTAACAAACGCGTCGTTTGCAGCAGCACAATCAATCATGAACAAGTGAACGTAGCGGGGTCGACACCACCAAAATGGAGCCCTTGGTATTCTCGGAGTGAAAACCCAAAGTGTGGTCTTTGGTGAGTTTGGTGGAGATAGGAGGAAGAAAAAATCGTGTAGATGATAAGCAAGTGGGAGAGAAAAGGAAGCGATCGTATAGCTAAATGCTTATCATTTAGAAGAAGCTACACGATCGTGCAGGTTTTACTAAGCGATCGTTTAGTAAAAGGTGGACGATCGTTTAGAAAACACGGCACACTATGCGATCGTTTAGGAAAGCTAAGCGATCGTTTTGGAACTAGCGTATGATTGTTTAGGCGCTGAGTGACTATCGTATACGCTCTCGATTATGCGATCGTTTAAGTTTTCACATCAATGCCAATTTTTCCGAACCTTTGCAAAATGAAACAAATTTTCATTTTATTCTTCGGTTACCATAACCGAAGCTGCTGCTCCCACTAACGCATGTCCGAGAGAAATTTTAGGCCAATTATCATATAATTAACCAATTTAATAATTAATAAATATAATCATATTATATTCTTATCCTATAGTTTGATATCACATATCTACTATAGTAATTTCTCCTCTACTAAATCATATTTATATCTAATTTCCTCAAAATAATGTATCTCATACATTTAGCAATTATATCATATATAATTAACTAGTCCAATTATATCATATATAATCGAACTCCCTCTTGTCAATTTGGACAATTCAAACTGACCCAAACACTTATTCTCGACTTTATGCAAGCTACCAAGGGGACCTAATGAACCTGTGGCTCGAAGCTCCAACAGTCCGTGAATAGCTGACTACACTTATTAGCCACGAGATCCACCATCCGTTAACTATCAGGAATTCCACTAAAGACCAACAACTAAACTCTTCTTACCACAGATATATTTTTGTGTCCATCGGATATAACCAATCATAAGTACGATGACCCTTCACATATGCTCGTAAGTACAGCTGGGCCAATTTACCATTTTGCCCCTGTAGTTACATCTCACTCCTTAAGTACCACTGATTCCTCTAATGAACAATACAACATAGTCCATCTATGTGTGGACACCTCTCGGGCCAAGAGAAGGTGTGTGGCGTCACATAGTTGAAGCCCTAGAATTAGCCCTTAAGAGAGTTATCTATTTACTTACCCCTGCATCGGGGAAGGAGTGAATTCCATCTCGTGTAGCTGACTTCCCAGCTCCCAAATCAGACGAACCCTTAGAATGGTAGATTTGAATCGGCGACCTGGTCACTCGCACCCATACAAATCAAAGGACCGCTCTCAATGATAGAAGTTCCCAAATCACTCAGGATTGAGGTCATGTTACCTATGGTCATCCTAGTGAAGTGAAGTCTCTGTCATGAACGATGTTATATAACGAGATGTTAACACTTCGTTGTCAGGTCTTATACAAACTCTTTGTATAGGATGCCCCCGCTCGCGTGTCCCCAACACGAATGATCAGGATCAGACCATCTGTGACAAATCATAACACTTATGACAAGTCACAAAACTTATGACCATTCCACAAAGCTTGCCGCATCCGTAGCATTACCAGGATACGGTTTCCCTCCTATATCCATATACCAACAAACCATTTTGGTTATCTCTCAAGACATGATCCACTTGTATGTCACCACATACATGCGTAAGTTACATACAAATAACTAGGGATTTTAGGTTTATTGGTTTGTGGTAAAGAAAATACAACACATAACTGAGCATAAAACAATATGTGAAGTAAATATCATATATTATACAACACAAGCATTCGTACAAACTGCTTACAAACTATAGGATATGAGACTTTAGAGCATCAACCTCAACAGAGCTTAGTACATCAATAAGAGTTGTTGAAGTAGGTTCATCTAATAGGTCAAATCCACCTCAAGTGTTGAGGAAACCTCGACGTAGTGAGAGGGTTGTGAACCCACCTATTCGGTATATGGGTTTAACTGAAATCCCAGCTATGGTAGCTGATGGCAAGGTTGAGGATCCATTGCCTTACAAAAAGGCAATGGAGGATGTTAACAGAGATGAATGGATCAAAGCCACGGATCTTGAAATGGAGTCTATGTACTTCAATTTAGTTTGGAATCTTGTAGATCAACCTGATGAAGTTAAACCTTAGGTTGTAAATGGATCTACAAGAGAAAATGAGGTGCTGATGGGAAGGTGCAAACCTTCAAGGCTAGAATGATGGCAAAGGGTTATACCCAAGTAGAGGGAGTCGACTATGAGGAGACTTTCTCGCCTGTTGCCATGCTGAAGTTTATTCGGATCCTCCTATCCATTGCGTCATATTATGACTATCAGGAAAATGGATGTCAAGACTGCTTTTCTAAATGGTAATCTTGAAGAGACCATTTATATGGGGTAGCCCGAGGGATTCATAATCCAAGGTCCAGAACAAAAGGTTTGCAAGCTTAATCGGTCCATTTATGGACTGAAATAGGCATATCGATCCTGGAACATAAGGTTTGATACTGCGATCAAATCTTATGGCTTTGATCAAAATGTTGATGAGCCTTGTGTCTACAAGAAGATCATCAAAGTTCAGTAGTTTTTCTAGTGTTGTATGTAGATGATATCCTACTCATTGTGAATGATGTAGGTTTACTGACTATAGTTAAGAACTAGCTAGCGACCCAATTCCAAATGAAAGATTTAGGAGAGGCTCAGTTCGTTCTAGGTATTCAGATCTTTCGAGATTGAAAGAACAAAATGCTAGCACTGTCTCAGGCATCGTATATTGACAAGATGCTTGTCAAGTATTCGATGCCGAACTCCAAGAGGGGTCTATTACCTTTTAGTCACAGAGTTACTTTGTCTAAGGAACAGTGTCCTAAGACACCTCAAGAGGTTGAGGATATGCGACGAGTCCCCTATTCATCTTCCATGGGCAGTTTGATGTATGCGATGTTATGTACTAAACCTGACATCTGCTACGTAGGAAGGATAGTTAGTAAATATCAGTATAATCAAGGATTAGATCACTGGACAGTCGTTAAGAACATCCTCAAGTATCTACGGAGAAGGAGGGACTATATGTTTGTGTACGGTTCTAATGATTTCCTTAGAGGATCAGACTCTGATTTTCAGACTGATAGAGATTCTCGGAAATCCACATTGGGATCAGTGTTCACTCTTAATGGAGGGGCAGTATTATAGCGAAGTACCAAGCAGGGGTGCACCACGGAGTCCACCATGGAGACTGAATATGTAGCGACTTGTGAAGCTGCTAAAGAGGCTGTTTGGCTCAGAAAATTCTTGAATGATCTAGAAGTTGTTCTAGACATGTCAAAGCCCATCACACTTTATCATGATAATAGTGGTGCTGTGGCTAATTTCCGAGAGCCTAGGAGTCGTAAGTGCAAAAACAGATAGAGCGAAAGTATCATCTTATCTAAGAGATTGTGCATGAAGGGAACGTGATTGTCACAAATATAGCTTCGAAGCATAACATTGCTGATCCATTTACGAAAGCTCTCACGGCTATAGTGTTTGAGGGTCACCTGCAGAGTATAGGTCTATGGGATAGACCATGGTTGGATTAGGGCAAGTAGAAGATATTTTACTGGGAGTCTTATGCCCTAATTTATTGTTTTGTGTACTTTGTATTTGTTTATATTGTACACCTCACTAGCTTTAGGACAAGTGGCAGATTGTTGGGGTTGATGTCCTAAATCTCGTAGGGTTCTATAGTTTATAAATATATGACATTTTATTTACTTTTTCTATAAAATATGTGATATTTTAGTTGCATTAACCACAAACCAATAAACTACCATCCAAGATTATCGTTATAACTTAAACATGTATGTCTACATACAAGTGGATCATGTTTAAGTGATAACCTAAATGGTCTGTAGTATATGGATAAGGTTGGATATCTTATCCTGGTGACACTACGAGTATGACGCACTTTTTCGGTGTTACAATTGTGGTAAAGTGCTACAAATGATCTGATCCTGATCATTCATGTATTAGACATATGAGCAGGGATATTTTATACAAAGAAGTTTGTATAAAACCGGACCACAAAATCTGTAGTCTCATTATATAACACCGTTCATAATAGATACTTTCATTTCACCAGGATGACCATAGGTAACATGACATGAATCCTAAGTGAGTTGAAAACTCCAGCCTATGAGCACAGTTCTTTATTTGTAAAGTGAGAGTGGCCAGATCGCCAACTCAACAAGCCTACCATTTTCGGGATTCATCTGATTGGGGAGCTGCGAACACAGCTACACAAGATGGAATTCACTCGTTCCCCGAAGTAGGGGTAAGTAGATAAATTCCTCATTTAAGGGCTGATTTTGGGTCTTGAACAATGTGGCGCCACACCCTCTCTTGGCTTGAGAGGGGTTTAGTCATAGTAGGACTATGATCAATTGTTCATTAGAGGGATTAGTGGTACTTAAGGAGTTAAATGTAACTACAGGGGGAAAATGGTAATTTGGCCCAGCTTTACTTACGAGCAATTTCTAAAGCGTCATCGTACTATTGATTGGTTATATCCGATGGACACTAAAATATATCTGTAGTACGAAGAATGCAGTTATCGGTCTTTAGTAGAGTGTCCGAAAATTAATGGATGGTGAATAATGTAATGAAAGAGTTTAATTAATTATTCATGTACCATTGGGCTTCAAGCTACAAGTCCATAAGGACCCCTTGGTAGCTCAAAAGAATTTAGTTGATAATCAGTTCTTGGTTTGATTTGAATTGTTCAAATTGATAAGAGGATTTATTTTATCTGATATGATTAAATTGTTTCAATTATATGTGATATAATTGTTATAATGTATTTGATACATTAAAGTTTAATTGGAGGAAATAAATATTTGAATGAGATTCAAATATATTTTCAATGAATGTGATTCATAGTTGTTAAATTTAATATAAATATGACTTATATTAAATGTCATAAAATAGAGAAAAGAAACTATAGTTTATATTGTATATGATACAATATTAAAATTATAGGTTATATGTTATATTTGATATTACATATAGTTTAATATAAATATAATATGATAAGTTAGTCATCATATTTATTTATATTATTTTATTATTTTAAATAATAACTTCCTCGTTTCTCTCCAACCACCTTAGTGGGTTGTTATTGTTTTTGTGGCAAATGGAATAAAAGAAAATTTGTTTTCTCTTCTTCCTCAACGTATTGGCTAAACGATTGAGATTTTCAAAATAGTTATGTGCATTCTCTCAATCTTCTTCCTCAAAACTCAAACTATCCCTCCTAACCAAACTCCTTTATATAGAATATCCCCACACACATGCCTATACATGAATGATCAGGATCAGATCATTTGTAGCACTTTACAACAATTGTAACATCTATAAAGCAGGTCGTATTCGTAGTGTCACAAGGATAAGGTACCCGACCATATTCAACTATTATAGACCGTTTATGTTATCACTTAAATGTGATGCACCTATATGTCTCCACATACATGCTTAAGTTTTATAAAATAACCTTGGATCTTAGTTTATTGGATTGATTTAATGCAGTCTAAACATTAATAAAATACCTCTTATTTTGTTAGATATATAATTTGTCTTTTCAAACTACAAGTTAGACTCGATTTAGGACATTAACTCCAACAATCTCCCACTTGTCCTAAAATGAGTGGGATGTACCATATCAAATACAATACAATAAATTAGTGGAGTATAAAGTATTAAATACCAAAAATGGGATGTATAGTATGAAATACAATACAATAAACAAGGCATACAACATACCCAACAACATCTCCCACTTACCCTAGATTAAGTGACTCACATCTCGTAGACCCATGCTCTCTAGGTGACCTTGAAAAACTTTAGCCATGAGAGCCTTTGTAAATGGATCAACAACATTGTGCTCCGAAGCAATCTGTGTGATAATCACATCTCCTCGTTGCACATTCTCCCTAATGAGATGATATATGTGTTCTATATGCTTTCCACGTTTATGACTATAAGGCTCCTTAGAGTTTGCCACAACACCACTATTATCACAATAAAGGGTGACAGACAAAGTCATGTTTGGAACAACTTCCAAATCTACCAGAAAATTTCTAAGCCACACAGCTTCTTTAGTAGTTTCATAAGTAGCTACATATTCTGCTTCTATTGTGGAATTTGCAATGTACCAGTCAGAGTGAACAATGATCCTGATGTGGATTTCTTGGAAACCTTATCAGTCTGAAAATCAGAGTCAGTGTATCCTGTAAGGATCAAATCCTTAGCACCATACACAAGCATATAGTTTCTCGTTCACCTAAGATACTTGAGAATGGCTTTGATCGCTGTCCAGTGATCAAATCTTGGATTGGACTAATATCTACTGACCACTCCCACTGCATGGCAAATATCGAGTCTAGTACACAGCATGGCATACAGAAGGCTACCTACCACAGATGCATAAGGAATTCGTCTCACCTCCTCAACTTCTCAAGGTGTCTTAGCACATTGTTGCTTAGAAAGAACACTTCCATGCCTAAAAGGTAGTAAACCTTTCTTGGAAATCTGCATCGCGAATACTTAATAAGAATTTTGTTAATATACGATGCTTAAGACAAGGCTATCGTTTTGTTCTGATGATCCCTTATAATTTGGATCCCTAGAACATACTGAGCTTCACCTAAATCTTTCATTTCGAACTGAACAGCTAACCATTCCTTAATTTCGGTCAGAAAACATACATCATCCCTAATGAGTAGGATATCATCCATATACAACACCAAGAAAGCTACTGAACTGTTAATGATCTTCTTGTATACACAAGGTTCATTAAAATTTTGATTAAACCCATAAATTTTGACCACAACATCAAATCTCATGTTCCAAGATCTAGATGCCTGTTTCAAACCATATATGGACCAATTGAGCTTGCAAGCTTTTTACTCTTGACCCTGTACTATGAATCCTTCTGGTTGAGTCATGTAGATTATCTCTTCAAGTTACCATTCAAAAAGGCAGTTTTGATGTCCATTTTCCATATCTCATAGTCATAATATGTGGCAATAAACAAGAGAATCCGGTTAGATTTTATCATAGCAATAGGAGAGAAAGTTTTTTTTCATAGTCTACCCCCTCAAATTAGGTATAACGCTTTGCTACTAATCTAGCCTTGAAGATTTGCACCTTTCTATCTACACCTTTTTTCCTCTTGTAGATCCACTTGTTACTTATAGGTTTTACCCTATCAGGTTGGTCTACAGGTTCAAAGATAGAATTAGAGTACATAGATTCCATTTCTAAATCAGGGCGTAATCCATTCATTTTTGTTAACATCTTCCATTTTCTTCTTGTAAGATAATGGAAACTCAACATCATCATTAATGATGTTTTGGCTTCTGTTAAAACCACATAGTGAATAGGTGGGTTCACAACCCTACCACTACGTCGAGGCAATCTCAACTCTTGAGATGGATTAATTTGACTAGATGAACCGAAATCAACGACTCTTGTTGATTTACTAGCCTCTTCAACAACTCTTGTTGATGTTTCAATAGTATTTTCAGAAATTTTTCTTAAAACTATTTTGCTCTGTGGTTTCTAGTCTCTCATTGATCTTACTCGAAGAATGTAGTGTTTATCGATACAAATATTTTATTTTCATTTGGATCAAAGAAGTACCCACCTCTTATTTCCTTGGGGTAACCTACAAATAGGCATACTTTTGAATGAGGTTCCAACTTTTTGCGATTTTTCATAAGCACATGAGCTGGACATCCCAAATTCTGAAGTGGCGTAAACTACCTTTACAGCCTCTCTACAAGTCCAAAGGTGTTTCAAAAACACTCTTTGATTGAACATTGTTCAAAATGTAAACAGCAGTCTCCACTGAAAATCCCCATAACAAGTCAGGAAGATGAGCATAACTCATCATAGACCGAACCATGCCCAACAGAGTTCTATTTCTCCTTTCTGATTCACCATTTTGTTGAGGTGTACCAGATGCTGAGAGTTGAGATGTTATTCCATGTTCTATCTTATAGTTATGAAATCGTAAGTCCATATACTCTCCACCACAACCAGATCGTAGTGTTTTTATCTTTTTACATAACAAATTTTCAACCTGAGTCTTATATTCCTTGAACTTTTCAAATGCTTCAGACTTGTGTTGTATTAGATATAGATACCCGTATCTTGAATAATCATCTATAAAAGAGATGAAATCAGTCATCAGATCACAGAGATTTGAATGTATAAATTCCAAGGCTTCTTTGGCTCTATAACATTTTCCAGTAAAAGGTCGTTTTGTCATCTTACCTTCAAAGAATGAGTCACATACTGGTAAAAAATTTTCTTCTAAACTATTTAACAGTCCATTTTTCACCAATCACTCAATCTTATTCAGATTGATATGACCTAACCTTAGATGCTAAAGGTGGGCATTTTCTTTAGGAGAAGTCATTGGTCTCTTAGCAGTTGTTGCCATTTTGAACATTTCAGTATTTATGATAGCTTTGTAACAAACGACCTTAGTACATATAAGTTACTTTCTTTTGAAGCAAATCCTTTCTCTATTCCATTTTTTAAAATAAACGATTTACTTTCGGAGAAGGAGAGAGAATAATTTTGTTCAATCAAACAAGAAACAAAGATCAAATTCCTTTTGCATGTTAGGAACTACATATACATCATCTAATAATATATATGATTTCTTTTCCAAAAGTAACTTAAACTTGCCTACGAAAACAGTTGAAACGACCTCACCAATACCAACTCGAAGAGCGATCTCCTCAAAATTTCAATTCTCTCGGGGAATTAAATCCCTGATAGGAAGAACATACGTGATTAGTAGCCTCTGAATCAACTATCTAGTCAAAATAATTATTTTCTACTAAGCACGACTCCATGAAAAGTAAATCAGATTTACTATCAATGGATCTCTTCCTATTATGGACAACAATGGGATCAGCTTGAACATACTTACTATGAACTCCATGTTTTTCCTCCGAGGCCAGACCTCTTTGAGAATCTTTGGTAGAGTTAGAACCTTTTGCCTCCTCTATTTGTCCCTTAACATTCAATACAGACCGAAGTTCAGATAGAAAGCTGACAGTATTGGTTTTATCTATATCAACCCTATTCTGCTTGAATTGTGAGGACACTCGCTTAAACAACTCTTGCATTGATTGCATGATTTGAACTACAATGACCATGCTCTCTCAAATCTTTTGGTAAAGGCATCAGGTATGTTCGCCAAAATGTGGACTCGAGCCTCAAGATTGGCCTTCGTCCACCCTTTGTATGCATCACGAATATTTCTTGTTGCATAAAGGGTTGGAACTGGAGGACATTCCTCAATTAAGACGAAGTTAAAGTCGTTAACCACGAACATAGTTTTAAATGATTCTTTTCAAGTTATAATGGAATTCGGTCGATATTTCAACATTAAGAAGGTTCATTGAAGCACTAGTCATTTTTATTGATACAAAATAAATGACTTATTTTAGATGTCTATGCAAAAATTCGTTTTAATCCAATTAGTTTAGCAAAAACTAATAATGAACCCAACATTATTTCATTTTGCAATGATGCTTTAGTCATTTAGGACAAAAGCCACTGAAGGGTGTTCAGTCACCCCTTCCCAAAATTGAGACATTTCTCAATTAATCATTATACCAGAATAACTTTTATTCCTATAACGATTAGCCACCATTGATTTGGTAAAGAAATCATTAACTTGCTTAATAATTTCATGTAAGTGTAACCCTTCATTTTAGACCCCAGAGTTCTATCCTAATGAGGCAACCAAAGAGAAAACCGATTGGGGCAAAATCTAAAGCGATCCTATTCAAAAACCGTTTCTGAAGTTTTCCTTTGATCTTGACCTAATGCACAAACCATCCAAAGGAGGATACTCCTAGGGCGCCTGGAGGCCGTGTAAGAAGGTTTCATGATTCAAACCAATGAAGGAGACTGTAAGACATGTTGACACATATCCTTCTACCACTTACTATATACACTCTCTCCATTCACCTTGATATTAACCCATGCTAACACCATCCGAAGGGGGATGCTCCCAGGGCGCCTCGAGGCCAAGCATGAGTCTCACGGTGTGAACTTTTAGGGAGAACGTGAGTGGAAAAAATTGACATATCATATATATCTTTTTTCTCTCATTGAGTATTTTACAAAATGGATTTGTTAACTTAGTAAAACCCGACTAATTAATTTTAACTAAGTCTTTGTTAATTTGCTCAATATAACGCTTATATTAAATATTTCAACAATATGTGACTTCATTTATTAAAATTGTTAACGAACTCAATCACTTATTGCATGCTTATAAAATATTTGTCCAATCTATTTTCCAGGTCAGTTCCCAATTAGAGGTGTTCCATTTCCGTCAGCTTAAATACCTCAGCATAGACAGAACTTTCCTTAGACAAAAGTCTCTTATAGACAATTATTTTATAAATTTAATCTCTTATTAAAATTCGTTTTAATTCTATTAAAATGAATTAAAATATTAACATATTTCTAATCTCATTATAAATGTGTTTAACATAAGTCTAAATTAATTAATTTTAAACCATTTAAAATTAAATTGGACGTAAGTTTGCATGCAACTCTTTATCGCAGATTTTAATTCTAATTTCATTATATTTATAACCATTATGAAATAATGAAAAATAAAATCTATAATTGCATTCAAAGACATTGATTAAATATAACATTTATATTTAGTGGCGACGGTGGATAAACAGAAAAGGACAAAAAAAATACTGACCAAAAAGAAAAGAAAAAAAGACAAAAAAATACCATTCTATTTAGTGACGACGACGGATAAACCAGAGCTTAAAATAACGATCCAACCGTTCAAAACGAGACTCTCGGTGTCCTAAACATATTGACCAAATTTGAGCACGATCCAACTATTAGAACTCCAGTTATCGACAAATTTGTAAAAACTGTCCCTGAAAAATCGAACTGTACTACATTGTTTCTCTCCAATTTTTCTTGTTTTGTTTTTGTTTGCCCGGGTTATTTTTACAAAAAAATTTTGCCATGAAAGACATAGACTTATAGATTCGATTTTACAAAAAAAAAAAAAAAAAAAAACCCATAAAAACTGGGTTTTACATTGATCGCATCAATTTAAAGCATAAATCTAAATGTCAAAAGCCTAAACAGTCAACCTTCAAACAACAATAAAAATCACATATATCTCATGCATATATTTTAAAAGCAACCCACCATTCTATTCTAATTTTTTTTTCTAAAAAACTGAAAATCAAAATTGCACAAATTGGGCTCTGATACAAATTGAAGGGATCAAATCCCAAGCAGAAGCGTGTGATCGCCTTACAATTTTGTTTTCGATTTTACATAAACAAAATATGGTATAAAAATAATAATATAATTAATAAACAATCAAGATTATCATGCATTTAAGAGAAGAAAAGAAGGAAGAGTTAAACCTTGCGTTTGTAGATTCCCAAATTGTTCACTATTCCCTCTGCGTCTTCTCCAGAACGTCTCTTCAATGATCAAAGGATACTACCGTAAGTGAAACCTTGTTATTCTCTAGGATCCCAAGTATTCGATGTGTGGCCTCTAAGACTTGAAGAGGAAGAGGAAGAAGAAGTATTAGAGAAAAGAAGAGAGATTTTGAGAGAAGTAGTAGAAGACTAGGATTCAAAATTCGTAATTCAATTGTGTCATAAATATGAGGCATGAAGACCTATTTATAGAGAGGAGGGGTGACCTCTTCTCAGTTTTTTCTATTCCTACTCTAGTTTTTATTTAATTAAATAGTCCAATAATTAAATAACCATATGTATTAAATCCAATTTAATATATATAATTGATTAATAAATAAATAAACATCACATGTTTACTGATCTCTACTTCTCAAAAATTAATTAATTAATTAATTAATTAACCATTAATTAATCAATTAAATGACTATATTAAATCATATTTAATATACAATTAATCAACATATAATTATTACATATTTATATGTATATATCTTTTTAATATTTGAATCTTATTCCAATGTTTTTCTCTCCTAATTATAAATCACATCTATAACTAACCATATTATATTAATCTGATTAATATGCAATTAATTTGAACAACTAAAATTATTCCTCTTATATATCATTTACTGAGCTAACAAGGAAACCTTATGGAACAATAGATTAGAAGCTCCAATGATAAAAGATTAATTAATTAAACTTTTTAATTAAATAAATCAATTTTTATTAACTACCGATCAATCCACTAAAGAACAATACCTGCACTCTTCATACTGTAGATTTATTTCTGTGTCCATGGATATAACCAATCAACAGTGAGTCAACCCTACACAAATTGCTCATAACTATACCTGGGTAAAAATACCGTTTTACCTTTGTAATTACATCTGACTTTTTAAATACCACTAATCCCTCTGATGAACAAACAGTTTATAGTGCAACTATAAACTAACACCTCTCAGGCCAATGAGAGGTTGAGACCTCAATGTTCAAGACTCGAAATAAGCTATTAAGGGAACAATTTATCTAGTTTCCTTAAGATCGGGAAAGAAGTGAATTCCATCTTGTGTAGTTGTGTTCCCAACTCCCTACTCGGACAAGTCCCCAAAATGGTAGGCTTGTTGAGTCAGTTAACAAAGCCACTCTCACTCATAAAAATCAAAGGATTTCCCTCATAGACAAGAGTTCACAACTCACTCAAGATTAAGGTTAAGTCACCTATGGTCATCCTAGTGAAATGTAAGTCTTTTCTAGCAACAATGTTATATAGAGAAACTATTCATTTTGCAGTCTGGTCTTATACAAACTTTTTGTATAGAATACCCCCATTTGCATGTCTCCACATGATCGATCAGAATCAAATCATTTGTAGCACACTTTACAATTGTAATATCTATAAAGTAGGTCGTATTCATAGTTTCACCAGGATAAGGTACCCAGCCTTATCCATCTACTACAGACCGTTTAGGTTATCACTTAAACGTGATCTACTTGTATGTCTCCACATACATGTTTAAGTTTCATAAAATAACCTTGAATCTTAGTTTATTAGATTGATTTAACGCAGTCTAAATATTAATAAAATACCTCTTATTTTATTAGATATATAATTTATCTTTACAAACTACAAAATATACTCGATTTGGGAGATTAACTTCAACAAGATAGTCACTGATGTGAGTGAAGATGATGAAGAGATAGAAAAATTGATGAGTGACCAAGAAGTAGAATAGGAACTAGAAGATACTTCATAGTTATTCTGCGTCACTAGAAGGGCCTTAAGTACACACATGAAAGAGGATGATTTGGAGAATCAGAGGGAGAATCTTTTTCATACACGTTGCCTTGTACAAACCATACCATGTAGTGCAATTATTGACAGTGGGAGTTGTACGAATGTGGTGAGCATAGTTTAATCTCGGGATTAGACCTGGATATTACACCTCATCCACGACCTTTCAAACTACAGTGGCTTAATGATTGTGGGGAACTTAGGGTGACTAAGTAGATGAAGGTTCCTTTTGGCATGGGGAGATACAAGGATGAAGTACTGTGTGATGTGGTGCCCATGCATGCAAGTGCATATTCCTTGGTAGGCCTTGGCAATTTGATAGGAAGGTTATCTATGATGGTTTTCTTAACAGTTAAACTTTTACACACAATGGTAGGAAAACTATACTTGTACCCCTATCCCCAAAAGAAGTGCTTATTGATCAAGACAAATTAGAAAAAAAGAAGAGAAGAGGTCGCAAGAAAAGCAAAAGAAAAAGGAAAGAAAAAAGAGAGCTTGAGAGAAAATAAGGGATTGTGAGAAAAAGCAAGATCATAGATCGCGACCTAGAGATAAAAAAGGAGAGAAAACTAGCAAGTTGGAGTGCTAAATCTTGTGAGGTAAAGAAAGTTATATTTTCAAAAAGAACCATACTCATGGTTGCATTTAAAGAAGCTTATCTGCTAACTGAGGATCTTGACTCCTCTTTGCGTAGATCTTTGTATCTCTTTTGCAGGAATTCAAGGAAGTATTTACCAGAAGTTACCTAAGGAGCTATTGCCCTTCAGGGGCATAGAGCATAAGAATGACTTTATTCCAGGTGCTCAGATTCCAAACCAACCAACCTATTAGACCAATCCAAAGAGGCCAAAGAGGTTCATAAGCAAGTTGCTTAGTTGCTTGCTCAAGGGTATGTACGTGAAAGTTTAAGTCCTTGTAGTATTCCTGTCTTACTAGTACCTAAGAAAGATGGATTTTGGAGAATGTGTATAGATTGTAGGGCTATTAATAAAATTACAATTAAGTATAGGCATCTATCTCTAAGTAGATGATATGCTAGATGAATTGTATGGTTGTAGCCTGTTTACAAAAATATACTTAAAATCTGGATACCATCAAATTAGGATGAATGTTGGAGATGAATAGAAAATCGCTTTCAAAACTAAGCATGGTTTATATAAATGGTTAGTTATGCCTTTTGGCTTTACTAATGTACCTAGTACTTTTATTAGACTTATGAACCATGTGTTGCATGAATTTTTAGGAGAGTTTGTAATGGTTTATTTTGATGACATCCTAATATTTTCTAAGACACTAGAGGATCATGTTATGCATGTTAGGTGTGTTATAGTTGCTAATCTAAAAAAGTGTTATTTTTGCATGGAAAAGGTAAATTTCCTAGGTTTCCTAGTTTATAAACATAAAGTAGAAGTTGATTCTGAGGAGGTTAAAGCAATTTGTGAGTGACCTACACCTAAGAATGCTAGTGAAATTAGGAGTATTCCTGGGTTAGCTAGTTTCTATAGGAGGTTCATTAGAGATTTTAGTTCCATAGTTGCACCAATTAATGAACTTATAAAGAAAAATGTAAATTTTGAGTGGGAACAAGCACAAAAATGCGCTTTCAATTATTTGAAAGATAAGCTATGTAATGTGCCTTGCCTTACCTATTGAGCTAACATTTGACTGTGACACAAGTGGAATAGGGATTGGAGCTGTTTTAATGTAGGATCAAAGACTATTGATGTACTTTAGTGAGAGGTTGATTGGAGCTGCCTTGAAATATCCTACATATAACAAGGAGCTTTATGCATTAGTGAGAGCGCTACAAACCTAGCAACATTACTTGTGGCCAAAGGAGTTTGTTATCCATACTGACCACCAAAGCTTACAACACTTCAAAGGCCAACAAAAGCTAAATCGAAGATATGCAAAATGATTGGAGTTCATTGAAACTTTTCCTTATGTGATACGGTATAAGAAAGGTAAGGAAAATGTAGTTGCTGATGCACTATCTAAGAGGTGTGTCTTTCTAAACACCATTCACACTAGATTGCTTAGTTTTGAACATACTAAGACATTGTATCCACAAGACACTTATTTTGCACCTATTATTGAAAGTCTTAAGCAAAAACGTGTTGTGCCTGATTATATGATGTTTGATGGGTTTCTATTTAGGAAGAATAAACTTTGCATTCCCACTTTTTCTATTTGTGCACTATTAGTTAAAGAAGCGCATGGGGGAGGTTTAATGGGACATTTTGGGGTTACTAAGTCATATGACATGTTGAATGAACATTTTTATTGGCCTAGAATGAGACATGATGTACATAAGAAGTGTGAGAGATGTATTGCACTTAGGGAGGCTAAGTCTAAGTCAAAACCATATGGACTATATTTGCCTTTACCAACCCCTAGTGGACCATGGTTAGATATTTCAATGGATTTTGTGTTGGGTTTACCTCAATCAAAGAGAGGGAAAGATAGCATCTTTGTGGTGGTTGACAGGTCTAGCAAAATGACTCATTTTATTGCATGTAATAAAACTAATGATGCTAAACATGTGGCTGACTTATTCTTTAAGGATTTGGTTAAATTACATGGCATTCCTAGAAGCATTGTTAGTGATAGATATGTGAAATTTTTAAGTCATTTTTGGAAATTACTTTGGAGAAAGTTTGGTACTGAGTTAGTATACTCCACTACATGTTATCCTCAAATTGATGGACAAACTGAGGTAGTCAATAGGACAATGGTGACTATGCTTAGAGTTATAATAGATAGGAACACCAAAACTTGGGAGGACTTTCTACCATTTATTGAATTTGCATATAATAGTGTTGTACATAGTGTCACTAAATGTACACCCTATGAGATTGTGTATGGATTTAACCCTTTATCACCTATTGATTTGTTTCCTTTACCTTCTAACGAGGTTGTGAATTTTCAAGCTGATGTGAAAACCACCGCCATGAGAGTTACATAAAGAGGTTAAAGAAAGGATTGAAAAGCAAAATGCCAAGGTAGCGGAGAGGGTTAATCAACATCGATAACCTATGATATTTAAGGAGGGAGATTGGGTTTGGGTCCACCTTCAGGAGGAAAAATTTCAACATCAACAAGATTCTAAGTTAAACCCAAAGGGAGATGAACCTTTTCAAATGATGAAAAAAAAAATCAAGGACAATACCTACCAGATTAATCTTGAAGGTAAATATAGTGTGAGTTCAACTTTTAATGTTTCTAACTTAACTCCTTTTATGCAGATAATGAGTTCAACTTTTAATGTTTTTAACTTAACTCCTTTTGATGCAGATAATGAACTTGATTCGAGGACGAATCCTTCAAAAGGGGGAGAAGATGATATGAACCAAGACACCCTTGCATTACCTCCGAGACCAATCACATGCTTAAGAACCAAGAAGCTACAGTTAGTATTGAATTCTCACATTTAAGCAGAGGTGAACTTAATTGAGGGGATTCAAGCAACAACATCTGATCAGAAGCTTTATAATTGGTTTCAGTTGATTCTATCCTTTTTTTGGGGGGGGGAGGGGGTGGAGGGGGAGTTAGTTTCTTTTTAGTTAGGGGTAGAATGAAATTTTTAAGTCCTTTTAATTAAGTAGGATGAGTTTAGAGGAGGGAAGAAAAAGATAGTACAATAGTTTTTTTTGGGTTTTGAGTTTTTAGGGTTTTCTTTGAATGAAAATTCTCTGGTAGATGATAGAGTTTCATCATCACTTTTGCAATTCTAGATTCAGGGTTGCATGCCAAGAACATTTAGATAAGTTTGATCATCTTGCTTGTGGAGTGTTCGAACTTGGAGTAAGGAATTAGTTCTCCTTATCTCTTGGTCTTTGATCAAAAGGTAATCAAAATCTAATTCTTCCCTTTGCGATTGTTGTCAAATTAATTGGGGGTTTTAGAATTTGATATTAAGGGGTTCAACATTTGAGGTTCCTAATTTTCAAATCCTAGGATTTTCATATCAAAGTGTATCAAGTACATTCCCATATTAAGGTTGGTTCCTCCAATCTCTCAATCCTCACTTCTTTATCGATCAAAGTAGCATGAAAGAAAAACAAATATCATAAACAATCTCAATCTCAACATCTATATTTTGGGTACCATCCGTAATTGAAATAAAACAATCATCATAAACATATGTGGTATTGCACCAAAAATATCAAAACTCCTAAAATAAAAAAAATGCAAAAATTGATGATTACCTTGATTATTAGAAGAGATATAACCTCCTTTGTAGATTTGCACAAAAGTGTGTTATGTTGAAAATGATTTGATTTGTGATTGATTTTTTGTATAAGGAGGTAGTCTTTTCTCCAATGGTTGCAATATGAAGAGATATAAGGTTTCGAAAATTTTAGGTTAAAAATGAACGTAAAATTCAAGAAAGAAAGATATCTCATTATATGGTTTGAATTTTGTCATGAGGTATAAGTGTAAGACACGTAATTACTATGGTAGGGTATGAATGTGAGGATAAAATGATTATTAATAAAAATGGCAGGGCAAAAAGGAAAGTGAAAAATTTTGCCCTCTTAACCTCTGGTAATATAGTAGTGATAAAGCCATGATTGAATAATCTACACATACTAACCTTTATCTAATCAGTTAACATGCAATAACAAATAATTATTGCATGAAACTAAATAATTTTGTGCCATATCTTTCAAATCCTATTCAAATCAAATCTAAATTAATTAATTATCTCAGTTTTGGCTCAAAAAATTTAGAATTAAAAAGAAATAAAATAAAATAATTTAAGACAATAAATTTTAAATTTACCTAGAAATCTAACATGTCATAGAAGCAGGAGAAAGTGAATTCAAATCTAATAAAGGGGGCAAAAATTTAGGGAAGATCCATTTTTTTATTTAAATAGAAAAAGAGAATATATAGTTACACTGTATCTACAAATACTTTTGAGTGCATTTTGGAGTTAAAAGAAAAGTGGGAAATAGATGAGTAAGTGTGTTGTTATATATTTAATGAAATTTGTTTATTCAAACTGAAATTTTGACAACATATTCTTGACACGAGAGTCTTCATTTTAGATAGTGAAGATTTTTTTGGAGCTGCCTGAGTCTGATTGTAGATGGTAGGTGGTTGCCACTTTGAGTGAGATTTTTCAAATTTATTCTCTTCTTTTGTTGTCATTTGTTGCCGAGATTTGTTGTCTTCAGATATCTATAGTGTATACCTTTAGTTGTAACTAGAGAGAACTAATTGTAACCCATTATTAAATAGAAGGAAGATTTTGGATTCGACCCATGGTTTTTAACTCCTCATCTCAACAAGGGTTCTTCCACATCAAAATGTTTGTGTCCAATGTTTAGTTATTATTATTATTTCTAATTAATTAATATTCTATTAGATTCACACATGATGAAATAATTGATCTAAATATTGTGTTCATTCCAACATATGTTGCTATGGAACACGACCCAAAATAGTGATACTATAGAATATTTTAACCATTTTTTTATATTTGAGAAAGAAAAAAGAGAGGGGTTTCAAATGTTGTATTTGGGATGAGATTCAAGGTTTGAAATATCAACATCAATGAAAATATCAAGGTCTTCATTTTATGAAAATATCGATATACATGGAAATTTTGGAAATCTTTGTGGAAATTAATGGAAATTGTTATAATTAGTTAACGAAATTTTGACTCTTTATAATCATCATTTGTATAAAGTAAGACATCATTTAGACATAATGTAATTTGTCTAAACACAAGAGTGACACAAAAAGCATAACATTAAACATAAGACAACATAATTAAAGAAAAAGAAAAAAAAAAAAAAGAAGAAGAAGAAGAAAAGAAAAGCTTTATGAATAGATAAAATTTAAAAGAAAATGAGAGGAATGTTAGAGAACTTGATATTGAGAGTGATGTGGTAGAACTGATTTGGGTGAAGTATTTATAAGATAAATTATGGGTTTTTATTATTTATATTTTTTCAAAGTCTTTTCCTTAGAATGAAAGTTTTGGATGGTAAAAGAAATAAAATCTAATATCAATTCAATTTTGAGATGAAATGATGTGAAATTGAATGAAATTAAAAATAAATATATTTTATTTTTTCTAATTTTGTTTTTGTTGAAAATGGAAGCTTTAGTTGGTAAAAAAAAAAAGCAAATCTCACATCAATTCAATTTTGATGTGAAATGATATAAAAATTTAATTGAAAAAATATTTGAATGAAGTAAAAAATAAATATTTGTTTTCTTGAAAATAAAATATTTAGATTCTAAAAAAATAATATTCGCGTCAATTTAATTTTGAGATGAAATTATAATTTGAAAAATTTCAAAAATTTAAAATTTCAAGAATTTCGAAGCTATCAAAATCTTGAAATTTTTGGATAAGGTAGAGGTCCGTTTAAAAGTAAGGCAGGGCTGACGTCTGAGGGCAGTGGGGACAAATATGATTGATTATTCCCAACAGAGTCCCATCTCTGATTCCTCCTTAAATGCAACCTCTCCAAGCTTTTTCTTTTGGGCCCCACACGCATTCTCAATCCCTCTGTCCATACTCTATTTAATTAGAAATGTATTCTATTTTAAATTTTTCTATACTCCATTGGTATGGTATTTATATTACTCCATTAATTAGTTGTCATGTTGATATCCTACTTTCATAAAGGTTCTCACGTTCTCTCCTTCTAATCCTCCCTATATTAACTAGGGTAATTATAATAGACAACGTTTTTAGGTATAATAATCGAGTATATAACAACTTTTTCTAAAAATCTGTAAATATAACAAAGTCTATCAACGATAGGCTTCTATCGTTGATAGATTCTTACTAACGATATGGTCTAACTCTTATTAGCGATAAAAGTCTACCGTTGATAGACTCTTACTAGTGATATGATCAATCATTGATAGGTTATCTAAATTTTATCGTGTTTGTATTTTTTTACATTATGCTATATCTGCTAACACTTTGGGTCTGATTGCTATATCTGCAATGATCAGCATTGTGCACAAATTTGGAGAAAAAACCGCCCACATATGAAAAAGTCGGAGCGCCACGATGCTGTTCTTTCTTATTGAGGTGCTTTTGGGACGCTTTCACCTTTCCATGATGCACAAAAAATGGGAAGATGGTTAGATGATTTTAATGATACACAGAAGATTACGGAGGACAAAAATCGGTACAAAAACCTCTTAGGTCTGCACTCTAAAATCCATCTTTCTACCTCTGTTTCTGGGTTTTTTCATGGTGAACACTTCGCCATGAATGACTCATACTTACAAACTCGATTTACATAATAAATGCCCAAAACACGGGGTCTTTACATTGATTGAATCAACGAAATTAGTTAATCTAATGCCAAAAATCGAAAACGTTTATTTTGAAAAACCCAAATTTAAAATATAGTAAGATACCCACCATTCAGTTCTTTGTAAAATTTAAAATAAAATTCCAAAACAACGATGTGGCTCTAATATCGATTGAAGGGATCAAATCCCCAGTAAAAGTGTGTGAACACCTTATTTTTTTATTTTTTTATTTTTTAATTCAAAACACACGATAGAGAAAATACGGTATGCATTCACAATGCAATAAAGTTAAACATGCTTCAAAATAAATTATATAAATTAACAGGTGCTCAAAGCCTATAAATCAATCAAATAAACATGTAAAAAATTCAATAATATTCTCGAATTAGACAAATAAGATAGCACATCTTCGGTGCTATCGATATTCGAGCATTATATGAGAGATTACAATACTAAAAACCTATTGGATACACGATAAAAGTCTAATGATCTATTTGATATAAAATTTAAAGTTTATGAACTTATTAGAGACCTTCTAAAGTTTATGAACCTAATGTTGGGCTCTGAATATAATGCATTAAAGTGTTATTGTATACAAACTTGACACTTTGATATGAAAACAAATATGGTTAGGTAAAATTAAAAACTTAATTAGATAGGTTGTGCATATTTTTTAATACAATAGAGATAGGTAGATTCGAACCATAGATCTCTTAGTTAACCAACATACCTTCATATGCCACTTGAGCTATGTTCACTTTGACAACTTATGCATGTTTCTCTTGCTAATAATTTTGATTATAATTTTATAATAATTTCATTAAATTAAGTTGTACTATTAATTATTCTAAATCACTTAAAATAAGTATTTGAAATTACCGAATTAATTTATTATCTGAAAAAAAAAATAAAGTTTCATCAATTTTGTTACATGTTAGGTCTAGAATATGGTTTCATTTTATATGAAAATTTAGGGAACATTCTACAAGTTGTCTATAAAAATAGTGGGTATTCTATTTTCGAAGTTTAATTGAGCTGAATAGGATAACAACTGGATCTCTGAGAATTGAGTTATTCTCAAATTAGCATAAATTGAAATTCTTATTTCGTGTGACAAATCAAGATTTTTATATATGTTTGAGGTGTACAAATCAGTTTGTTTATGTATCTTAGTGTATAATTGTACGTAACATTTGAATAAAATAATATAGATAACTCAAAGTTTCAAACATACAAATTACTTAGGTCCGTGCAGCAATTTGAGTTTCATTGGGCAAACAATTGATTTTTCTTTTTTTTTAATTAAGCATATAAACACTCATTTCATCTAGAAATTTCTTACTTTCTTATCTATGTTTTTTACCAATATTTTCGAAACCAAGTTAAATATGTTGAAAACTAAAAAAATATAGTACTTTTTAGAACATGTTTTTTTTTCTTTTGAAAAATTGACTAGAATTATATTCTTAAACTTAAGAAAGATCTAAGTAATTGTAAGAATATAAAATTGAAATAGTTACCAAACCATACTTGATTTTTTTATTTTTTTTATTTTATATCACTTATTCTATTGATGTTTATATTTTTATTTTAAGAGAGTATTTTCAAAATCCAAACCAAAATTTGAAAACTCAAAAAACTACAATTATTATTATTATTTTATGTGAAGTTTGACCTAAAAAATTTAAACATTTACCAAGAAAATTATACGACCACGATTAAGAAATGGTGTGAAGCACACAATTTTCTAAAAACCAATTGGTTTTTGGTTTTTAATTTTTTTTAAAAAAATTATTTATTTGTTATTCAATCGAATTTTCTTTTATCATTTTTTTAAAAAAAATAAAAATAATGTTAGGAAATTCGAAAAACTAAAAATAAATTATTTTCGTTTTTCAGAAACGTTTTTTTTTTTTAATTTCTTAAAACACGGTGTTGAATGAGAAATTTTGGACCAATCACAAGTCACCACGTCGTTTGCTAAATTAACGATGAATTTCTAAATCATTGACTTTGGGTCCAATTAGAAGTTGACACATGTCCCGAATTGAATTGAAGACAAGTTTCGATGACGTAACGCGGATGAATCAGATGAGATTAAATTGGTCCAATTTGATATTACTATTTGGGCTTAAAGTCCAAACTACAAAAAAAGTTGAATTGGAGCAAAATCCCAGATCAGGCCCAAAACCAACTAATTGGGCCCAAGGGGTCAGGTCCATGGACCAACCAAGCCCACGAAGCCCACCTGAGAACTCTATAAATAGAGAAGTTCTCTTCATTTGTAAAAGGGGCAGCATTTTCTACACTCAGAAGACCCAGAGAGAATTCACTAACAAGTAGAGGACTCCAAAGACTCTTGAAGCTGTACTCCTATAAGACAGAAGACCTTTGAAGACACAAATACTCTTCCAAGTCTTCTACTTCAAGCTTCCAAGACTCCTGAAGTTGCACTCCTATAAGGCAGAAGACCTTTAAAGACACAAATACTCTTCCAAGACTTCTACTTCAAGCTTCTAAGACTCCTGAAACTGCATTCCTATAAGGCAGAAGACCTTTGAAGACACAAATACTCTTCCAAGACTTCTACTTCAAGCTTCAAAGACTCCTGAAGCTGCATTCCTATAAGGCAAAAGACCTTTGAAGGCACAAATACTCTTCCAAGACTTCTACTGCAAGCTTCCAAGACTCCTGAAGCTACACTCCTATAAGGCAGAAGACCTTTGAAGACACAAATGCTCTTCTAAGACTTCTACTTCAAGCTTCCAAGACTCTTGAAGCTGCACTCCTATAAGGCAGAAGACCTTTGAAGGTATAAATACTCTTCCAAGACTTCTACTTCAAGCTTTCAAGACTCCTGAAGCTGCACTCCTATAAGGCAGAAGACCTTTGAAAACACAAATACTCTTCCAAGACTTCTACTTCAAGCTTCCAAGATTCCTGAAGCTGCACTCTTATAAGGCAGAAGACCTTTGAAGATACAAATACTCTTCCAAGACTTCTACTTCAAGCTTTCAAGACTTCTGAAGCTGTACTCCTATAAGGCAAAAGACCTTTGAAGACACAAATACTCTTCTAAGACTTCTACTCTAAGCTTCCAAGACTTCTACTTCAAGAACGTTCGGTGCTTTCCTTCTCTATGTCAAGTATATTCACCCAAATGAGAGAGAATCAGAGGATCAAGTATTAGAAATTGAACCACATCACATCAAATCAACTCCAACATCGACACCAACTCAATTTCAACTCCATGAAACACGTTTCTCTGGAAACCTCGTGTGAACAAATTGGCACGCCCAGTGGGACATCTCTACCTCTCATCTCTTTCTCATCATCCGAGTCAAGAAATCTACAGATGGCACCAAAGAAAGTTGCATCCAAATCTACCGTCGCAAGCAACACTTACATAAGCTCTGTCATCACGGAGGAAATCTGGGGCCAGCTGATGGAATTTTCTAAAGGCGGGATCGTCATCAGAGAAAATCCCTTGTTTGAAAACTATGCTTTTGTTACTGATCTATCAGAGAAAGAATCACATTTTGATGTAGTGTCTGTCATGATGACTGACGTAACAACTGAGTTGACCAGGCAGAGATGGAGGTAAAGATAAAACTCCTAATGAAGGCTGTAGAGGAGCGAGATCATGAAATCGCTGCTTTAAGAGATCAAACACAGGCTCGAGATACTGCTGAATGAAGTCAATCCCCAGCTACAAAAGCCAATGACAAAGGAAAGGCTGTCTTGTAGGAAAGTCAGCCACCACAATCTACCTTTGTTACCTCCCTGACAATTCAACAGCTCCAGGATATGATCACAAACTCTATAAGAGTTCAGTACGAAGGACTGTTGCAAACCTCCTTTATGTACTCCAAGCCATACACCAAGAGAATCGACAACCTGAGAATGCCAGCTGGGTATCAACCTCCAAAGTTCCAGCAGTTCGATGGAAAGGGCAATCCAAAACAACATATTGCACACTTCATTGAAACCAGTGAAAATGCAGGAACCAAAGGAGACCATCTAGTCAAGTAGTTCGTTCGTAGCTTGAAAGGAAATGCTTTCGATTGGTATACTGATTTGGAGCCAGAAGTGATTGACAGAACAACTAGAAACGGAGTTCCTGAACCACTTCTACAGTACAAGGCATATTGTTAGCATGATGAAGCTGACAAATACCAAACAGTGGAAGGGAGAGAAAGTCATCGATTACATCAACCAATGGAGAGCTTTAAGTCTGGATTGCAAAGATAGACTTACTGAATTATCTGCAGTGGAGATGTGCACTCAAGGCATGCATTGGGAGTTTCTCTACATCCTACAAGGGATAAAACCTTGCACGTTTGAGGAGTTGACAACACGCGCTCATGATATAGAGCTGAGCATTGCCAATTGGGGAACTAAAGATTTCCTAGTCTCTGAAGGGAGAAAATACAAAAATGATGCCAATGGCACTGAAAAGATCGTGGGTAGTGCCACAAAAGAATCTATGATCGTTCATGTGACTCCGCTGAAATTTTCCTCCAAAGGAAAACCAACAAAATTTGAAAAAAGTCATAATGAGGGCGAGAAGCATCGTCCAACTCTTAAAAAACGACAAGAGAAGGTTTATCCATTTTCTAACTCTAATCTAGCAGATATGTTGGAGCAACTACTAGAGAAGCAACTTATTCAGCTACCGGAATGCAAGCGGCCGAAACAAGAAGGAAAAATAGATGATCCTAACTACTGCAAGTATCATCGGGTCATTAGTCACCCAGTTGAAAGATGCTTCGTGCTGAAGGAACGAATTATGAAGTTGGCTCGTGAAAAGAAGATTGAGCTAGATTTGGATGAAGTAGCTCAGAAAAATCACACTACAGTAGCGGTGACTTCAAATGTTCCAATACTGTCTGTGTCTCATGCTCAAAGACAAAGTCCGATCCAGTTTGGAGAATTCAAGCCTATAGTTATTCGGTTCCAACAAGAGATTCAACCAGAAAATTTCGAAAAGAAAGATGAGGTTGTTGAAGATGACAACGAATGGTGGATAGTAGTGACTCATCGAAAGAGAAACTCCACCCAAAAAGATTCACCTTCCTATCGAAACTATAGAAGAAGAAACAAGACTCATAAAAAGAAAGGCAAAAAGATGACATGGAAGCCTAAGCCTGCTAAAAAAGAAGACAAAGACTTCCCTCAATTCCGATGGCCGACAACTTCAGTAGAATTTCCCCCAAGAAGCCTTCTTAATAATCATCCAGAGAAAGTATCAGAAGTTATTGCATGTCACACTGTCAGCATAGTTGAAGTCGACAACAATCATGTGACTGCTGAAAAAGTCAAAGACTCAGAAGAAATGAAGCAAAGAACTTCTGTCTTCGATCGTATTAAGCCTTCAAGTGCTCGATCTTTAGTTTTTCAAAGATTGAGTATGGCCACGGTAAGAGAAGAAGACCAATGTCCAACGACTACTTCTGCTCGAACTTCAGCCTTCAAAAGGCTAAGTATATCCAAATCAAAGAAAGATCAACCTCCAGCATCTGCTTTCAATCGTTTCAAGACAACAAGTTTCAACGTAAAGGAAGGATGAAAATATTAAAGCCAACGTCATTCCATGAAGAAAACAACGACGAAAAGATTCACAGTTGTGTCCCTTTTCGCATGAAGAGGAAATTTTCTATTGACATAAGTACAAAAGGTTCCTTGATAGTGTAGCCAAAACTCATCATATTGACGAATCCTATAAATGAAGAGGATAATCAAAACCATGATGAAATAAGAGCTTCTGAAGTTTAAATGAAAAAGCTCCTCATCGCAAGTACCTAAACTGCATGATACTCCTAGCCTGCATGAGCTTAAAATGTGAACGGCCCAAAAAAAAAATTGTATGAACTACGTTACGAATTAATCCCTTTCATTATAAAGGGTACGTAGGCAACTTAAAGAAATTTAAGTTCAGTCGCGCATAAAAAGAAAAAAAAAATCTTTATGAACTACGTTACGACTTGATCCCTTTCATTAGAAAGGGTACGTAGGTAACTTATAGAAATTTAAGTTCAGTCACGCATAAAAAGAAAAAAAATTCTCTTTGAACTACATCATGACTTGATCCCTATTATTAAGAAGGGTATGTAGGTAGCTTGAAAGAAACTTTAAGTTCAGTCCAGTTAAAAAAAACTTGAACTACGTCATGATTCGATCCCTTTCTTTAAAGGTATGAAGGAAATTTAAAAAAAAAAATTAAGTTTAGTCCATCAGAAGAGGTACCACAACCATCTAAGTATAATACTACAAGATTGATGTTGATCATCCCCGTCAAAGAATGACACTTCAAATTGAAGATGTTCATCCCTATTGGGGGCAACACAATGGGTTGAAGATGTTCATCCCTCGTAAGGAGCCAACACAGTAAATAAAAGGCACAACATGTGGAATGCGCTTCACTTCCTCTTTAAAAGTAACTTATACGCTCCTCATCTTCAACTTTAAAGCTCCATCGATATCAATCACCATACAAAGTCACAAATGTCAAGGCCTCACTGCCAAAGCTTCATGCTTCATCAAACTCAATGCGAAGAATTTGTCGATGCTTTGTCAAACTCATAGTGCAAAAGGCTCGTCGATGCGTCTCCATATTTAAGTTCAAAGGCTTCATCGATGCTTCTCATCTTTAAGTTCGAAGGCTTCGTTGAATGCCTCTTCCATCTCTTTAAGTTCAAGATTGGCATGCATGGCCCCCACTTCCATCTTCAAAGTTAAAGATCTGGTGCTGCCTGATCGCACTCCGCTAATTCAAGTCGTGTGCATGGCTCGCCTCCATCTTCAATGAACTTGGTCTACAAATCATGACAGAAGCTTCGCTTCATCTCCAAACTAATGACGCGGCTTCACTCAAATCTTCAATCGTTAGCGTGGTCTTGTTTCATTCCAAACTAATTGTGCGGCTTTTCGCTTCATCTCCAAGTCGTGGCCGTTGGCGCTTCGTTTCATGCTCCAAACTAATTGATGCAACTTCACTTCATCTTCAAATCGTGGCATGGCTTATATTTCATCTCCAAACTAATGACGCGGCTTCGCTTCATATATCGTTGGCGTGCTTTCGTCTTCATCTCCAAACTTGATGATGCGACTTTGTTCCATCTTTAAAGTCGTGGTGCGGTTTCGTTTCCTCTAAAAAATATTGGTATAACTTCACCTCTTCTCCAAAATTTGTGTAGCTTCACTTCTTCTCCAAAAATGTGGGTGTGGTTCCACTCTCATATGCGAGATCAAGTTTGGTTATATATCTAGCTCTACCTCACATTGCGAGGACGAAACTCCTCAGAGTCCATCCGGCTACCACCCATATGGCGAAAAACTCTGGTTCATCTGGCTCTGCTTGTACGGGAGATCGACTCATGCTAAACTAGACTTCGTTCAAAATCTTGATGGCACATTCTCATCTTCAAGGTTTGATGGCATATTTGCCTTATCTTCAAATACTCAATGGCATATTTCCTTATCTTCAATTTTGAATCAAGGAGTAACATACAAGGCAAGACCCTTTCGAGGATCCTCCTAGGGTATCGAGAAGATGAATGGGAGAGTTTGTTAATGCCTTTGCGGGGGCCCTCTTCCCATGACAATCAGGTACACGAGCGATGTAACACAGGTAACCTTTCCGAGATATCCCTATGGTGATTGAATGAGAGAGTTGTTAGCCTTTTGTGGGGCCCCTCCCATGACAATCAGGATACACGAGCGATGCTACAAGGTAGACCTTTCCGAGATCATTACCCTTAGGGTGTGATCCTAATGGGAGAGTTGTGTAAGCCTTTGCAGGGCCCCTCCATGACGATCAGGATACAACGAGCGGCGGCTACAAGAGATCGTTTACGAATCCTCCCTAGGGTGATTCGGAATGGGAGAGTTGCTAAGCCTTTACAGAGGGCCCCTCCCATGACGATCAGGATGCTACGAACGGTGCTACAAATAGACCTTTTCGGGATCCACCTTAGGGGTGATCGAATGGGAGAGTTGTAAGCCTTTACGGTATCAGATATACGAACGGTGCTACAAAGTTTGACCTTTTCGGAAATCCACCTAAGGGTGATCGAATGGGAGAGTTTGAAGCCTTTTGCGGGCCTCTCCGATTGACTGATTAGGAATACACGAATCGCACCAAAGACGGTTCATGAGATTAAAAAAAAAAAAAAACTTGTTTTTGTTGTGCTTCTTTGGTGCAACATAACTCCTACAAAAAAAAAAAATAAATAATAATAAAAAAAAAGGAAAACCATAATTCCCCATCCTTCCTTCTTTTCCCTTCTCTTCACTATACAGCTTCCTATTGCAATCCAAGTCTGATTAACAAAGGATGAAAGGACGTAAGAATGAAGGAGATCACACTACAAGATGAAGAAAAGCATGCGTCCTGCCAGTATTATTATATAGCTAAGTTTGATGGATTTTTCTACTAATCATGTTGAAATCTGATAAAATCCACCAGGTTACTCGAATTGAATACTGTTTATTATTTATTGTGGAACTTCAATTTCTTGCTGAAATTAGTTAAAAGTCAACAAAAAAATAAGATCATGCTTCGATTGGAGGTTGCCTGAATTAGGGGTCACGTGGGAGTTTTGGATCCCCAGATCAACAGCGAGGAGTTTGAGCTTAAGACTTGAGAGAATCTAGCAATAAGCCAACAAGTATGGAGAAGGAAATCTGCTAAGGCTGGTACGCTAGCCACAAAGCAGACGACTTCCTGAAAAAAATATTATTATTAATAAAATAATAATAATAATAAAGGGAGAATCTCGCTCGAAATCCTCTCGCTGTGTCGCTCTCTCCCACAATCTCGCTGATCTCTCGCTCTCTTCCATGATCTCACTCATCTCTAGTGTCACTCTTTCCCACAATCTCGCTCTCTCCAATGTCGCTCTCTTCCCACAAACTTGCTCGAAATGCTTCCACTGAATCTCGCTCTCTCCCACGATCTCACTCTCTCCAGTGTTTCGTTCTCTCAAAATCTCGCTCTCGTCCCACTTTCTCGCTCTCTCCAACAAACTTCACGTGCTAATTGAACAAGCACTGTCAAACAGAAGATTATGAAAGGAGAGGAACTTGTGAACTTAGTCACCACCTTGGTGCCTTCAGAGACAACGTGTTTGGCCAATTCTCCGAAGATATCGTTGATGAAGCTGTTCATGATACCCATGGCCTTGCTGGAAATACCGATGTCAGGATGAACTTGCTTCAGCACCTTGAAGATGTAGATCTCTACGTTTCTACATTCTTCTTCGTCCTCTTTTTCTTCCTTGTCTCCGGCAGCAGAGTTATCATTCCTTCTTCAGCTTTAAAGAATCGATATTTGATTCTCAAATTAAGTTCCTGGTGAAGTTGGTAGGGTATCACCATGAAGTTGGTAGGGGTATCGCTGGTAATTGGCCTGGTATCGCTGGTAATGGCTAATTGATCTCGGCTGCGTAATTGTATATGTAACTCAAGCTGGTAATCGAGGCCCTCCGAATCTCTACGCGTCAATGGGGGCCATGGTTGGTTATCAAATTGGTTAATCAGGCCTCCGGACTCTGATGATTTTAATTGGCTTGAGTTATCTCTGGTAAATGGCCTGATCTCGCTAGTAAGGCTATCTCCAATAACGTTGGCGTCTTCCCAATCTCTCTTCCCATCCATTACAGTCAAAATTCATGATTCCATTCAAGAACTCTCGGCAATCCCATCATCCACCACCACAACTCACAAAAATCAAACTGTATATAAATGATACAAATCTTACTCAAGTCTAAAGTTTCTAATCCCAAAAATCTAAATATTCTATAATATAAAAAGTACAGACAAAAGGATGTGAAGATTTAAAATTCAAATCCGTCCAACAATTCAAACAAATTTGGCCATCATAACTCACCAAAATTTATCAATATTCGACACATGGTTAACCATTGATATTTTTAGAGCGGTCTATTAATGACCATAATAATGCCGAATAAATCCAACATATCTGACTATAAATTCCCAAATATTATTATATATTAATAAATCAACCTTAGTTTCCTTTCAATCTCATTTCCAAGTAAATATTAGCACGATATCACAAATGATCATATATTGGTATTAACAAAATATCCCTCGAATACAAAGATTTCAAATTTACAACTCAATATTCTCATTACCCAGAAATTCGTATTAAGTTTAAATTAATATTGCAACTTATAAGTGGAACATTACATAACTCACTACTTTAAGTTCAAATTAAAAATATAACTTATAAACAGTAGCTATCAAAACGAATTACACGACATATTAATTCAATTTCAAATTTTGACGCTACATTTCTAAAATATTCCTTAGAATCATCCTATGATGCACCTCAATAAAGAAGTCAAAAATTCATAAACATTAATCTCAAAATTAATCATATTTTCGAGATTCATACCACCCATATAACCTGCCCATAAGATCATCGAGAAAGGGGGCATTTAAGTCTCGAATTGAATAATTTATGGAACCCAAATACACAAGTCTACCACATCGTTTGTTAAAATACCGAATGTATTATTCAATATAATTGACTATCTGAGGTCCAATTAGAAGTTGTACACCCTCATCACACACAAAAAAAAAAAATCAAATGATCCCAGACATTGAATTGAAGACAAGTTTCGATGACGTCACGCGGATGAATCAGATGAGATTAAATTGGTCCAATTTGATATTACTATCTGGGCTTAAAGTCCAAACTACAAAAAAAAAAAAGTTGAATTGGAGCCAAATCCCAGATCAGGCCCAAAATCAACTAATTGGGCCTAAGGGTCAGGTCCATGGACCAACCAAGCCCACGAAGCCCACCTGAGAACTCTATAAATAGAGAAGTTCCCTTTATTTGTAAAGGGGGCAACATTTTCTACACTCAGAAGACCCAGAGAGAATTCACTAACAAGTAGAGGACTCCCAAGACTCCTAAAGTTGCACTCCTATAAGGCAGAAGACCTTTGAAGACATAAATACTCTTCCTAGACTCAAGACTTTTTGAAGACATAAATACTCTTCCTAGACTCAAGACTTCTACTTCAAGCTTCGAAGACTCCTGGAACTGCACTCCTATAAGGCAGAAGACCTTTGAAGACACAAATACTCTTCCAAGACTTTGAAGACACAAATACTCTTCCAAGACTTCTACTTTAAGAACGTTCGGTGCTTTCCTTCTCCAAGTCAAGCATATTCACCCAACTAAGAGAAAATCAGAGGATCAAGTATTAGAGATCGAACCACATCGCATCAAATCAACTCCAACATCAACACCAACTCAAGTTCAACTCCATGAAACACATTTCTCCGGAAACCTTATGTGAACACATGGTAAATGGATTTTAATAAAATATGACAACTTTAGACAATTATAGCTTCACTTGTGTTCAAGCAATTGGATTCTTCCAAGTGATATATTTTTCATTTTTATTTAATTTCCCATTATTTTATATGTGTCCGAACCGTTTCCACTTTTTATATGAAATTAAATAGTAAATAATGTCATAATTTTTTTTTCTTGTTTTACATTTTAGTTTCACATTATTTTTGCAAGAATATCTCAATAAAAAAAAATTAAAAATTTAAAAATTCAAAGATAAATAAACTATTTTCTCATATCTAATATTTCTTTTTTTTAATAATATATTTCTTCTCTACCTATTAATGAATGAACTCTTGTATGGTAAAATCAATAAAAATCAACATGAAAATATTTGTTGTTTTTTGCTAATTTTTTACGTATATGAACGAATTAATTAGTCATTATTAAACATTATGATCTTTTTTTAGTATTAATAGAAATACTAGTATGTGTAGTTGGAAAATTTTTATAAATAGAAAAATTCCAAAAATATTTACCATTTATAGCAAAAAGTTTCAAAAGTGTTTTGTAATTTTGAAATTTTTTGTTATGAAGTGTAAATATTTTTTATATTTTTTATATTTAAAAAGGCCCCATATTATTTTGTAGTTTGTTTATAGGTTTATTTTGATTATTTTTGGTTCATTAGTTGGAAAATATCGAAAATTTTGATTTTATTTTATAATAAAAAGGTTATCAAAACTTATTTTATTATTTTTTCAAAAAAGAAAGCTTAGATTCAGACTGTTGAAGGAGAAATTTTAGACTAATCACAAATTTTCATGTCATTTACTAAATTAATGAACTTCCAAATAATTAAATTTTGGTCTAATTAGAAGTTGTCATGTGTCCCAAATTGGAGTTGAAAACATAAATTTGTGAATTCTGATGATGTCACGTGTTTTCGTCTTGATTGTTGGATCCAATAAAATTATTTTGGTCCAATTTGATATTATAATTAAGGCTAAGTTCAATTGAGCCCAAAAATAGACTTAATTTGATCCAAATTTCAAATTAGGCCCAAGGATAGGCCCATGGATCAACTAAGCCTAAGTCCGCTAGAGAATTCTATAAATAGTAGAATTCTCTCATGAGCAATTCTACATTGTAGAGAGCCCAGAGAGAATTCACCAACAAACTACTAGACTCTTGAAAAATTCTACATTGTAGAGAGCCCAGAGAGAATTCACCAACAAACTACTAGACTCTTGAAACTGCACTCCTTGAAGACACAAGTCCCTTTAAAGATACAAAGACTCTTCCGAACTTCTACTTTATTTTACTTCTACTTTAAGAACGTAGACTCTTCCAAACTTCTACTTTACTTTACTTCTACTTTAAGAAAGTTCAGCGCTTCGCTTCTTCAAGTCAAGCGCAATCATTCAACTAAGAGAGAATCAAAGGATCAAGTATTAGAGAACAAACCACATCACACCAAATCAACATTCACATCAAAGAAGAACATTGTCCAATGGTCGATCATCCAAGAAGAACAACCAATTTAAGTATTAAAGTTTATTTTGAACACCTCAAAGAATTATTATATTAGAGATTGTACTTGCTATATTGAAATAAATATAAATATAAAAGTTCAAATTCCACGAAGTAAATTTCTCTGAAAACCTCGTGCGAACATAGATATTTTGTAACAACCACTCTTTTTACTTATATAAATCTCATGGATAGCTTTTATATTTATATCCACTTTCCAACCCTTAATCTTCTAATGTGGAACAAAAGAAATCTCTCCTATGTATAAGTTTGCTATAGCCCATAGGTCATTGGGAGTAATTCCCAACATTTTATAAAAGATTGTGTCATTTTTTAATTAATATTGCTTAAAATTAGAGGTATATATGGGTTAGAAAATTTTTTTGGATCAACCCAAAAATTTGGGGTGGTTGAATTGGCTACACCCGAATAAGTCTCCGACCCAACCCAACCCAACTCTTAAGATTCAAGTTGGGTTGGGTGGTTGAGTTGGGTTGGATTGTCGGTTATTTAATTTTTCTTTTCTTTTTTAATTATATTTTTTATTAACTTAAAATAATTAAATTTGTATATAACACGTATTAATAGTTAAATATTCATAAAACTCAAATGTTAAATATAAAATTCAAAATATCTATTATAAACTTCATACAAACATCATAAAAATATATATATGAGCTATAATATTTAAAAGTTATAATATATATATATATATTAATATATATATATATATATATATATATATATATTAATAATAGTATTAGAAATTCATGTTGGGTTTGTCGGGTCATTTGAATACCCTACTCAAAATAATATTATATGTAAAAATATTTAAAATTATTAGTATATTACCACGTACCTATTTATTAATTCAAAATTAACTTAACTTAGCCCCGTTTGGTAACCATTTCGTTTTTTGGTTTTATTTTTAAAAATTAAATCTATAGATACTACCTCCACCTTCATATTTCTTCATTTGTTATCTACCTTTTAGTAATGGTTTAAAAAATCAAGCCAAAATTTGAAAACTAAAAAAAAAAGTAGCCTTTAAAAATTTGTTTTTGTTTTTAAAATTGGGCAGGAATTCAACCAGTGTATTTTAGGAAATATACAAATCATTGTAAGAAATGTAGATGAAATAAACTTAATTTTCAAAAGTAAAATGGTTACCAAATAGTGTCTTAGTTTTCAATGATTGAGGTGAAATCTTGGAAAATTTCAATGATCTCTTCCTAAAACTTATCTATGATTAACTTTTTACCCATGTGAAATACCAATTTTACCCCAATTTTAAAACTCTTCAGGCTGCACCATTCATCTTCTTTCATCAATTATTTCTCCAGATTCATTCAATATGTATTCAATGTAACACCAACATCCCACCAAAGCATTTATTCCCAACTAATGTTCTACCAATAGCATAGAATAACATTGTTATTAAGAATAGAAGGTCACTCTCAGTTATTCACTTTCAGTCGAACTCCCCAAGAAGTTCTCTTAGAGTTTCAGTCCAATATCCTCATTGTTGATCACTTTCCTCTTTGTTCATTTCATTGTGTCTTTGGACATAAAGCAAGATGCTGGTGTTAACTTTTATCATACGAAAGCAATTAAGATCTTAAGCACTCTAATTTCATCAATTTTAGTTAACAAGCATGCATGGTCATATTAACAGAAATTTAGAATTTCAAGAACACAACTTTTGATGAAACTCCAAATTACAACAACTCTTTGTTAAATTTTGATCACGAATCGTTCCTAGACTACCTTTGGTTTATTCTTCGCTATTCTCCAGCCTTTGGACAGGTTGTGAGACCCAAATTGAGAAAGGATCGAGAGGAATTTTGTTTTTGATTGGAGAGTCCTTTTGGTGATGAATTTCAAAGAACCAATTTCTTCAATGTTTTCCAAATTTTCATCGTCAAAACTTCAAACAAAACCTTGTATATATATAAAACTCTTTCATGCAAATTAAACTCACTTAAAATTGACACCATAACAAGGTTGAATAAGTGAGATTAGGTGTAATTGTTAATGGAAAATGTGAGATTTTCTCACTTTCCATTTTTAATCAAATTTTCATTTTAAAATGGCTTTCATAAAACAATTTAAATGAATTTTGGTTCTAAAATTGAACTTCATAAAATAAATTTTAATTCTAAATAAAATTAATTCAAATAATTAGTTTTAAATAAAAGTAATTTTGAATAATTAATTAAAAATTTTAAGTAATTAATTTAATTTAATATCATATATTAAAATAATGAAATACCTATTTCATACATGAATCCCTATTCATGTATACAATATTTAAATCATATTTAAATATATTCAAGTCTCCAATTTGTTTAATTTCATAATTAAATGTTAACTATATCACATATAATTAATATTTTATTCCCTAATCCAAATTTGAACGTTTCAAAATCCCTCATTGCACTGTTCCAAGGTTTAGTCCAATATCAGCTAGCAGGGGAACATAATGGATCTACAGATCATGAGTTCCAACAATCTGAGATTAACCGGCTAATCTCATTAACTTAATTAACCAACATCCATTAACTACCGGGATACTTCACTAAAGCCCAGTAGTTGCACTCTCCTCGTTGTAGATATATTTATGTCAACTTGATTTAACCATGACTAGTAAGTGGATCCTTCACAGGTTGTTCGTAATTTCAGCTTGGTCAAAATTACTGTTTTACCTTTGAAATTACATCTTGCTTCTTAAGTCCCACTGATTCTTAAATGAACAATTGGTTTGTGGTCCAACCACTAAACAGAGTCTCTCTTAGGCCTTAGAGAGGGATGGGCCCCCTTGTGCAAGACCTAGAGTCAGTTCTTAAGAGAACAATCTATCTACTAGCCCTAGAAGTGGGTAGAAGTACATTCCATCTTGCAGAATTATATCCCCAGCTATCAACCCGATCTTACCCCTAAAATGGGAGGCTTGTTGAATTGGCAATGTTGAGGCACTCTCAACCATTCAGATTAAAGGATAATCTTGAATAAACATAAGTTCATAGTTAGCTCAGGAGTAAGATCGAGTTATCTAGGTCATCGATTTAAAATAATCAGTCTTATCAGTAAACAACGTTATAAAGTAAAAGTGACTATTTCGTGGTTTGGTCTTATTTAAACTCATTGCATAGGATGCACCCACTTTCATGTCTCTACACGAATGATTTAGGATCACATCGTTTGTAACACTTTACAACTATTGTAACAATTACAAAGTCGATCACACCCATAGTGTCCTCAAGATAAAATACCCAGCCTAATCCCTATATTGTAAACCGTTTTGGCTATTACTCGAACTTGATCCACTTTTATGTCTCCACATAAAGTTCAAGTATTCATACTATAGTCAAGGATTCTTAGTTAATTGGATTTAAAGTTTTAAAACGGAGCAATTCACATATTCAATAACAACTTTACTGAATAAACCTCAACAACATCGTTATTGTAAATAGAATATATTTAATGTTTACAAATCTCGAGTTTCAAGCGATACATATACAATGTTGAGTGTGAGAGAAAAAACATAAATAAAATAAATTAGGACATCACATACCCATGAATTCTCCCACTTTCCCTAGATTTATGTAACCTGTAGTCCTAGATTCACTAGGTCACCCTCAAACACTTTAGCCAAGAGTGCCATTGTAAACGGATCAGCTAAGTTGTCTTCTAAGGCTATCTGTGTGACGATCACATCTCCTCGATGTATTATCTCTCTAATGAGATGGTATTTGTACTAAATATGTTTTCCATGCTTATGGCTTCTAGGTTCTTTGAAATTTGCAACTGTGTCACTGTTATCACATTCGAGGATGATAAGTAGATGCATATTAGGAACCACTTCCAAATGTATTAAGAACTTTCTAAGCAATACTATCTTCTTTGTCGCTTCACATGCAGCCACGTACTCTGCTTCCATGGTGGAGTTAGCAATACAACTTTGCTTTATACTCCTCCAAACTATAGCTCCTCCGTTTAGAGTGAACATTGACCCCAAAATTGATTTCCTTAAATCTACATCGGTTTGAAAATTAGAGTCATTGTATCCTGTAAGGATTAGATCCTTAGCACAATACACAAGTATATAGTTCCTCGTTCTCTAAAGATACTTGAGGATATTTTTAAAGGCAGTCCAATAATCATATCTCGGACTGGACTGAAATATGCTGACAATTTCAACTGCATGCATATGTCAGGTCGTGTGCACAACATGACGTACATCAAACTACCTACTATTAATGCATAGGGAATATGTTTCATATTCTTAACTTCTTTTGGTGTCTTAGGACACTGTTCCTTACACAGATGAGTTCCATGCCTAAAAGTCAACAAATTCTTCTTGGAATTTTGCATTTTATATCTAGATAACATCTTGACTATATAAGATGCCTGAGATAAGGCTAGCGTTCTATTCTTGCAATTCTGAACGATTTGGATTCCAAGAACATATTGTGCTTATCCCAAATCTTTTATTTGGAATTGTGTTGCTAACCATCTCTTAATGTTAGCTAGGAATCCTACATCATTCCTAATGGATAGGATATCATCAACTTATAATAAATATTAAGAATGCTATAATTTTGTCAACCATTTTCTTGTAAACACAAGGTTCATCAACGTTCTATCCAAAGCCATAAGATTTTTCCACAGTGAAAATCTCATATTCCGGGATCTAGACACTTGTTTCAGTCCATAAATGGATTGCTTTAGCTTTCAAACCTTTTGCTCTTGACCCTGTTCAATGAACCCCTTTTGTTGAGCCTTATAGATACTCTCCTCAAGATGGCCATTCAGAAAAGCTGTCTTGACATCCAGTTGCTAGATCTCATAATCATAAAAAGTTATTACAGACAAGAGTATCCTTATCGACTTTAGCATGATAACAGGAGAAAAAGTTTCTTCATAGTTCACTCTCTCTCTTTGGGTAAATCCTTTTGCCACAAGTCGAGCCTTAAAGGTATGTACCTTACCGACTTGGTCTCATTTCCTCTTGTATATCCATTTGCAACCAATAGGTTTTACCCCATCTGGTTGATCTACAAGTTCCTAGACTTAATTAAAGTACATAAACTCCATTTCAAGGTCTATGGCTTTGATCCACTGGTCTCGATCTACATCTTCCATTGTCTGCTTAGAGGTCAATGAATCCTTTAAGCCATCATTAAGTATGGAAACTTGAGTTTTTGTTAAACCCATGTAACAGTTAGATTGTTGAACAACACTTCCACTACGTTGACATTCTCTAAACTCTTGTGAAGGATGTGATTGACCAGATGTTCTTGCTCCATCAACAACTCTTGTTGAAGGAACGACTTGATCAACAACTCTTGTTGGTGTTGAGGTTAATGCCCTAAATCTTGTAGGGTACTGTAGTTTGTAATTATATTATACAACCATTTTGTTTATTTAATAAAATATGAGATGTTTTATTTGATATTTAGTAGCATTAAACCCACAAACCAATAAATTAACATCCAAGGTTATCTTCTATAGCTTAAACATATATGTAGAGACATATAGGCGGATCATGTTTAAGTGATAACCTAATGGTCCATAGTAGATGGATAAGATTGGATATCTTATCCTGGTGACACTACGAATATGACCTACTTTGTAGATATTACAATCGTTGTAAAGTGCAACAAATGATCTGATCCTGATGATCCAAGGGGAGACATATGAGCAGGGGTATTCTATACAAAGGAATTTGTATAAGACCAGACCACGAAATTACTAGTCTCATTATATAACACCGTTCATAATAGAGACTTACATTTCACCAAGATGACCATAAGTGACATGACCTGAATCTTGAGTTAGTTGTGAACTCCTGTCAATGACGGCGGTTCTTTGATTTGTATGGATGAGAGTTGCCAGATCTTTGACTCAACAAGCCTACCATTTTGAGGATTCGTCTGATTAGTGAGCTGGGAACACAACTACACAAGATGAAATTCACTACACAACTACACAAGATGAAATTCACTCCTTCCCCAATGTTAGGGCAAGTAGATAAATTGCTCTCTTAAGGGATGATTTCAGGACTTGAACAATATGGTGCCATATTCTATCTTGGCCCCAGAGGGGTTTATTCATAGTTGGACTATGTTTTATTGTTCGTTAAGGGATCAGTGGTACTTAAGGAGTTAGATATAACTATATAGACAAAACGATAATTTTGGCCTAGTTATGAACAATTTTTTAAGGGTCATCATGGTGTTGACTAGTTATATCCAATGGGTACAGAAATATATGAAGAGTGCAGCTGTCGGTCTTTAATGGAGTGTCTGATAGTTAATAGAAATTGAATAATTTAATTAATGGAGTTTAATTAATTATTCAAGTACCATTGGAGCTTCAATCTACAGGTGTATGAGGTCCCCTTTATAGTTCTATATGGATTAAATGAGAATAAATTTTGGATTAATTTGACTTGTTCAAATTAATTAAGGGAATTAATTATATGTGATATAATTTAACTTAATTATATATGTTATAATTACTATAATGTATTTCATACATTATAATATAAAGTTTAATTGATAGGAAATACATATTTGAATATGATTCAAATATTAATTATGTGAATTGGGTTCATATAATTGAATTTAATATAAATAAGATTTATATTAAATATCATTCTTGAGAGAATTAAAAACTATAGGTTATATTGTATGTGATACAATACTAAACCATAGGTTATATATTTAATGTCAAATAACCTATAGTTATATATATTAAGTAAGTTATCATATATATACATACATACATACATATATATATATATAATATTTTATTTAAATTTAAATTAATTTATTTTAATTTAATTTTAATTTGAATTAATGTTAGGGAAATAACTTCCCTCCCCTATTTTCTCTCAACTCACTAAGTGAGTGGTGGGAATAGTTGAAGGTTGTTCTCCTTTTCATTCATTATGTGATTGAGACTTACAGAGAATGCTCTCTGCATATTTTTTTTTTAAAACTCTAAGAAAAGTTCTCAGGCTTTTACACAACCCTCTTCCTCTCTCAAACTCTATCCCCCTCTTCCAAAATACCAAGAGTCCACAACTCCTTGGATTCTCATCCTAGAAAATACATGATCACTGCAACTCCTTGGATTCTCATCCTAGAAAATAAATGATCACTGCACATTATATCATGGAGTCCCTTCAGTAGATGTTTGGACAACTTTCCTCTTAGATCTGGCACGAGAATCTTAACATGTTCTCGATCTGATGGTCCACTTCAATTTTATCGAGATGACATTGCGATCATCAATGAACAAAGTCAGGTGTCTTTTATTTTGAAATCTCTTATGAAGAGTTTCCTCCAATTTTGTAGTAATGTGATCATGAATAAAATAGAGTACACCATAACTACCCTCTTGAATGAGTTACAGGCTTATCAGTCTTTTACAAAAAATAAGGGACCGATGGAAGGAGAGGCGAATGTTGCCCATTCCAAGAAGTTTCACAAGGGTTCATTCTCTAGAACTAAGTCTGCTCCTTCATTGTTTGGTTATAAGAAGATCTAATAGAAGAAATGAGGGAAGGGGAAGGCTTATGTTGTTAGGAAAGGCAAGGGCAAGGGCAAGGTGGCTGATAATGGGTAGAAATGCACGTTATTACAGCACAAAGTTATAAAACAATGTAGGATTGCAATGGTAAAAATATACAATATTGCGTCCAAAAGCATTAAGTTCACAACATTGCCATCGCATGCGTCCATCGCATTAAAACAGCTAACTTATGTATTTTTTTGTAGAAAATGTGTTTACGCAAGGCGGAAATGCGATCCAAAGAAATTAACGTCCGAGCGCATTAAGAGATTGCGATCGCAAGGCTATGTGATCATTTGCGCTCGTGAAAATCTGCTCAGAAAGGTGGATGCATAAAGTCGACGCATCAAGGTGGGCGCATCTGGGTGAAAGCTTAATAAATCACGATGGGACAGAAAGCTGGTGACGATCGACTCCGAATTAAGTTGATAAGCCGTTAACGACATTGTAGCATTACACTCAACTTTTCGGTGACTATTATTCGGCGCATCAGACAGAGAATTAATTCCATCCCATCAGTGCAATCATAAGAGAGAAAAAGCTCTTCACCCTAAAGCTCTATAAATACTGAAGGCTACCCTCATACAAGGAGTTCGGATTGTTAGCCTTATTCTTAGTTTTCTTATACTATGAAGGCAGAAGTGAGAGAAGGGAAAAGATACCGGAAGATCATCTTGGTCAGCTCGAGAGAGGGCCGACTCTTGCGAGAGCAAGAATATCTTTTGAGCAGAATAGAGAAGAACAGTGTAAAAGCCTTGGGAAGCAAGAGATTGCTACCAGGCTCTTTATTCTTATTCCGGATTGTCATTCCGTACTTCGATTATATATATAGAATGGAACTTGCTTTTCTACATCTGTTCACTCTCTGTAAAATACGCATGAGTAGCTAAAATTGTCGAATGGGTTGAGAAGTACTTAGCTAACATGACCTAGGATCTTCATTGCATGCGACCATATTGTCTTATGTTGCGCCCATCACCCTTTAGAGCTACTCGAGAGAGAGTCTAAAGAAAGAACCTAAGACTTGAGAGAGCTAGGTTAGAATCTAGACTCGAGAGAGCAAGATTAGATCTGCATAAGCAAGAGATAGAGACTTAGAGATAGGCTCTGTTTTCCATCATGCATCGCATGTACCCTAGAGATAGGTTAAGATAGTATGTGGTCGCCTAATGTATGTGTGTGTGTCATTCGTCATCGCATAGACAAGAATAGAGGCTTAAACGTAGGTTCTATAGACACCATCGCATACATCGCATGCGTTCTAAAACTAGAAGCCATAGCATTTACATTGAGAGATGACTTGCTGTTGTATGTATGTAACATGATCGCATAACATGAACGCATTCCTAGGAAGTGTTAGCGAAATCCCTTTTCAACCCCTTCCCTACATACTCATCGCATCTTTCGTATTATTAACTCTTTTCTCAACTCCGACGCATACACTTTATACTGTAAACAACAAACCAACCAACCCCTCGATTTATTTGTTACTGCAAAGTGGTTTAAAAATGATCGTCGCATATTGTTTTCCTTAGTTTCTGAGTTTGACCCTAGGCTGATCAGGCAACTCAGTAGAATTTATACTTGGATCGTACTGAGAAAACTTGCATGCATAATGCATTTTCCACCATCGCATCCTTTATCATTATTTCATCGCATAACAGCGACGCATCAGTGGCTGACAAGGATAAGTGCTTCCATTGCAATGTGAATGGTCACTGGAAATGTAATTGCCCTAAGTACCTTATCGAGAAGAAGAAAGAAAAGGAAGGTAAATATGATTTATCGATTAGAAAGTTGTTTAGTGGAAAATGATCATAATCCTTGGATACTTGATTCGAGGGCCACTAATCATGTTTCTTCTTATTTATAGGAAATAAGCTCCTTCCAGCAGCTCGATGAGGGTGAAATGACGCTCAAGGTTGGAGCGGGAGATGCCATTTCAACTCGTGCAATGGGAGCTGCAAAGTTATTTTTTTTAGAAATAGATACTTAATTTTGGAAAATTTTTATATAGTTCCCAAAATTAAGATGAACCTTGTATCTATTTGTTGTTTCATCGAAAAAATTTATTCAATTTCTTTTTCATCTAATGAGTGTTCATTATGAAAAATGGTGACTATTTGTTCATCTAAATTAGAAAACAACTTGTATGTGTTAAGATCAATTGAAGCAAAAGCAATTTTAAATAATGAGATGTTTAAAATTGTTAATTCTCAAACAAAAAGGCAAAGAATTTCTCCAGGTAACAATAATGCATATCTTGGCATTTGAGATTAGGTCACATAAACCTCGATAGGATCGAGAGATTGGTAAAGAATGAACTTCTAAGCGAGTTAGAAGATGATTCATTACCTCCATGTGAATCTTGTCTTGAAGGAAAAAAGACTAAAAGACCTTTTAGTGAAAATGTTATAGAGCCAAAGAGCCTTAGAGCTCATACATTTAGATCTTTATGGTCCAGTGAATGTAAATGTTCGAGAAGGGTACAAATACTTCATTTCTTTTATAGATGATTATTTGAGGTATGGTTAATTATACGGAGCATAAGTCTGAATCCCTTGAAAAGTTCAAAGAGTATAAAGCTTAAGTTGAAAACCATTTAGGTAAAACGATTGAAACACTTTGATTTGATCGGGGTGGAGAGTACGCGGATTTAGCATTCCAAGAATATATGATAAAAGATGGAATCTACTCCCAACTTTTAGCACTTGGTACACCTCAGCAAAACAATGTATCAGAAAGGGGAAATAAAACCTTGTTAGACATGGTTCATTCTATGATGAGCTATGCTTAATTGCCTAGCTCGTTTTTTAGGTGTGCAGTAGAGATTGCAGTTCACATCTTGAATAATGTTCCCTCGAAGAGTGTTTCTGAAACACATTTTGAGTTAAGAAGGGGGTGCAAAACCTAGTTTACGTTACTTAGAATCTGGGGATGTCATGCACATGTGTTAGTGACAAATCCTTAGAAATTGGAATCTCGTTCGAAGTTATGCCAAATTTTTTGTTACTTTAAGGAAATGAGAGGTGGTCTGTTCTATGACCCTCAAGAAAACAAGGCCTTTGTATCGAAAAACGCTACATTCTTGGAGGAAGACCACTTGGGAGATTATAAACCATAGAAAAAATTAGTATTAAATGAAGCTACTGAAGAATCAACAAGGGTTGTTGATGCAGCTAGTTCTTCATCAAGAGTTACCAAAGAAGCCAACACTTCAGATCAATCTCGTCCTTCTCAATCGTTGAGAGGGCCTTGACGTAGTGAAAGGGTTATATCACAACCTGACCGTTACTTGGGTTTAACTGAAACTCAAGTTATCATATCAGATGATGGCGTTGACGATCCATTGTTCTATAAGTAGTAGATAAATGATGTAGTTGAGGACCAATGGGTCAAAGCCATGGACCTTGAAATGAAGTCTATGTACATCAATTAAGTATGGGAACTTGTAGATCTACCTTAAGGGGTTAAAACCATAGGGTGTAAATGGATCTATAAAAGAAAGAGAAATGTAGCTGGAAAGGTACAAATCTTCAAAGCTAGACTTATAGCAAAGGGTTATACCAAGAGGGAATGGGTAGACTACGAGAAAACTTTTTTCCCTATTGCTATGCTTAAGTCTATAGGAATTATCTTATCCATAGTCACATATTATGACTATGAGATATGGCAAATGGATGTCAAGACTGCCTTTCTGAATGGCAATCTTGAAGAGAGCATCTTTATGTCTGAGCCTAAGGGGTTTATAGCCCAAAGTTAAAAGCAAAAAGTTTACAAGTTGACTCGATCAATTTATACGTTGAAGCAGGCGTCCAGATCTTCAAACATTAGATTTGATACTGCGATCAAATATTTTGGTTTTGATCAGAACATTGATGAATCTTGTGTTTACAAAAAAATCATCCACGATAAAGTAGCTTTCTTAGTACTATATGTAGACGATATCCTAATCATTGGGGATGATGGTACCTTAGTCATATTAAAAAATGGCTGGTAGCACAATTCCAAATGAAAAATTTAGGAGAAGCACAATATGTACTTGGGATCCAAATTATTAGGGATCACAAGAACAGAATGCCGACTCTTTCTCAATCAACTTATATCAACAAAATGTTGACTCAATCTTTGATGCAAAAGTCTAAAAAGGATTTACTATCTTTCAGGTATGGGGTTCACTTGTAGGAATAATGTCCTAAGATACCTCAAGAAATTGAGGATATGAGACGTATTCCCTATGCCTCAGCTTTGGACAACTTAATGTGTGTTATGCTCTACACTAGGCTAGATATTTGTCATGCAATGGGAATAGTTAGTAGGGACTAGTCCAATCCAAGGTTTGACCATTGGACTACGGTTAAGAGCATCCTTATGGATCTTAGAAGAACGAGAGACTACATGCATGTGTATGGGGCTAAAGATTTGATTCTTACGAGACACACCGACTCTGATTTCCAAACTGACAAGGATTTTACAAAATCCATGTTAGGATCAGTGTTCCCTCTAAAAGGGGGAGCTGTAGTATGACATATCATCAAGCAATGTTACATTTCAGACTCCACTATGGAGGTTGAATATGTAGCTGCTTGTGAAGTAGGAAAGGAAGTAGTTTGGCTCAGGAAGTTCCTAGATGATTTAGAAGTAGTTCCAAACATGAACTTGCCTATCACTTTATATTGTGACAACAGTGGGGCAGTAGCCAACTTTAAATGCCTTGCAGTCACAAATGAGGAAAACATATTGAGAGGGAGCATCACTTGATGCGGGAGATTCTGCAACGAGGAGATGTGATCGTCACAAAGATTGTTTCAAAACACATATTATCGATCTACTTACGAATGCTCTCTCGACTAAAGTGTTTGAGAGTCATGTAGAAAGTCTAGGTCTGCAAGACATGTGTACATTCTATAATCTAGGGCAAGTGGGAGATTTATAATAGGTATATGGATGCCTTAGTTTATTGTATTTATCTACCATTCCCATTCTTTTGGGTTTTGATATTATGTACATCCCACTTACTAGAGTTTTAGTTCAAGTGGGAGTTTATTGGGTTTTATGCCCTAAAACTCATAGATAGTAAATGTAAATAATTAACTGTCATCAACAAAGAGATATCGAATATTATTTCAAGAAGTGTTATTGATTGTGTTGTATGTGTTTTGTCTTAATAACCCTAATTTCAATACACTAACATCCTACGCTATCTTATGAATCTTAAACTGTATGTGGAGACACACATGGATCAATGTTCAAGATACAACCTAAAGGGTTTATAGTATAAGGATAAAGGCTAGGTACCTTATCCTAATGACACTATGGATACGCCGCACTTTGTATTTGATACAAATGCAATGATCTAATGCATTCTTGTAGGTGACATACGAGTGGGAATGGAATGACTTACTGATTATGGAACGGACAGAAATACTGAGGAAAGTGCAACTATCGAGCTATAGTGGAATTTCTTGATAGTTAACAAATAGTAATTAATTTGGTTTAAATAGTAACCAATTAATTATAAATCATTGGAGCTCATGATCTGTAGGTCCATAAGGTCCCTCTACTAGCTCGTAATTTGGATTAGTAAATTGAGTAATCTAGATGAGATTTGAAATTAGGGTTTAGAATTTGAAATGTTCAAATTCAATTAAGGTTTCTATTTATTGTATTCGATACAATAGAAATGTTTAATTTTATCGAAATTAAACGAAATTGGAGGATCGATTAATGTTTAAAATATGACTTAAGTATTAATTGTATAAAATTAATTTCATTATAGAGGAATTGGTTTTTTATTAATTTAATATTAGATATTAAATTAATAAAATTTATTAAAAGGTTTAATTAATTAGTTTTATTTAAAATGAATTAATTGAATTAATTTTATAAAACTAAATAAATTGGTTTAAAAAGTGGTTTTAGAAATCAATTTTTTGAAAAACTAATTTTGAAAACAAAACAATTTTGAAAACTCAAAGTTGAGATTTCCAAAAAGTTGGAAATCTCCACTATGGTGCAAGGCACCTTATTCATCCAATTCCATTTTCTCCAATAAGAAGAAGCTGGCCTTCATGCAAGTTATGAATTTGCATGATAAAAGCTTTATAAATTAAAGTATTGGGCTGAATAATGAGATTAAGTGATTCTAATTTTCTCCACTGTATGTTAATATACTCTAGTTACAACATAATTGAAAAGATTCAAATGCCAAAACACTGGAAAAACATATCAGTTTACCATTTTCATACAGTTTATGAAAGACACCCACCAAACTCAAATTAACGACAAATGAGTGCATAAAGTATGCCACGTAGAATTAAAATCCCACCATAGGAAGCATGTTACATACATTGAAGTATGTTATAAAATTATTATAATGTATAGTATGCATGTATAGGGTTTCAATTGTTTTAATATAAAAAGTATGTTAAATATTGAATGTCTTTGATGTATGTTATGGATGTTTAGTATGTCTTTTTTTGTAAGTTGTTATAAAATTGAATTAGACATTAAGATCCATAACAGATAAAAAGCATGCTCATTTAGGTTAAAACTTGTTTTAATAGTTAAAATAGGTCGTTATCTTATAAAATTTGGTCACAAAGTCAATTAGTTCACAATCTTGTCTAAGGCTGGGGGAATTTAAGTTGATGGTTTACGTAACACCTCCTACTTGGGGATTATGACTGAAATAACGAGAATTGATAACAAGTTTTATGAGCAAGCGTGAGTGGTGTGAGGTTTTAAAATTAGTTTTAACCTAGACATTATAGGTTTAAATCCAAATGTAAATGTTATACTTGGATAATAAATACATAGACTTAGGTTGTTTAAAATTAGCCGTAACAAACCTAAGTTAAAGAATACCCAAACATTTAGAACATTTCAATGGGAGATTAACTATATATACGATATATCATTTTCAGCTCTCATGTCCTCAAGATTTCACACCGTGAGATTCATGCTTGGCTTCGTGTCAATTTTACCTCGACTACTCCATTCGAAAAGTGTTTGTATGGGTCAATAACAAGGTGAATGAGGGAAGTAGTTCATAGTAAGTGGGTGAAGGAAATGTGTCAACATCTCCTACGGTCTCCTCCATTAGTTTAAACCGTGAGATTCCTATGTTGCACTTGCTATCATTTTTAGGCAGCAATAGCTAGTCGTTAACAACGGCGAACCCTTCGGAGGGTTGTAACATAGGATCCGAAACAACCCAAGCTTCAGAAATGAATAGGGTCTTATAGTTCCATCTTGCACATTGTCTTCCAATTCGGGGGCATGTTCATACCTTTCTATAAGATATGAAAATGACGGGTCACACTTACAGAATTACTAAGTGTTAGTAAGTTCTTGACCGAAAAACGGTAGCTAAATGACTGTCAAAATATGAGTTATTCTGGAGACAGTATTTAGTCAAGAATGTCTTGCTTTAGTGAAGGAATATTTGACTGCCTCAGGTAGCACTTATTCTAACTCATTATGGTATCGTTGCAAATAAATAAAGTTCTATGGGTACTTTATTCGTTTTTGCTAAAATTGGATTTAAATGCAATTTATTAATAGAATTTATTTATTTTTCAGCATGTCAAACTCAATAATACAAACTCAATCAACATCTTGTCAATGTATGATGCCTAAGACAGTGCTAGCACTTTGTTCTTTCGATCCCGAAAGATCTAATTACCAAGAACAAATTGAGCCTCTCCCAAATCTTTCATTTGGAATTGAGTCACTAGCCAGTTCTTAAATGAAGTCAGTAAACTACATCATTCCCAATGAGTAGGATATCGTCTACATACAACACTAAAATAACTACTAAATTGTTGATGATTTTCTTGTAGACAAAGGCTCATCAACATTTTGGTCAAAGCCGTAAGATTTGATCACAGTATCAAACCTTATGTTCCAAGATCGAGAACGCCCATAAAAGGACCGATTTAGTTTGCAAACCTTTTGCTCTTGACATTGGATAATGAATCCCTCGGGCTACACCATATAAATGGTCTCCTCAAGATTACCATTCAAAAAGGTAGTCTTGACATCCATTTTTCATATCTCATAGTCATAATATGAGGAAATGGATAGGAAGATGCGGATAGAATTTAACATGGCAATAGGCGAGAAAGTCTCCTCATAGTCAACTCCCTCCACCTGAGTATAAACTTTTTCCACAAGTCTAGCTTTGAAGGTTTGCACCTTCCCATCAGCACTTCGTTTCCTCTTGTAGATCCATTTACAACCTATAGGTTTAACCCAATCAGATTGATCTACAAGATCCCATACTGAGTTGAAGTACACAAACTCCATCTCTAGATCCATGGCTTTATCCTATTCATCTCGATCAACATCTTCCATTGCCTTCTTGTAAGACAATGGATCCTCAACCTCGTCATCGACTACCATAGCCAGGATTTCAGTGAAACCCATATAGTGAACAAGTGGGTTCATAACCTTCCCACTACGTCGAGGTTCCCTTAACTCTTGAGGTAGATTTGATCGACTAGATGAACACCCATCGATAACTCTTGTTGATGTAGTTGGCCCTTCAACAACTCTTATTGAAGTTTCAGTAGTTTCGTTGGAAACTTCACGCAACACGATTTTACTTTGTGGACTGTGTTCCCTCATATGATCCTTCTCAAGGAAGGAAGCATTTTTTTGACAGAAAAACCTTGTTTTCCTTAGGATCATAAAAATAGCCCCCTTGTGTCCCTTTGGGGTAGCCTACAAATAGGCATAGCCTCAAACGTGGTCCCAATTTCTTAGGATTAGCCTCAAGCATATGTGTTGGGAAAACCCAGATGCGGAAGTGACATAAACTAGTTTTACGCCCATTCCACAACTCCAAAGGTATTATGAGACACTCTTGGAAGGAACACAGTTGAGGATATAAGCTGCAGTCTCCACTGCAAAACCTCAAACAAGTTCGGTAAGGAAGCATAACTCATCATCGACCAAACCATGTCCAATAGGGTTCTATTTCTCCTCTCTGATACACCATTATGCTTAGGTGTACTAGGCATTGAGAGTTAGGAAACGATTCCATGTTCTATCATATAGTTTTGGAACTCATAATCCAAAACTTTCCACCCCGAACTGATTGAAGTGTCTTAATTTGTTTATCTAATGTGTTTTCAACTTCAGCCTTGAACTCTAACTTTTCAAAGGATTCTGACTTTCGATGCATCAAATAAACATACCCATACCTTAAATAATCATCTGTAAAAGTGATGAAATACTCGTAACCTCCTCTAGCTCGCACATTCATCGAACCATAAATGTGTGAATGCACTAACTCTAGAGGCTCTTTTGCTCAATAACCTTGTCCAGTAAAAGGTCTTTTAGTCATTTTGCCTTCAAGGCATGACTTGCACACATGTAAATAATTTTCCTTTAACTCGCTTAGAAGTCCATTTTTTACCAACCTCTCAATCCTATTGAGATTGATATGCCCTTAATCGAAGGTGCTAAAGTTGGGAATTTTCCTTAGGAGAAATCTTAAGTCGTTTATTTTAAGTTACGACAGTTTTAAACATCTCTATGTTATGGAGGGAATTTGTTGCTAAAAGCCTTAGCACATACAAATTGTTTTCCAGTTTTGCTGAACATATCTCAACACCATCTTTTAGAATAAACACTTTATTCACCAAAAAGTTGAGAGTATATTTACATTCAATCAAATACTTTATAGATATTAAGTTCCTCTATAACTCGGGAACAAAATATACATCATGTAAAATGATAAACCTATTCTGCAAAGTGAACTAGAGGCCTCCCACTACCATAGCTTAGATGATGTTCCCGGTGCCTACTCGCATCGTCATCTCACCAACCTCAAGCTGCTGTAAGGATCTAATTTATTGAAAAGAAGAACAAACATGATTAGTGGCCTCAGAGTCTATAATCCAAGTAGAATCATCATTCTCCACTAAACAAGTTTCCAAAACTAGTAAATCACATTTACCTGGTTTTTCCTTGGCCTTAGCCTTCTTCTTCTCCTTTAACCAGTGAGGACAGTTTCACTTCCAGTGTCCATCTTGGTTGCAATGGAAACATTTTCCTTTCTCAACTAGTACTGGTCGTCTTCCCCGCTGTGCGGCAGGTTGTGGGTTAGTCGGTGCCTTCCCCTTCCCCTTACTACCTTTCTTCTTCTTCCACTTTATAGTGTTAGAAGAAGAAGATGCAGACTTAGCTCCTGAGGTCGAACCCGATGGAACTTCTTAGATGATGAAGCATTATTTGCCTCATCAACCTTCTTCTTCTAGCTTTTCAGTAAGGAATTGAATGTCCGCAACTCATTGAGGAGAGTTATAAGGGTGTAATCTACTTTGTTCAGCACAACGTTGTTGACAAAGTGAAGGAAGCTTTCTGGCAACATGTGCAAAATGAAGCTAACCAACCTGGCTGCCCTCATCAATGTGGGCCCTATTCATCTCGCCACATTGAAGGGGACCATCATGTTTAGAATGTGTTCTCGAACAAATTTACCCTCCTCCATTTTAGAGTTGAAGATGCATTTTCAGAGCTTCGTGCTTGAGCTGTCCAGAAGGTTGTCTGAACATTCCCCGCAGGGACTCCATGATCTCATGCGCAGAGACCAATGGCTCATACTTCTGCCTCCCCAACATTTCAAGCGGCGGTCTGAGTTGGAATAAGAGGACACTCCTCCGCAAGGATGAACCACAGGTCATCGATGATAAGTATTGTATTAATCATGTTCTTTCAACTAGCGAAGTTTTCGCCAGTCAGTTTGTTAGCAGTTAATAGATGTAAAGTGGTGGTTGCCATTTTTAAAGTTGCTAAAAAACTAAACAAACTTAATAAGTCTATACATTACCACTTTTAACTCCAATTTAGTTTTAGCAAAATAGTTCCAATGTACCCTAAGTAAAAAGACATCTATTTTGTAATGATGCCCCAGCAAGGCAGGACAAAAGTCATCGGTGGGGTGATTAGGTGCCCTTTCACTGGGATGAGACATTCTTAACCATTAGACAGAAACAAATATTGTAACTGACTCTAACAGTCACCATTTTTTAGACCAGAATATGTTACCTTTAATAATTATGCATAAGTGTATGATAACGGGCAGAAATGCACGTTATTACAATGCTAAGTTCTTAAACAATTTTGGCTTGCGTTGATAAAATATGTTAGATTGCGTCCAAAAAGCATTAAGTTCATAACATTACGGTCGCATGCATTCATCGCATAGAAATAGTTAATTTTTGTATTTTTATGCAGAATATGCATTGACGCAAGGCGAAAAGCCCGAACGTAAGAAATCAACGGACGAGTGCAGCATTACCACAAGGCTTTGCGGTGATTTGTACTCGCAAACATCTGCTCAAGAAGGATTTCTGCATAGAGTCGCTGCAACTTGGTGGGCGTATCTGGGTGAAAGGCATAATTAATCACGATGGGAAAGAAAGCTGATGACGATCAAATCCGAATTAAGTTGACAAGCCACTAACAATAACAACTACATTCTGCTTTTTGGTGATAAATATTCGACGTATCAGTCAGAGAATTAAATCCATTCCATCCGTGCAATCATAAAAGAGAAGCCGTCTTTGACCCCCAAGGCTCTATAAATACCGAAGGCAACCTTCAGAGAAGGAGTTCGAACACTTAGAGAATTTTCCCATAGTTTAGCCTTGTCCATAGTTTACCTTTTTGTTTTAAGGGGGAGCAAGAGAAGAGCCGAGACGACGGAAGATCGCTCAGGGCAACTCGAGAGAAAACCCGAAGGTGTAAAAGCATAGAGTGGGCCGACTCTCGTGAGAGTGAGACTATCTTTTGAACACGAGTAGAAAGACAGTGTAAAATCCTGGGAAGCAAGAGATTACTACTATGCTCTTTATTCTCTTCTTGTATTGTTATTTTGTACTTCAACTTTATATTTATACAATGGAAGTTCTTATTCTACATCTGTTCACTCTCTTAGCATGCATGAGTAGCTAAAACCAATCGAATGGGTTGAGAAGAACTAAGCTAACATGACCTAGGATCTTCATCGAATGCAATTATCTTGTTTTATGTTGTACCCAACACCCTTTTAGAGCTACTCAAGAGAGAGTCTAAAGAAAGAACCTAAAGACTCAAGAGAGCTAGGTTAGAATCTAGACTCGAGAGAGCAATATTAGATCTGCATAAAAAAGAGATAGGGATTTAGAGATAAACTCTGTTTGTCAACCTGCAGCACATGCAGCCTAGAGATAGGTATGATATTATGCTATCGCCTTGTTTGTGTGTGTGTCATTTTGTCATCGCATAAATAAGAATAGACGCTTATGTGTAGGTCTTATAGACTTATCGCATATATTGCATGTGTTCTAGCATTAGAACCTGTAGCATTCGCATCGAGAGGTGGTTTACTATTGTATGTGTGTTGCATGATCACACAGCATGAACGCATCCTAGGAAGTGTTAGCCGAAACCCTTCTCAACCCGTTCACTACATACTCATCGCATTTTCCGTTTTATCAACTCTTTTTGAAACTCCGCCGCATTTGTTTATTTTTTTTTATCGCAAACAACAATCCCAATAACTATTGATTTATTTGGTTACCACAAAGTTTTCTTAAAAATTATCACTGCATACTGTTTTCCCAAGTTCCTGATTGGACTTACCAGGAAACTCAGTGAGGTTTACACTTGGATTCCACCGAGAAAACTTAAGTACTCAATGCAACTCCATTATCGTATTTCATCCATAATTCCACATCATAAAATAACGCATCAGTTTAACCCCTCATCTTAGGCCCTAGAGTCCCACCCTAATGCGCCCATCATAGGGAAAAAGCAGATTAGGACAAGAAACTAAAGCGACCTTATCCTTTACAGGAGATCAGATAAAGAGTCGTACAAAACTGCCATCCAGTAGGGGGATACTCCCAGGGTGCCTCGAGGCGATGCACAAAACGTTATCCAACCTAATGAGAGAGACCGTGGGATATGTTGTCATACGTCCCGCTCCCACTTACTATGAACATTCTCTCCATTCACCTTGGTATTGACCCAAACACCATTCTTTAGGGGGACACTCCTAGGGTACCTTGAAGCTACGGATAGATCTCACAGTGTAAATATTAGGGAGAAATGTGAAGAGGTTTAAATGAAGTATCATATACCCCAAGTACCTCTCGCTGCATTTTCTACCTAGGGATTTATTAACTTATCAATTCGACTACTGTTTTTATCTAAGTGTGAGTTTAATTTGCTAAAAAACAACTCTTGATTTTGATAATGAAACAAGTTTGAATCAAGTCCCATTAAGCACTTTAACAGACTATCATCAAATTTGCATGCATGCAACAAATCTATCTAATTCACTTTTCCAGGTAGGTTTCGCAACAGGGGTGTTCCGTTGCCGTCAACTTAAATACCCCAGCCTAGACAAAACCCGCCTTAGACAAAAGGTCCCTTATAGATAGATTTGGTACATATTTATTCTTTTATTAGTCTATTTAATCCTATTAAACCGTTTAAAAGATTAAACTTAAGTTTCTAATCTCATTAGAACCGTGATCTTAGGTCTATCTCAATCAAATTTTAAAACTCTTTTAAAATATGATTTAACCTAAGTTTGCATGCATGTGTTTCTTATTGATTTTAGTTCTATTTTCCATTATAACTCTTATAAAAGGAAACAACCAAAATCATCCACATTGCTAAGCTAGACTAGGTATTTATAACTCTTATAAATTTAATCTATGTGTCATGCTTCATGCAATGTCCATTCATTACTATATATAATTCTTATATAAATTGTAATGAACTAAGCATGCATGCTTTCATACACCCTTATATTATAACACTTATAATATAAAGATGATGCATGAATATGCTTAAATGCATGCATATGTATAACTCTCATATTATATGATGCATGAGCATACTTTTAAAGTAATTTAATCATGCAAGCTACTATCTTATAACTCTTATAATATATAGATGATGCATGAAAAATGCATAACCTATGGTGGGATTTAAAACTATATGACATACTATATGACATATAATTAAACATACATCTCATGTACATTCACAAAAATTAATGGACCAGGATAATTTGCCTGAAAAACCAGAATTTAATTTATCTATTACATTAAACCATTAAGTAAACTGGTTCAAACAGGAAAACCAGGTCTTAAACAGCCTGGGCAAAGCCTCGCTCCCTGATCGTGTAAATCGGTTCAAATAAGTCACAAGTCTGAAACTCTTGAAAAGTTCAGGGAATTTAAGTCCAAAACAAAAAACTTATTAGGTAAAAGAATTAAAACACTTCGATCAGATTGAGGTGGTGAGTATATGGATTTACAATTCCAGAACTATTTGGTAGGTCATGGAATTCAATCCCAACTTATAGCACCTAGAACACCACAACAAAACGTGTTGCAGAAAGGAGAAACCAAACCTTGTTAGACATAGTTCGATCAATGATGAGTTTTGCTCAGTTACCTCAATCCTTTTAGGGGTATGCAGTATAGACTCCGGTATATATTCTAAACATGGTTCCCTCAAAAAGTGTTTTTGAAACACCGTATGAGTTATGGAAAGGACATAAAGGTAGTTTACATTACTTTTGGGTCTGGGGATGTCAAGCACACGTGTTGGTACAAAACCCTAAGAAATTGAAACGAGATTAAAAATTATGTCTCATTGTTGGATATCCAGAATAAACAAAACGAGGATTGTTCTATGATCCCCAAGAAGATAAAGTATTTGTTTCGACAAATGCTACATTCTTGGAAGACGAACATATTAGAAGTTATCAACCTCACAGTAAACTAATATTGAAAAAAATGACCAAAGATATTGCAGATAAATTGACAAAAGTTGTTGATGAAGCTGGTCCATCAACAATGGTTATTGCCCCATCACATTCTTCTCAAGAGTTGAGAATGCCTCGACGTAGTGGAAGAATTGTTTATCAACCAGAATGCTACATGGGTTTAACAGAAAATCAAGCCAACATACTTGATGATGGTCTATATGATCCATTGACATTTAAATAAGCAAGGAAAGATGTTGATAGGGACAAATGGATAAAAGCCATGGACGTAGAAATGGAGTCCATGTACTTCAACTCTGTTCGAGAGCTTGTGGATCAACCACAAAAGGTTAAACCTATTGGTTGTAAATGAATCTACAAGAGAAAAAAAGACCAAACTGGCAAGGTACAAACCTATAAAGCCAGACTCGTGGCAAAAGATTTTACCCAAAGGAAGGGGGTTGACTATGAAGAAACCTTCTCTCCTGTTGCCATGATAAAATCAATAAAAACACTCTTATCCATTGGCTCGTATTATGACTATGAAATATGGAAAATGGATGTCAAGATAGCTTTTTTGAATGACCATCTTGATGAAAATATTTTTATGTCTCAACTAGAAGGGTTCATTAAACAGGGTCAAGAACAAAAGGGTTGTAAGCTTAAGAGATCCATATATGGGTTGAAGCAAGCTTTTAGATCCTGGAATATAAGATTTGACACTGCAATCAAATCTTATGGCTTTGAACAGAATATTGACATACCTTGTGTATACAAGAAAATAGTCAACAAAACTATCGCATTCTTGGTACTTTATGTTGATTATATCTTGCTCATTGGGAATGAGACAAGTTACCTTGCTGACGTAAAGAGATGGTTAGCATCAGAGTTCCAAATGAAATATTTGTTAAATGCTCAATATGTTTTTTGGATTCAGATTTTTCGAAATCAAAAGAACAGAACCTTAATACTATCTCAGGCATCTTATATTGATAAAATGTTGTTGAGATATAACATGTAAAATTCCAAAAAGGGTATGTTACCTTTTAGACATGAGATTCATCTGTCAAAGGAAAAGTGTCTTAAGACACCTCAAGAAATTGAGGAAATGAAAAGAATTCCATATGCATCGGCAATTGGGAGTTTGATGTACGCTATGATGTGTACACGTCTTGACATATGCTTTGCAGTTGGAATCGTCTGCAGGTTCCAATCTAACCCAAGACACAGTCATTGGATAGTTGTAAAAAAATATCCTCAAGTATCTTAGGAGAATGAAGAACTATATGCTTGTGTATGGACCTATGGATTCGATCCTTACAAGATACACTGATTCTGATTTTCAGACTGACAAGATTTTAGGAAATCTACTTCTGGATCAATTTTCACTCTTAACGGAGGAGCTATAGTATGGAGAAGCGTTAAACAAAGTTATATAACTGACTCCATGATGGAAACAGAATATGTAGCTACATGCGAAGCAACTAAAGAAGCAGTATGGCTGTGCAAGTTCCTGACAGATTTGGAAGTGGTTCCAAATATGCACTTGCCCATTACTCTGTATTGTGACAATAGTGGTGTAGTTGCTAATTTCAAGGAACCTAGAAGTCACAAACGTGGAAAACATATTGAAAGAAAGTACCATCTCATCAGAGAGATCGTATACCAAGGAGAGGTGATAGTCACACAGATAGCCTCACTAGACAACCTTGTTGATGCTTTTACGAAGGCCCGCTAAGTGTTCGAGGGCCACCTGGTTGGACTACGACTATGAGCATCATAATCTAGAACAAGTGGGAGAATATCAAAGGATATTTAGATGCCCTAGTTTATAGTATTTTTCTCTCTCAACATTGTAAACATTATATATTTATATGTTTATCTCACTAGAGTGTTAGTCCAAGTGGGAGATTGTTGGCAATTCCCTAAACTCACAGTTCGTAAATGTTGCTAACATATTTTATGTATCAATAAAAATTTTGTTGAGTTTTTTATTCAATAAATTACTATTGATATTGCATCCTTCTATGAAAATCTATTAAACGAATCCATGGCTAAAACATGAATACTTTAACTTTATGTGGCGACATAAAAATAGATCAAGTTTTTGTATGTAGCCAAAATTATCTATAAGTATACGGATGAGATTGGGTACTTCATCTTGGTGACGCTATTGGATGTGGCCCATTTTATATACTGATACAAATGATGCAATCCAAAAATAATTCATGTAGAGACATGTGAGTAGGGGCATCCTGTGTAATGAGTTCGCATAAGAACGGACCTCGAAATAGTCACTTTTCTTTATAATAACCGTTTACTTCACAAATCGACTATCTCAAACTCAATGAACTAGGGTAACTCGATCTTAATCCTGAGCTAACTATGAACTCCTATTTATTTGGGATTATTCTTCGATCTGCATAGGTGAAAGTAGTCCAACAACACTATTCAATAAGCCTCCCATTTTGAGGATAAAACCAGATCGATAGTTGGGGACATAGCTTTTCAATATGAAATTCACTCCTACCCGATTTAGGGTTAGCAGATAGGTTGTTCTTTTAAGCACTGATGCCTTGTCTTAAACAACGGTGTTTTGCCCTCTCATGGAAGAGAGGGTTATGATTATAAGTTTGATTATAAATCAATTGTTCAATGGAGGATTAGTGGGAGCTTAAGCAGCAAGATGTATTTACAGGGGTAAAATGGTAAACTTTGACCCAACTTTAAATAAGAACGACCTGTGAAGGATTGACTTATCGATTATGGTTAAAATGGACACAAATATATCTACAGAGAGGAGAGCGCAACTATCGAGCTATAGTAGAATGTCTTGGTAGTTAACGAATAGTAATTAATTTAGTTTAAAGTGTTTAACCAATTAATTAGAAATCATTGGAGCTCATGATCTGTAGGTCCATAAGATACTTCTACTAACTCATAATTTGGATTAGTAAATTGAGTAATCTATATGAGATTTGAAATTAGGGTTTAAAATTTGAAATGTTCAAATTCAATTAAGGTTTCTATTTATTATTCGATACAATAGAAATGTTTAATTTTAACGAAACTAAACGAAATTGGAAGGTCGATTAATGTTTAAAATATGATTTAAATGTTAATTGTATAAAATTAACTTCATTATAGTGGAATTGGTTTTTTATTAATTTAATATTAGATATTAAATTAACAAAATTAATTAATTGAATTAATTTTATAAAACTAAATAAATTGGTTTTATAAATCAATTTTTTGAAAAACTAATTTTGAAAACAAAACAATTTTGAAAACTCAAAGTGGAGATTTCCAAAAAGTTGGAAATCTCCACTAGGGTGAAGGCACCTTATTCACCCAATTCCATTTTCTCCATGAAATAGGTGCTGGCCTTCCTGCAAGCTATGAATTTGCATGATAAAAGCTTTATAAATTAAAGTGTTGGGCTAAAGAATGAGATTAAGCTTTCAAGAACTCCTTCAAGAATTCTACAGAAATTGTAACCCTCTAAACCCTCTTCATATCTTCATAAAATCCAGCTTAATTTAGTGTTTCCACCACACAATCCTTGCAAAAGAATAGTACAGAAGATCTTCGTAGTGGCTACTTGTAGATTGAAGCATTTTTACGTGAAACTCGGCTGGTGTTGAAGAGGATTCATCAAAGGTATTGTGTTCAGCAAACCCTCTTCTGTAGTAGTTACTTTGAAGCATGTTTTAAACTCAAATTAAATATAATTAGAGTGCTTATTGATTCTGATTTTCTCTGGTGCATGTTAATATACTCTATCACCAAAACCCCCTTGTGCATGGAATTCTTTTATCGCTCTTGCTAGTTCAGTGTTACCCCATGGACCGACCTCATACTTCTACTATTACTACATGTTAATTTTAGTTGTTATGCGTGTTTCATAAATTTTATTTGTTAGGGTTAAGCTTGAATTAACGACATCAAATTTGGACTAGCCTAGGGCAATTTTTGAATTTGAAAAAAAAAAGAGTGTGTGATTGGTTTTCCTTTGATGTATGACCCACTCTTCGGGAGGCTAAATCTTATTTTTTATTGCAGAAATCACTCGAGAGGAAAGGAGAATCTAAAGGTAGAAAAGGAGAGAGACACTAGAGGAAGAGGATCTTCAAGTTGTTGACAACCTATGCATTGTTTTTCCTCCAGCTATTGTGCCATTCGAGCTCAATCATGGTTTGATCAACCTGTTGCCTGTCTCTAGGGTAGTTTAAAGGAAAACTCACACAAGCATATAAAAGATTTCAATATGGTGTGCGTAAGTATGTGACCCCACCGAGTTATAGAAGAACAATTAAACCTTGAGCCTTTCCTTTTTCAATACAGGATGGTGTTAAGGATTTGTTTTAGTACTTGGCCCTTGGGTCTATAACTACTTGGAATGATTTGAAAAAGAAATTTCTTGAAAAAAAAATCGACTTCTAGAGCTAATTCGATTAGAAAAGATATTTATAACATTAAATAGAACGTTGGAGAGACATTAGCGGAATGTTGGGAGAGATTTAAATGTTTATGTGCTAGTTTTCCTCATCATCAGATATTTGTCAATTGCTAATCCAATATTTCTATAGTGGTTTACTCTCTAATGACAAGAGTTCCATTGATTCTGCGGCTGGAAGAGCTTTTGCTGATAAGTGTCCCACCCAGGCCCAACAGTTGATTTGTTCATGGATGAGAATGACCGAAATTATGGAACTAGAGCTACTGAGTTTGATCCATCTTCATCTACTGAGGTAAAGGAATTAAGATCACAACTATCTGACTTGACTACTCTTATTATTTAGATGGCGCCAAGAGGAGTGGCTCAAGTTAAGAGCTATGGAGCTTGCAATGTGGTAGGAAACTCATCTGAAAGGTGTCCTCAAGCTCAAGTTAATGCAGTTGGTGGTTATTAGAGAAAGTATGACCCTTATGCCCTTGCTTACAATCTAGGATGGTGAGACCACCCCAACTTCAGATGGGGAAGCCAAGGTTAAGGCCAAGGACACTAGGATTTTAGACCCTCCAATCAACCATTAACATCTGCTTCAAGTATGTCTTTAGAGGAAATTGTCAAAACTTTAGCTTACCATTCTTTGAAATTTCAATAGGATCTTCACAAGTTTCAAAAGAACTCCATCCAACTGTCACAGGACACCAAAGCATTGCAACATGAGACAAGGATGGGGTTGACAAATTTGAGTATTCGGGTTACTTAGCTGGCCATAGTGGTGGGCCGTTTAAAAGGTAAGAGCTCGAGAAAGCTACAAGCTCAACTGGACCATGCTAATGTGAGTGCAATCATGCTTAGGAGTGGGAAGGAGCTTCCATCTCCCACACCCTCCTTAGATGTCACAACACCAGTTGTTTCCACTTCTATTGAGATACAAGAGAAATCAAAACAAGATAAGCAAAGTGAAGAAAAATCAGAAGCAACACCATCGACTCCTGAGGTAAGTACATCTTCTTTACCTTCATTTGAACCATATGTGCCTAAAACTCCTTTCCCTAGTAGGTTGGAAAAACTGAAGAATGAGAATAAGGATGAAGAACTCATAGAGATGTTTCAGAAGGTTCAGATCAATATCTCTCATTTAAATGCAATCCAACAGATATCGAGGTATGATAAATTTCTTAAGGAACTTTGCACAAAAAATAGGATAGGTAAGGGCAAGGAACGAGTGGTGGTAAGTAAAAACGTTCCAGCCTTACTTAAGGGAAATGTGTCTGAGAAGCGTCGTGACTCAGGTCTGTTTACTTTACCCTGTGTTATTGGCAATAGAATGATTTGACATGCCACGCTTAGTTTAGGAGCCTCCATTAGTGTTATGGCTTACCATGTTTATGAGGATCTTAAATTAAATGATTTGCAAAAAACTGTTGTGTGTGTTTAACTGGCTTATAGATCTTATATTCAACCTCTAGAAGTAGTTAAGGATGTTTTTGTTCAAGTTAAAGACTTAATTTTTCCGGTTGACTTTTATATTTTGAAAATGGATGAGATTAATACAACTGCTTCATCTACCATTTTATTAGGGAGCCTCTTCATGAAAACTACTAAGACTAAAATTGACGTAGATAATTGATGTCTCTTTGTAGAATTTGATGGGGAAGTAGTCTCATTTAACATATATGATGCAATGAAGTTCTCAGAAGAATATTTGTCTTTATGCATGATTGAAACTCATGATGTTGTGTATGAAATTGTTTTTCCTGATGATGATATTTCTGATGAATTGATGACTCCATATATTGATTTGGATTCACATGATCTATCTCTTTCTTCTATTAATGTTAGCAACAATTATAATTCCTCTTCCTAATCATCTGAAATATGTGTACCTAAGCGAAGGCAACACTCTTTCTATTATCATTTCCAAAGCACTGACGCCAACCCAAGAGGCCTCTCTAGTGGAGATGTTGAAAACATATAAGAAGGCCATTGGGTGGACCTTTAATGACATCAAAGGGATAAGCCCTTCCCTTTGCATGCATAGGATCATCTTGGAGGACGGAGCCAAAGCCATGATATAACCTCAAAGAAGGCTCAGCCCCAAGATGAAGGAGGTCGTTCTTAAGGAGATTATTAAGCTCAATGAGGCTGGCATCATTTACCCAGTTTCTGATAGTAAGTGGGTAAGTCTGATTCATGTTGTGCCCAAGAAGACCGACATAACCATAGTTGAAAATGACAAGGGTGAAATGGTGCCGATATGAGTTTAGAACGAATGGAGGATGTGTATCGATTTCCGAAAGCTCAATGAGGTAACGAAGACGGAAAATTTTCCTATTTCTTTTCTTGACCGGATGGTGGAGCGACCTGTCGGGAAGCCATTCTTTTGCTTTCTTGATGGATTTTCAGGTTTTTACCAAATCTCGATTGCTCAAGAGGATCAAGAAAAGATGACCTTCATCTACACTTATGGGACCTACGCCTTTAGAAGAATGTCATTTGGGCTTTATAATGCCCCAGATACATTCCAAAGGTATATGATGAACATTTTTTCTAATTTGATAGAAAAATGCATTAAGGTCTTTATGCATGATTTTATTGTTTATGGAGATTCTTTTGATGATTGCTTACACAACCTCTCTGATTACAAAACGTTGCATTGAAAGAAATCTTGTGCTTAACTATGAAAAGTTTCATTTTATGGCTTCCCATGGTATTGTATTAGGATATCTTGTTTCTTCTAGGGGCATTGAGGTTGATAAAGGTAGATGTGATTGCTAACCTTCTCTACCTCACATGCATTAGGGAAGTCCGTTCTTTTTTTTGTAGTGCAGATTTTTACAGGCAGTTTATCAAGGATTTTTCGAAGTTGGCCCTCTCTCTATCTACATTGCCATAAAAAGATGTTTCATTTGAGTTTGGTAAAGGATGCCAGTAAACCTTTGACACATTGAAGGAGAAGTTGATCACCACCTCAATTCTTCAGCTTCCATGATGGAATACACCGTTCTGGATTATGTGTGATGCTAGTATCTAGCAATGGGTGCAGTTATAGGGCAGCGGGTTGAAAAGAAGAGCCATATCATATGTTTTGCATCGAGGACCCTCAACCGACTAAAGTCAATTGCACCACGACTGAAAAGGAATTTTTGGCTATTGTTTTCGCTTTAGAAAAATTTCATTCTTGTATTCTGGGTTTTCCTGTAACGATTTATACTGACCATTGTGCTCTCAAGTACCTTATCACCAAGAAGAAGTCTAGACCTCGACTTGTTCGATGGATTCTTCTCCTTCAAGAATTCAATTTGACGATTAAGGATAAGAGGGGAGCAGAAAACTCAATAGCAGATCATCTGAGAAGGATAATGTAGGAGGAAAATCCAACACAAGTACGAGAGGACTTCCCTGATGAGCACTTGTTCCAGGTGATCGCTTCTATACCATGGTATGCTGACATGGTAAATTTCCTCGTGACTGGTAAGTTCCCTTATGACATGCCTTCTTCTAGGAGAACTAAGCTGCATAGTAACTCTAAATACTTCGTTTGGGACCCACCTCACCTTTTGGAAGATTTGCTTTGACCAAATCGTTAGAAGGTGTATTCCAGAAGATGAATTTGAGTCAGTATTATCATTCTGTCATGAGCTAGTGTGTGGTGGCCATTTTAGTCCTGAAAAAACTTCTAGGAAGGTCTTAGATAGTAGTTTGTTCTAGAACTCTCTGTTTGCTGATAGTTATGCCTACTATAAATCTTGTGAGAAATGTTAAAGGTAAAGTTCACTTTATAGGAAGAACAAAATGCCTTTAAACTTGATTTTGGTCTATAAGATTTTTTATTATTGGGGCGTGGATTTTATGAGCCCATTTCCCTCTTCTTATGGATATTTGTACATTCTGTTAGTTGTTGATTATGTGTCGAAATGGGTCAAGGCTATCCCCACTAGGACTAACAATGTAGCTGTTGTTTCAGGATTTTTGAAAGCTAGCATATTTTCTAGGTTTGACATCCCACGAGCTATAATTAGTGACCAAAGTTCCCACTTCTGCAACCAAACCATTGAAGCTCTTTTGAGAAAGTATGGTGTCCATCACCGAGTGTGGCCGAGATATCCAATTGAGAAGTAAAATTATTATGGAAAAGACTGCCAATCTTAAGAGGAAGGATTGGAGCTCGCACCTCGACGATGCTCTTTGGGCATATCAGATAGCTTATAAAACTCCCAATGGGACGATGCCCTTTAAACTTGTTATGGCAAGGTGTGCCACTTACTGATTGAGATCGAGCACAAAGCCCACTGGGTGGTGAAATAGTGTAATATGAACTTAGCCCAAGCTGGTGAAGAAAGACTTCTTGAATTGCAAGAATTGGAAGAGTTAAGACTTCAAGCTTATGAGAACTCTGGGACTTACAAGGTAAAACCCAAACTAATCCATAAGAAAAGTCTCATGCAGAAGGACTTGAGGGTTGGCCAAAAGGTTTTTCTTTTAAATTCATGCCTCTAGCTCATGCCAGGTAAGCTTAAGTCTAAGTGGCTGGGACAATTTGAAATTGTTAACATTTTTCCCAATGGTGCAGTGGAAATTAGGAGCTTAGAGATAAGGAAGGAGTTTAAGGTGAATGGGCACTGACTTAAAATTTTTAATGAAGGGGAAGTAAACCTTGCTCGCTTGAGCTTGGCTTTAACCTCACCCTCGTACACTATAGCCCATCTTCACCCAACGTCGAGCAAATGATGATTAGAATTTACGCTTTTTGGAGGCAATCAGGCAATAATAATTTACTTGCTTTCTTTCTTTCTTTATCATTTCAGTCATGATTTTTATTTTTCTTATTTTGAAATTCTATGGAAAAAAAAGGCAATAACTGAATGAATTTTGATATTTTATTTAATACAAGGTATTTTTGGCTTTGTTAGGTGGTTAGCCCCAAATTCATGCTTACATCCAAATCCAAGGGTGTTTTTTTGTTCCCTTTCCCTCTATTTGTCATTTTTCATGATTTTGTTTTGTGATACATTGAGGACAATGTATTCTTTTTAAATTGGGAGTGGGTGCGAAGCATGCATTTCTCTTGTCTTTTGCATATATTGTCACACCCCACCCTAGACCACCCTCCGAGCCTGGGAAAAGGGTGTGACTGGCAGTAGTTATCAACCTTTTGGTTGACACTTACTGCCTAATAACTCTTGTGAAAATAACTCTGATACCAATGTACAAATTGAATAATCAATTGATTAAGTAGGCCCATTTCATTACAACAATGTGATGTTCTTACAACTCCAAGACTTAAATACAAGTTTACAACAACAACCAACTATAAAACTCTCAAGAAGTGTAACTGTGGCACGTGGCAGACCTTGACCTTGGCAATACCTGGTAACTTTCCTCACCTTTCGCTACCTGGGGGGGGGGGGGGGTATAAGAAAACATTTGAAAGAGTGTGAGCTACTAAGCCCAATGAGTGGTTCTTTTAGAATAATAATCACTTTAAAAATCATATTTTTCGGAAATCAATCACATAATCACAATTCCAGTATTACTTATGCATGATCATATGTACATTCATTCAATTATCAACCTCCAGTTCCATGCTATACGTGGCATACTCATATCATGAACACATTATCAATCATAACTTTTTATGGAAACTTTCCTATAACCCACTTCTCCCGCCAATGTGCACATCAATAATTCTTTTCCCGCTAGTCATGCTTAGGTACTTGACTATATTTCCTGTTGGTCGTCACCGACTATTATTTCCCACCGACCGAGGCCAACTATATTTTCCCGCCAAGCACCTTTTGTTAAGCATGCTAACTTATGTAATCTGGGTATAATCTCAATTTTCATAGAAACAATATCATAGCAACAACATAAACATCATAAGCATGCATTTGGCACTTACATATGCATTTATTCATATATTAACGCATAAAACTAAATAAACACTCACCTTGATTGCTTAGGAGCTTTTCTAGTAGCTCCCTTTTCACCTCTAGAATCCAGATTCAACTTACATCTTAGATTACTCATAGTTCTAAACCTTATTTTGAGATACTTCCTCATGTTAACATGTTCTAAACTGTCTCAGGAAGCTTAGCATAAAATATTAGCTCATAACTTCTCATGGTTTGGCCGGAATCATCAAAATATTAAGACTGGCTCAGCTTACACGATAGCTCGACCCTTCTGCATTTTCCTCATTCTCTAGCCCAATTCCTTGAAGCTTATTCTCTGGCAGCCCTACCATGAAAATTAGACTCTTTTAGCTTTCAGATGGCTTTGTAATCTCATCAAATGCACGAGTATTCTGGGAGAACTCCTAATTAGTCCTCACACACTCTTCTTTATGTCCTTTGAAGAGAATTTGAGCTCTCATCTGAAATCCTTGGCCCTATTTATAGGCGTCCAAGATTGCTCCACGACCGACACCTCTTACTTGACCGCATGTCCAAGTGTCTTTTCCTCACACCATCGACGCATTCTTACATCAGTGTAAGCCAAGGTGTCATCTTCTCCTTTCACCAACGCATACCCTTACCTTTGTATGTCTTCTTTTGCTACCACCTCTTTTACTTAAGGCTTAAGAATTCTTCCTAACAAGCCACATGTCCGAATGACATCCTCCATGAGTTCATCCTTCATATGCGTCCACAAACTTTTCCAACGCATCAACACAACTTCTTCCAATGCATTGTCCATTCCAACGCATCAACACAACTTCTTCCACGTCATTGGTCCCTTCCCACACATCCCACACAACATTCTATACTTAGCCAAATTTCCAAATTTTCCCTCCTTCCAACGCATCCCACACAACATTCTATACTTAGCCAAATTTTCAGGGATTAAGCTTAACTCATAGCCACTCAAGAAAAATCTATTCAACACTTAGAAATTTCCTTTTCTTCAACATAGGATTTAACTTTTACTTAGTTAATTTCTTTAATCACCTGCTTAAGTAAGGAATAATGGAAATCTGGGTTTCACATATATACTTCAGTTTTTTTAGGGTGGTTGAATTCTTGATATAGATGGGATACAAATAATGAATTTTTTTTTTATGAATAAATTGGTTCTTTTATATTTGTTATCTCTGGATAGCCTTAATCATTTGAGCTAAGTTTTTGTGATCTAAATTTTTTATTGATTGACAGAAAATTTGAAAAAAGAATTTATGAGATGACGTATGTTTGGATGTTTGGTGTGCATGTACGAATTGTTCGCTCTGTTTTGCATTTCTTTTCGATGAAAGGTCAATGATGCACTCACCAAGTTTTATGCCTTTAGGAAGGGAAATTCTTTCGCAATTTTGAGCTCATTTTAAAAAGCTTTTCATGAAAACCCCATGCATAATGTACCTGGCCAAGTTGAAATTTTTTTTAATCTTTAAGAATCTTAGAATCAAGTTAAGGGAAATTCTTTCATTATCACTTTGAAAGGCCCATTTTTGGTTTAGGTGTAACCCTTAGTGCTTTGGAGAAAAGTTAGGCACTGAGAGGGAAAAAAAAAGTGGCCTAGTGTGTAGGCTATTAAGAAAAAAAATGAGAGAGATAAAAAAAGGGAGAGTTGATAAATGATGTAGAAAGTAAAAAAAAAAACTGAGAAAATTTTTATAAAAATGAGGCAATTTTCAGCTTGCCTATAAAAAAATATATGTTGTGTGTGCATGGATAGAGGAGAAAGAGTTACCTCCGCCGTGTTTAGTGAGGGCCCTACGAGAAAATAGTTGGTTCCCGACGGTTGAGTGTGAAAGCTAGCCCTCTAGGTAAAATCGATGCCTTTTAAGTTTTTTGTGTGTCAATTTTAGGCACTCTTGATTAGGTTTTGCTCTCTGTTTTGCAAGAATTGTATGTTTTAAACCGATAACTGAGCCAGAGTAGAGAGAAAATGAAATGGGAGTTGCATAAAACTATTTTAGGCTTTCATCGATTTTTAAAAAAATTCCAACGCCTTGGTATTCAGTCTTACATGATCTTGATTGCAAAAGAATCTTTTACAATGAGTCTCAACTGAGTGTTTGAATTGATTTGTTATGTAATTAATTGCATAGCTTGAAAGACTATTAAGACTTGAGTTCGGGACCATTAAATAGAGTGAAAAATACTGTGTTGATTGTATGATTTTATGTTTTGACCTTGCTCGGTATGATCAAGAGCTAAGTTGGGGGCGTTTGTTAGCTCTAAAAAAGAGTTAATATTATGTCCTTAAATCTGTCATACTGAATAATTCTTATGCTTAAAATGTCTAATTTGTAGGTGAATTGATCCCGAGGGGCAAATGATTCATCCAGGTGAAAAACAAGCCAAAAAGAAGGAAAAATGGGAGTTGGATGCACCATGTTGAAGGAAGACAAAAAATCACCAAACTGCCCTTGAGGGCAGCATTGCAATGCTACTCAATAGCGTTGCAATGCTATGAACTTTGGTGAAAAATCTCGCTCCGTGTGTGTGCAAGTGAGCGTCGCTATGGTACGATTAGCCTATAAAGGTCCTTCACATTTCTGCTTAGGGCAGAACACATTGGAGCCGCAACTGGGTCGTTTTTCTGAAGTTCTTACACCAAAAATCATCATTCGTTCTTCATTATTTTCATTCTTTTTCATTGTTACTTTCAATTCTTGAATAATTGTAGCTGATCCGAAGAACATGCAAGGCTAGGTAACCCCTTTTTCTTGGATTTAGTAGTTGTGTTAAGTTTCATTTAAAAAGGATGTTTAATTGATAATTCTGATATCTATGAACTCTTGAGTCTGATTCGATTTATTTTTAATAGAATTTAATAAATTTATCAGACAAATAAATTTTTATTGGGTTCTTGATTGCAATTTCTACATGGCGGCTTTGCATAATTGTAGATTAAGTTGCATGAATAAGGGATGCTTGTGTCAGCTAAGACTTTTTTTTAACTCACACCTACTTGCCATTCAATGCCAAAATCGTAATATATCCAATTTTAGCAACCAACACATTCCTCTCATGAAATTTCACCTAACAAACTTAAATTAATGTGAATTAAGTGCTTGAAACATGTTCTGATACCAGATGAAGGAGTTAGGAACATGCAAGCAGAAGTGATTTGGATGTAAAGAACTCTAATTACATTAATTTTAAGGATTAAACATGCTTGTTTAGAACTGCAAAATAGAGTTTGTGAGGCAAAGCTTGATGTAGCTCAAAATTGAAGCAATCGTCTGGTTGTATTTTTATCATGAACACTTCGTGGACCATCGTTAGATCTTCCTCGCTATTTTGCAGCCTTAAAATGGAATGTGGGATCCAAATTTGTAATGAATTTGATGGAAAAATAGAGTTTGAGAGAGTTGGAGCTATAAATTTAGGAGAGGGAAAAATAGCTTCCCAAGAGAGCTCTAATCTAGCAATTCTTCTTCTATTTAAAGAAGAGATCATGCATCACAAATTTACCTAAAAGTGATAACAAATTCAGGCATAATTAACTGGGATTTGAGGTGTTTTAAGGAGGAGAAAAATGGGAAAAATCCACTGACTCCATTTTTCTTTGAATTTCCAAAATTTTAAAAAAATTAAATGAAAATTAATTTTAAACTAATTTTAAATAAAAATAATTCTAATAATTAANCTAATAATTAATTCTAAATAAAATTAATTTTGAATAATTAATTAATAATATTAATATAATATCATATATAAAATTAATAATAATATCCCGATCATGAATCCCTATTCACGTATCAAATTTAAATCATATTTAAATATTTTCAAATCTCCATGTTTAATTGACCATCAAATGATAAAACATTAAGTATATTGAATATAATTAACGCTTACTCCCTAAGCTGAATTTGAACAATTCAAATTCTCTCAACACACTATTCCAGGGTTTAGTCCGATATGAGCCAGTAGGGGGACCTAATGGACCTACAGATCATGAACTTCAACAATCTGAGATTCACTAGCTAAACTTTTTAACCTAACTAACAAACATTCGTTAACTATCGAGACACTCCACTATAGACCAGTAGCTTCACTATCCTCACTGTAGTTATATTTCTATCCACTCAATATAATCATGATTAGTAAGTCGATCCTTCATAGGTTGTTAATAATTACAGTTGGATCTGTTGGGATTTGTGTCCTAGTTCTCCCGAAGTCTCATTGTTTGTAATGGTACACATTGTTTTATGAATAAAATAACTGTTATTTCATTCTGGCATTTACTCATATCCAATAAACAAAGCTCCATGGTTATTTTACTTAAGCATGTATATGTGATATACAAGTGGATCATGCCTTAAGTGATAACCTAAATAGGTCTGTAGTATAAAGATTAAGGTGGGATACTTGATCCTGATGACACTACAAATACGACCCACTTTGTAGAGGTGTTCAAGTATTGTAAACTACTACAGATGGTAGATCCTGACCATTCATGTGGAGATGTGCGAGCGGGGGTGTCCTATACAAAGAGTTTGTATAAGACCAGACCACGAGATGACTAGACTCTGTATATAACGCCGTTGATACTAGAGACTTACATCTCACCTAAATGGCCATAGGTGACATGACCTCAATACTGAGTGTTTTAGGAACTCCTGCATTTGAGGGCAGTCTTTTGATTAGTATGGGTGAGAGTGGCCAGATTTCCAACTCAACATGCCTACCTTTTTGGGGACTTGTAAGATTTGGGAGCTGGGAACTCAATACAGAGGATGAAATTCACTCCTTCCCCGAAGTAGGGGTAAGTAGAGAGATTGCTCCCTTAAGGCTGATTTCGAGGCTTCAACATAGTGGCCACAAATTCTCTTTGGAAGATAGGACTCAATCATAGTAGGACTATAACTTATGTTCATTAGAGGAATCAGTGGTATTTAAAAAGTTAGATATAACTATAGGGGCATAATGGTTATTGGCCGAGCTGTACTTGCGAGCGATCTATGAAGGGTTGTTGCACTGTTGATTGGTAAAGATGAACACATAATATATCTGTGGTAAGGAGGGTTCAGCTGTTGGTCTTTAGTGGAGTGCCTAGCAGTTAACAGATGGTGGATCCTGTGACTAAAGAGTTTAGTTAGTTATTCACGTACTGTTGGAGCTTCGAGCTACAGGTCCATAAGATCCACTTGGTAGCTCAATGGATTCAGTTAAGGATTAGTTCTTGGTGTTGATTTGAAATGTTAAAATTGACAAAAGATAATTCGATTATATATGATATGATCGGTATGATGTATGAGATATATCTAGTTGAGGATTAATATAAAAGAGATTTACATTAACTACCATGGAATAGAAAAAGAGCTATGGTTTATATGTTTCATGAGATGAAATATTAAAACTATAGATTATAAATATAGTATGGTAAGTTGGTTATCATTTATATTTATAATAATATTAATTACTGGATAATTAACTCTTTTACTATAATAACCAATTGAGTGGGAGGTTATTGGTGGTTTCATGGTAAAAGGAAAAATGTTTTCCTAATTTTAGTAATGTTGAAAATTGTTGATTTGAGATTTCCTCTCTCGGAAATATTCTCACGATAGTTGTTAAGTAAATTGGATTTACTAAGCGACAACTTGGAGTTAGCTAAATGATCGTGGTGTGTTTGTAAGTGACAGACACTCAGCTAAGCAATGAGCTAAACGATCACATAGCTTTTGCTAGATGGTCACTTAGCTTTTCCTAAATGATTGGGCATCGACCTATATAGGTTCTTTCCATCTCCCACTTGCTCAATCGTTTACACAATTGTGTTTCCTCTTGCTTTCTGCCTCAAATCAAGTCTACATAGAGCCCACCCTCTAGATTCTCACACCGAGAATACCAAGGTAGCCTTCTTGGTGGTGTCATACTCAACTCGACACTGTTGAGGTTCTGTGGAGGCCGTTCGTGTTGTTGGGGTGTTCGTGACCGAGGCGATCTCTGAGTTCGAGTGCGCGGTGATCGTGCAGTGTAGCAGTCGTGTTGGACGAGCGTTTAGATGTTCCTGTGATCGAGCGTTCGTGATCAAGGAGCATTGTGGTTAGTTGACAAAGGTGTGTTACTCTTCTCCTTGATCATTTGTAGAACATGTTGTAATTTCTGTATTTAAATGCATAACCATATGTTTGTGTTTGAGATTGTAATTGTAAAGTTTACATATGATTGTAATTTGGAATGATCTTTCCACTGATCATAGAAATCCTCGTGTTCGATTTCTTTCATGGTCAAAATTATCGTTTTACCCCTGTAATTACATCTTATTTCTTAAGTCCCACTGATTCTCTAATGAACAATTGGTCTGTGGTCCAACTACCATGACGAGCTAATGAGAGGGTGAGGCTCTTTGTTCAAGAATTCATGCTATAGCCCAGGGGTTCTAAGTTTATTGGATTTAGGGTTCTTAAACGCAATTCACATTTTCAATAACATCTTTACTGAATAAACCTCAGTAACAACTTTATTGCAAAATAGAATATGTTTATTGTTTACAAACCACGAGTTTTAGGAAATAAAACTCAACAGGACTCAACCTAGCTCTGGTACCAATTGAAAGAGTAGGTGACTACCTATAGCAGAAAGATCGTGCCCCAGTTTTAAATTTACAAAACATGAATAATGCAGAGGACAAAAACTAGGATTAAATAGACCTAATTAAGCATGCTTTTCAACAATTAGAGTGGAAGAATGGATTAAGAGTACTTACCTTTGAAAACCTAGTTCTTCACGAACCCTTTCCCAATGTACTGCACGAACAATTCAAACTCTTCCTTGAACTCACGAACACATGATCGTAGCAACAAGAACGGACACTACCAGGAGATCATCCCCGTTATTCTCAAGGATGAGAATCGTTGAAAGGTGAGGGCTTTCATGATTAATTAAGCATGCTATTCAACAATTGGAGTGGAAGAAGGGATTAAGAATACTTACCTTTGACGACCTAGTTCTTCACGAATCCTCTCCCGGTGTACTGCACGAACAATTCAAAATCTACCTTGAACTCATAAACACACGATCATAGCAACAAGAATGGACACACCAAGAGTTCTTCCCTATTATTCTCAAGGATGAAAATCGCTGAGAGGTAAAGGTTTCCGTGATTAATTTTAGTGAGGGAGGAAGGAGTTTTTGTTTGAGAGAATTATAGAGAAAAAAATCACAGAGAGTTTTCTAAAATCAAGAGAATCTCAAGGAAGAAGATGATAAAAAAAAACGTTCTTTGTCACTTGTGTAACAAACTTCACGTATTTTTTTAAGGAGATTAAAGGGGACGAGAAGGGGAGTTAAAAATAACTCCCTTTCAATTATTTGAAATATAAATTTCAAATAATAACTAACTAAGGATTGTTTTAAATATAGAAAAATTAACCAAAATATTTACAAAATATAGCAAAATTTTAGAACTATTAATGATAGATGCTGATAGACGCCGATAGACACTGATTGAAGTCTATCAGTCTTTATCAACGTCTATCATTGATAATTCTAAAATTTTGCTATAAAGGTAAATATTTTCAACAGTTTTACCATTTGAAATAATTTCTCACTAGCTAATATATATAATTATATTAAACCAACTTTAATATAATTAAACGATACCTATAGTTTTTATATCACATATAATATAACCTATAATTTATTAATCTCTCAAATAACCTATAGAATTAATATGAATCATATTCACATTAATTCTAACTTATAGTATTTATATGAATCTCATTCATATAATTAATATTTGAATCATATTCAAATATTTATTTCTCTCAAACTAAATTTTATATTATAATGTATCACATACATTTCATTAATTATATCTTATATAATTACTTCCCTTTAATTAATTTGAATTATTTAAATTAATCCAAAATTAATTTGATTCTTATTAATCCCAATTGAGCTAATGAGTTGACATTATGGGCCTATAGAATGAAGTTCCAATGGTACTTGATTAATTAACTAAATTCGTGAATTAAATTAATAAACTTCGATTAACTGCCGATCACTACACTAATGACCAACCACTACAGTCTTCGTACTACAGATATATTTTCTGTGTCCATTGGATATAACCAATCAACAGTACGTTGGTCCTTCACCAATTGCTCGTAACTACAATTGGGTCAAAATTATCATTTTGTCCTTGTAGTTACATCTAATTCCTATCACCGACCTCTCGAATGAACATTAGTTATAGTCCATTATGATCGAACCCCTTTTAGGATAGGAGAGGATGTGGTGTCATATTGTTCAAGCCTCAAAATTAGTCATTAAGGGAGCTATTTCTCTACTTACCCTATCAGAAAAGAAGAAGTGAATTTCTTCTTGTGTAGTTGTGTCCTTAAACAGAAGAATCCTCAAAATAGTAGGCTTATTGAGTCGGTGAATCTGGTCACTCTTACCCATACAAATCAAAGGACCGCCTTCATAGGCAGGATTTCACAACTCATTTAGGATTCAGGTCAAATCACCTATGGTCATCCTGGTAAAATGTAAGTTTTTTCTAGCAACGGTGTTATATAGAGAGACTATTCATTTCGTGGTCCGATCTTATACAAACTCTTTATATAGAATACCCCTGCTCATATGCCTCGATGTGAATGATCAAGATTAGATCATTTATAGCACTTTACAATAATATGGGTCATATTTGTAGCTTCACTAGGATAAGGTATCCAATTTTATCTATCTACTATAGACCATTTAGGTTACCACTTAAACATGATCCACTTGTATATCTCCGTACACATGATTAAGTTACAGTTGATAACCTTGGATCTTAGTTTATTGGTTTTTGTAGGTTAAATGCAACTAAATGTCGAATAAAATACCTCTTATTTCATTAGATAAATAAATTATTCAAACAAATACAATGATAAACTATAAGACACAAGATTTAGGGCATCAACACCAAAAGTCTCCACATCCTTGCAAAAACTATCTTTATCATTTGGGTGCTTCGGTAAAAAAATGAGTTGTCGCGGCCTCTCATCATTTGTTTCTCTTTCTACTAGTTCCTTGGTTAGCCATGACCCAGTTCTCAAACTAAAATCGTCTTGGGAGAAAGTTACCTTCTTCCCTAGTATGTTGAATGATATAACGTCTGGGTCTGCATCTGTTACCTCCTTAATAAAAAATGGTGAAAAAGTTGTAAATTAAATACAAGATTTATGTCCAACAGTTGACCAAAGGTCAATTTCCTATACATTCTCATTAGCTCGAAAAATATGTCAAAGTAGAGACGACCATCTTATTAATCTATAACAAACATATACATTACAACAATAAGTAAATGATTGCCTGAAAAAACGAAAAAGATCACTTGAAAAAAAATTAAACGATCGAGTTACAAAAAACTAAATGAGGACCTAACAAAGAACTAAACGATTGCGTAACCAAAAATTAAACAATAGCATAACAAAAAACAAAATGATTGCCTTAAAAAAAACGATTGCATAACAAAAAACTAAATATTCGCGTAACAAAAGACTAACGATCGCCTAACAAAGAACTAAACAATCGCGTAACCAAAAACTAAACGATCACCCATCTTTATCTAAAGGATCGTCTAAGTTTCTCTAACCGATCATTTAGAAAATACTAAATTCTCCCCTAACTTTAATTCAACATCAATTATGAACGAAAACGCGATCATTTAACAAAAGTTGGGAGACCGTTTAACAAAAGTAGGCACGAATGTTCATATAAAAATGGGCGATCAATTTCAATAAATTGTGTGAACTCTAAACACTTGTTAAAGCTCGAATATCAACATGCATTCAAGGAGAAGAGTCACATACCTTTCAGATCACGTCAATGATGAAAAATGTGTAGAAATGACTGATGAGAAGTTGGCCAAGTGCTCGAATGAAGATCACAGATGACGAAAAGAGAACGGGAGAAACCTGAGACCAAAATCGCACAATGAGAGAGGTAAGTGAAAAGAATGTGAACAATCCCTTGGTAAAGTATTCGTATTGGCGTAGTCTGAAGATTTTTTAAAATTGGGGTTAAAATTAGTGTTTTGCATAGACAAACGGTCAGTCATAGATAAGTTTTTAGGAAGAGATCATTCATAGAAAAGTTTTTAGTTTTTGGGTCGTTTGGTGAAATTTTCCTACAATCTTGAAAATAAATATGATTATTATTATTTTTTTTATAATAAAACTACAAAAGAAACAAATTAGATCCATAAAAATCTATGTAGCCCAAAACATATCCTCCTTTCAAAATTTCAAACGCATACCACAAACACAACAAATGACTAAAAAATAAAAGGGAGGCTGGACAAATGTTTAATTTTCAAAATGTCTAAATATTGCTTCTATCACAAAAATGTCTCAACTTAAAATCTTTCAAACAATAAAATGAGGGATTGACTTCAGAAGCACGGTTTGAGAATTCTACTTGTGTTATTGCGATGATTCTAAATCCAAAAATCTTATTTCTCTATTAAAAAGTATGTCACGAATTTTTTTACCACATCCAACGTCTTTGGTATTCATTTGTAAATAAACTTAAACAAGAAATATATAGTTTTAGATACTATTTCTTTGATTAATTTCATTTCAAAGCAACCATTTACTAATTAAACTAAATGAAAAATAACAATCAAAATTTAAATTTTATCATAAAAACTATGTCATTAACATTTTAAGCTACATGTGTTGCACGTGTCATCTTCCCACTAGAATATTAAAAAGGGAGAAGGCTAGAACAAGAATTTTTTACTACTCTGTTAATTCTTGACTTTCTAAATTTACGAATGAGTTGTTTGCAAATATAGTAATATGAATCAAAATATTTATAACTATAGCAAAATGTCACTGCTATAAGTGTTAGACTCTGATAGACTACTATCATCTATCACTGATAACTACCGATAGACTTCGACATTTTGCTATATTTGAAAATATTTTCAGTAGTTTTATCATTTAAAACAATATTCCGTTACAAATTGTGCTATAAAAATTAAATTAATTACTTGCTATCAATTAAGATAAAATGTCTTTAAAGTTTATAATAAATTAGTTAAATTTAATTAAATCAAAAGAAATAATAGACTTAAGATGGAAAAATGTTGCTTTGGCCGAGTGGTTAAGGTGTGTGCCTGCTAAGTACATGGGGTTTTCCCGCGAGAGTTCAAATCTCTCAGGCAGCGATGTTTTTTTATTTAATATTATTGGTGTTCTTTTAGTAGATTAATTATATTTTATGTATTATGTTCATTATTTATTAAAAGATTACATTACATTTGAGGTAAACACTAGATTCAATTATCTAGCTTAAAACGTAAAGCCTTTCCTTTGTCTATGTTGATTATAATTTCTATCCAAACGAGTATAATTCAACTATATTTTTATTTGTATCCCTTCACATTTAAAAAAATTTGATCATAATTCCTCACTAATCGTTGTAAATTAATAAAAATTTTAAGGAGAAGTCTAAAGAGAATTCCCTCCTCTATAAAGGAGATTGTGGTTAGTGAGTGCCCAGTGGGTAGTGTGATGAGGTTGAGCCATACATTGGTTAAGGCTATGCAATGCTCAAAGTAAGGCCATGGCAAAGGAAGAGTAGGCGTTGGACAAGAAAGCCTGTGGCCAAAGGGGTAGCATGTGATGGTGAAGATTGTAGGCCTTGCGTTGATGACCAAGGGAAGGCAATCAACTTAATCACAAGTTAAGGTGGCCAACTGTCATGTTTAGATAAGTTAATCCGACTTAAGGGATGAGTTGGTAGCTTAATAGTTAAAGTAAAGCATGCAAACTCGAGTATAAAAAGAGAAACTGACTTCAGAAGCACGGTTTGAGAATTCTACTTGTCTTATTGAGATGATTCCAAATCCATCAGAGAGTTTGGTGAGTTAGTTGATGACGTAGGGCTTATGAAAGGAAACTCCAAAGGAATCGAGCTGGAAATTAAAAGATTTTCAAGAAGGTCGAGCAGTCGGGTGATTTAGGGCCAATGGTTAATATTTGGAGTTTTTAACTTAAGTATGTGGTGACATACAAGTGGATCATGTCTTAAGTGATAACCAAAATGGTCTGTAGTATATGGATATAGGAGGGAAACCTTATCCTGGTAATGCTACGGATGCGGCCTACTTTGTGGAATAGCTACAAGTGTTGTGACTTATCACAGATGGTTTGATCCTGATCATTCGTGTAGGGGACATGCAAGCGGGGGTGTCCTATACAAAGATTTTGTATAAGACCTGACCACGAAGTGTTAACATCTCGTTATATAACACCGTTCATGATAGAGACTTCACTTCATTAGGATGACCATAGGTAACGTGACCTCAATCCTGAGTGAGTTGATAACTTCTGCCATTGAGGACGGTCCTTTGATTTGCATAGTTGTGAGTGGCTAGATCGCCGACTCAAATCTACCACTTTGGGGATTCATCTGATTGCTAGGAACTCAGCTACACAAGATGGAATTCACTCCTTCCCCGAAGTAGGGGTAAGTAGATAGATAGCTCCCTTAAGGGGCTTGGTTCTAGGACTTGAACGATGTAGTGCCCACACACCTTCTCATGGCCCAAGAGGTGTTCACACATAGTTGGACTATGTTATATTGTTCATTAGATGGATCAGTGGTACTTAAGGAGTAGGATGTAACTATAGGGAAAAAAGGGTAAATTGGCCCAGTTATACTTACGAGCATCTGTGAATGTTATAATACTCATGATTGGTTATATTTGAATGGACACAGAAATATATGTGGTTAGAAGAGTTCAATTGTTGGTCTTCAGTGGAATCTTGGTAGTTAACAGATGGTGGATCTTGTAGCTAAAGAGTTTAGTCAACTATTCATGTACGTTCGAGCTTCGAGCCATAGGTCCATAAGGTCCTCTTGGTAGCGTGGATACAAGTTGAGAATCATTTTATGGTCAGTTTAAAATGTTCAAATTGACAAGAGGGAGTTTCATTCTATACGATATAATTGAACTGGTTAATTATATATGATATGATTGACTAAATGTATGAGATACATTATTTTGGAGGAAATTAGATATAAATATGAATTTATTTCAAAGTAGTGGAGAAAACACTATAGTTGATATATGATATCAAACTATAGGTTAACAATATAATATGATTAATATTCATTATTTTATTAATTGGGCAGTTATGAGATAATTGGCCGAAGTTTTCTCCGAATTCGTGTGATAGTGGGAGGTTCAATTCAGTTCTAGTAACTGAAAAATAAAATGAAAATAGTTTTCATTTTTACAACTATAGCAAAATA